>NW_027480553.1:967423-1289898 GCF_051401765.1 Calliopsis andreniformis | reverse complement strand
AAACATCAATTCGCATCACTCAACACACAACACTCAGTCCTCAATCTTCAGTCCTCAATCCTCAATCCTCAATCTTCAATCCTCAATACTCAATCTTCAATCTTCAATCCTCAATACTCAACCTTCAATCCTCAACCCTCAATCCTCAATCCACAATCCTCAATCCTCAATCCTCAATCCTCAATCCTCAGTACTCGATCTTCAATCCTCAATCCTCAATCCTCAATCCTCAACCCTCAGCCCTCATCCTCAACCCTCAATCCTGAATCCTCTATCCTCAATCTTCAATCCTCAATACTCAGTCTTCAATCCTCAATCCTCAATCCTCAATCCTCAATCCTCAATTCTCAATCCTCAATCCTCAACCCTCAGCCTTCACACTAAATCCTCAATCCTGAATCCTCAATCCTCAATCTTCAATCCTCAATGCTCAGCCTTCAATCCTCAATCCTCTATCCTCAATCCTCAGTCCTCAATCCACAATCATCAATCCTCAATCTTCAATACTCAATCCTCAATCCTCAATCCTCAACTCACAATCCTCAATCCTCAGTCCTCAGTCCTCAAACCTCAGTCCTCAAACCTCAGCCATCATCCTCAGTCGTCAATCCTCGTTCCTCAATCCTCAATCCTCAATCTTCAATCCTCAACCCTCAGCCCTCATCCTCAATCCTCAATCCTGAATCCTCTATCCTCAATCTTCAATCCTCAATCCTGAATCCTCTATCCTCAATCTTCAATCCTCAATACTCAGTCTTCAATCCTCAATCCTCAATCCTCAATCCTCAATCCTCAATTCTCAATTCTCAATCCTCAACCCTCAGCCCTCATCCTCAATCCTCAATCCTGAATCCCCTATCCTCAATGTTCAATCCTCAATCCTCAATTCTCAATCCTCATTCCTCAAACCTCAATCCTCAACCCTCAGTCCTCATCCTCAATTCTCAATTCTAAACCCTCAACCCTCAATCCTCAATCTTCAATCCTCAATAATCAATCATCAATACTCAGTCTTCAATCCTCAATCCTCAATCCTCAATCCTCAGTCCGCAATCCTCAATCATCAATCCTCAATCTTCAATAATCAATCCTCAATCCTCAATCCTCAATCCTCAATACTCAACCTTCAATCCTCCATACTCAATCTTCAATCCTCAATCCTCAATCATCAATCCTCAATCCTCAATCCTCAGTCATCAATCCACAATCTTCAATACTCAATCCTCAATCCTCAATCCTCAGTCCTCAATCCACAATCATCACTCCTCAATCTTCAATACTCAATCCTCAATCCTCAATCCTCAATCCTCAATCCTCAATACTCAATCTTCAATCCTCAATCCTCAATCCTCAATCCTCAACCCTCAGCCCTCATCCTCAATCCTCAATTCTGAATCCTCAATCCTCAATCTTCAATCCTCAATTCTCAATCCTCAGTCCTCAATCCTCAATCATCAATACTCAATGTTCAATCCTCAATACTCAACATTCAATCCTCAACCCTCAATCCTCAATCAACAATCCTCAATACTCAATCATCAATCTTCAATCTTCAATACTCAATCTTCAATCCTCAATTCCCAGTCCTCAATCGTCAATCCTCAATCCTCAACCCTCAGTCATCAATCCTCAATCTTCAATACTAAATCCTCAATCCTCAATCCTCAATCCCCAAACCTCAATACTAAACCTTCAATTCTCCATACTCAATCTTCAATCCTCAATTCTCAATTATCAATCCTCAATCCTCAATCCTCAGTCATCAATCCTCAATCTTCAATACTCAATCCTCAATCCTCAATCCTCAATCCTCAATCCTCAGTCCTCAATCCACAATCATCAATCCTCAATCTTCAATACTCAATCCTCAATCGTCAATCCTCAATCCTCAGTACTCGATCTTCAATCCTCAATCCTCAATCCTCAATCCTCAACCCTCAGCCCTCATCCTCAATCCTCAATCCTGAATCGTCTATCCTCAATCTTCAATCCTCAATACTCAGTCTTCAATCCTCAGTCCTCAATCCTCAATCCTCAATCCTCAATTCTCAATCCTCAATCCTCAACCCTCAGCCCTCACCCTCAATCCTCAATCCTGAATCCTCAATCCTCAATCTTCAATCCTCAGTACTCGATCTTCAATCCTCAATCCTCAATCCTCAATCCTCAACCCTCAGCCCTCATCCTCAATCCTCAATCCTGAATCCTCTATCCTCAATCTTCAATCCTCAATACTCACTCTTCAATCCTCAATCCTCAATCCTCAATCCTCAATCCTCAATTCTCAATCCTCAATCCTCAACCCTCAGCCCTCACCCTCAATCCTCAATCCTGAATCCTCAATCCTCAATCTTCAATCCTTAATACTCAGCCTTCAATCCTCAATCCTCTATCCTCAATCCTCAGTCCTCAATCCACAATCATCAATCCTCAATCTTCAATACTCAATCCTCAATCCTCAATCCTCAACTCACAATCCTCAATCCTCAGTCCTCAGTCCTCAAACCTCAGTCCTCAAACCTCAGCCATCATCCTCAGTCGTCAATCCTCGTTCCTCAATCCTCAATCCTCAATCTTCAATCCTCAACCCTCAGCCCTCATCCTCAATCCTCAATCCTGAATCCTCTATCCTCAATCTTCAATCCTCAATCCTGAATCCTCTATCCTCAATCTTCAATCCTCAATACTCAGTCTTCAATCCTCAATCCTCAATCCTCAATCCTCAATCCTCAATTCTCAATTCTCAATCCTCAACCCTCAGCCCTCATCCTCAATCCTCAATCCTGAATCCTCTATCATCAATCTTCAATCCTCAATCCTCAATTCTCAATCCTCATTCCTCAAACCTCAATCCTCAACCCTCAGTCCTCATCCTCAATTCTCAATTCTAAACCCTCAACCCTCAATCCTCAATCTTCAATCCTCAATAATCAATCATCAATACTCAGTCTTCAATCCTCAATCCTCAATCCTCAATCCTCAGTCCGCAATCCTCAATCATCAATCCTCAATCTTCAATAATCAATCCTCAATCCTCAATCCTCAATCCTCAATACTCAACCTTCAATCCTCCATACTCAATCTTCAATCCTCAATCCTCAATCATCAATCCTCAATCCTCAATCCTCAGTCATCAATCCACAATCTTCAATACTCAATCCTCAATCCTCAATCCTCAGTCCTCAATCCACAATCATCACTCCTCAATCTTCAATACTCAATCCTCAATCCTCAATCCTCAATCCTCAATACTCAATCTTCAATCCTCAATCCTCAATCCTCATTCCTCAACCCTCAGCCCTCATCCTCAATCCTCAATTCTGAATCCTCAATCCTCAATCTTCAATCCTCAATTCTCAATCCTCAGTCCTCAATCCTCAATCATCAATACTCAATGTTCAATCCTCAATACTCAACATTCAATCCTCAACCCTCAATCCTCAATCAACAATCCTCAATCCTCAATCATCAATCTTCAATCTTCAATACTCAATCTTCAATCCTCAATTCCCAGTCCTCAATCGTCAATCCTCAATCCTCAATCCTCAGTCCACAATCATCAATCCTCAATCCTCAATTCTCAATCCTCATTCCTCAAACCTCAATCCTCAACCCTCAGTCCTCAACCTCAATTCTCAATTCCAAACCCTCAACCCTCAATCCTCAATCTTCAATCCTCAATAATCAATCATCAATACTCAGTCTTCAATCCGCAATCCTCAATCCTCAATCCTCAGTCCGCAATCCTCAATCATCAATCCTCAAACTTCAATACTCAGTCCTCAATCCTCAATCCTCAATCCTCAATACTCAACCTTCAATCCTCCATACTCAATCTTCAATCCTCAATCCTCAATCATCAATCCTCAATCCTCAATCCTCAGTCATCAATCCACAATCTTCAATACTCAATCCTCAATCCTCAATCCTCAATCCTCAATCCTCAGTCCTCAATCCACAATCATCAATCCTCAATCTTCAATACTCAATCCTCAATCCTCAATCCTCAATCCTCAATACTCAATCTTCAATCCTCAATCCTCAATCCTCAATCCTCAACCCTCAGCCCTCATCCTCAATCCTCAATTCTGAATCCTCAATCCTCAATCTTCAATCCTCAATACTCAGTCTTCAATCCTCAACCCTCAATCCTCAATCCTCAGTCCTCAATCCACAATCATCAATCCTCAATCCTCAGTCATCAGCCCTCAATCCTCAATCCTCAAACCTCAATCCTCAACCGTCAGTCCTCGTCCTCAAACCTCAATCCCGAATCCTCAATCCTGAATCGTCAATCTTCAGCCCACAGTCCTCAACAATCAATTGTCAATCCTCAGTCCTCATTAGAATATCCTCAATTCACAGTTTTCAGTACTCAATCCCCAATCTTCAATCTTCAAATCTCAGTATACAAACATCAATTCGCATCACTCAACACACAACACTCAGTCCTCAATCTTCAATCCTCAATTCTCAATCCTCAGTCCTCAATCCTCAATCATCAATACTCAATGTTCAATCCTCAATACTCAACATTCAATCCTCAACCCTCAATCCTCAATCAACAATCCTCAATCCTCAATCATCAATCTTCAATCTTCAATACTCAATCTTCAATCCTCAATTCCCAGTCCTCAATCGTCAATCCTCAATCCTCAATCCTCAGTCATCAATCCTCAATCTTCAATACTAAACCCTCAATCCTCAATCCTCAAACCTCAATCCTCAACCCTCAGCCCTCACCCTCAATCCTGAATCCTCAATCCTCAATCTTCAATCCTCAATACTCAGTCTTCAATCCTCAATCCTCTATCCTCAATCCTCAGTCCTCAATCCACAATCGTCCATCCTCAATCTTCAATACTCAATCCTCAATCCTCAATCCTCAACTCTCAACTCTCAGTCCTCAATCCTCAGTCCTCAGTCCTCAAACCTCAGTCCTCAAACCTCAGCCATCATCCTCAATCGTCAATCCTCGTTCCTCAATCCTCAATCCTCAATCTTCAATCCTCCATACTCAATCTTCAATCCTCAATCCTCAATCATCAATCCTCAATCCTCAATCCTCAGTCATCAATCCTCAATCTTCAATACTCAGTCCACAATCATCAATCCTCAATCCTCAATTCTCAATCCTCATTCCTCAAACCTCAATCCTCAACCCTCAGTCCTCAACCTCAATTCTCAATTCCAAACCCTCAACCCTCAATCCTCAATCTTCAATCCTCAATAATCAATCATCAATACTCAGTCTTCAATCCGCAATCCTCAATCCTCAATCCTCAGTCCGCAATCCTCAATCATCAATCCTCAATCTTCAATACTCAGTCCTCAATCCTCAATCCTCAATCCTCAATACTCAACCTTCAATCCTCCATACTCAATCTTCAATCCTCAATCCTCAATCATCAATCCTCAATCCTCAATCCTCAGTCATCAATCCACAATCTTCAATACTCAATCCTCAATCCTCAATCCTCAATCCTCAATCCTCAGTCCTCAATCCACAATCATCAAACCTCAATCTTCAATACTCAATCCTCAATCCTCAATCCTCAATCCTCAATACTCAATCTTCAATCCTCAATCCTCAATCCTCAATCCTCAACCCTCAGCCCTCATCCTCAATCCTCAATTCTGAATCCTCAATCCTCAATCTTCAATCCTCAATACTCAGTCTTCAATCCTCAACCCTCAATCCTCAATCCTCAGTCCTCAATCGACAATCATCAATCCTCAATCCTCAGTCATCATCCCTCAATCCTCAATCCTCAAACCTCAATCCTCAACCGTCAGACCTCGTCCTCAAACCTCAATCCCGAATCCTCAATCCTGAATCGTCAATCGTCAGCCCACAGCCCTCAACAATCAATTGTCAATCCTCAGTCCTCATTAGAATATCCTCAATTCACAGTTTTCAGTGCTCAATCCCCAATCTTCAATCTTCAAATCTCAGTATACAAACATCAATTCGCATCACTCAACACACAACACTCAGTCCTCAATCTTCAGTCCTCAATCCTCAATCCTCAATCTTCAATCCTCAATACTCAATCTTCAATCTTCAATCCTCAATACTCAACCTTCAATCCTCAACCCTCAATCCTCAATCCACAATCCTCAATCCTCAATCCTCAATCCTCAATCCTCAGTACTCGATCTTCAATCCTCAATCCTCAATCCTCAATCCTCCACCCTCAGCCCTCATCCTCAACCCTCAATCCTGAATCCTCTATCCTCAATCTTCAATCCTCAATACTCAGTCTTCAATCCTCAATCCTCAATCCTCAATCCTCAATCCTCAATCCTCAATTCTCAATCCTCAATCCTCAACCCTCAGCCCTCACCCTAAATCCTCAATCCTGAATCCTCAATCCTCAATCTTCAATCCTCAATACTCAGCCTTCAATCCTCAATCCTCTATCCTCAACCCTCAGTCCTCAATCCACAATGATCAATCCTCAATCTTCAATACTCAATCCTCAATCCTCAATCCTCAACTCACAATCCTCAAGCCTCCGTCCTCAGTCCTCAAACCTCAGTCCTCAAACCTCAGCCATCATCCTCAGTCGTCAATCCTCGTTCCTCAATCCTCAATCCTCAATCTTCAATCCTCAACCCTCAGCCCTCATCCTCAATCCTCAATCCTGAATCCTCTATCCTCAATCTTCAATCCTCAATCCTGAATCCTCTATCCTCAATCTTCAATCCGCAATACTCAGTCTTCAATCCTCAATCCTCAATCCTCAATCCTCAATCCTCAATTCTCAATTCTCAATCCTCAACCCTCAGCCCTCATCCTCAATCCTCAATCCTGAATCCTCTATACTCAATCTTCAATCCTCAATCCTCAATTCTCAATCCTCATTCCTCAAACCTCAATCCTCAACCCTCAGTCCTCATCCTCAATTCTCAATTCTAAACCCTCAACCCTCAATCCTCAATCTTCAATCCTCAATAATCAATCATCAATACTCAGTCTTCAATCCTCAATCCTCAATCCTCAATCCTCAATCCTCAGTCCGCAATCCTCAATCATCAATCCTCAATCTTCAATAATCAATCCTCAATCCTCAATCCTCAATCCTCAATACTCAACCTTCAATCCTCCATACTCAATCTTCAATCCTCAATCCTCAATCATCAATCCTCAATCCTCAATCCTCAGTCATCAATCCACAATCTACAATACTCAATCCTCAATCCTCAATCCTCAGTCCTCAATCCACAATCATCACTCCTCAATCTTCAATACTCAATCCTCAATCCTCAATCCTCAATCCTCAATCCTCAATACTCAATCTTCAATCCTCAATCCTCAATCCTCAATCCTCAACCCTCAGCCCTCATCCTCAATCCTCAATTCTGAATCCTCAATCCTCAATCTTCAATCCTCAATTCTCAATCCTCAGTCCTCAATCCTCAATCATCAATACTCAATGTTCAATCCTCAATACTCAACATTCAATCCTCAACCCTCAATCCTCAATCAACAATCCTCAATCCTCAATCATCAATCTTCAATCTTCAATACTCAATCTTCAATCCTCAATTCCCAGTCCTCAATTGTCAATCCTCAGTCCTCAACCCTCAGTCATCAATCCTCAATCTTCAATACTAAATCCTCAATCCTCAATCCTCAATCCCCAAACCTCAATACTAAACCTTCAATCCTCCATACTCAATCTTCAATCCTCAATTCTCAATTATCAATCCTCAATCCTCAATCCTCAGTCATCAATCCTCAATCTTCAATACTCAATCCTCAATCCTCAATCCTCAATCCTCAATCCTCAGTCCTCAATCCACAATCATCAATCCTCAATCTTCAATACTCAATCCTCAATCCTCAATCCTCAATCCTCAGTACTCGATCTTCAATCCTCAATCCTCAATCCTCAATCCTCAATCCTCAACCCTCAGCCCTCATCCTCAATCCTCAATCCTGAATCGTCTATCCTCAATCTTCAATCCTCAATACTCAGTCTTCAATCCTCAGTCCTCAATCCTCAATCCTCAATCCTCAATTCTCAATCCTCAATCCTCAACCCCCAGCCCTCACCCTCAATCCTCAATCCTGAATCCTCAATCCTCAATCTTCAATCCTCAGTACTCGATCTTCAACCCTCAATCCTCAATCCTCAATCCTCAACCCTCAGCCCTCATCCTCAATCCTCAATCCTGAATCCTCTATCCTCAATCTTCAATCCTCAATACTCAGTCTTCAATCCTCAATCCTCAATCCTCAATCCTCAATCCTCAATCCTCAATCCTCAACCCTCAGTCATCAATCCTCAATCTTCAATACTAAATCCTCAATCCTCAATCCTCAATCCCCAAACCTCAATACTAAACCTTCAATCCTCCATACTCAATCTTCAATCCTCAATTCTCAATTATCAATCCTCAATCCTCAATCCTCAGTCATCAATCCTCAATCTTCAATACTCAATCCTCAATCCTCAATCCTCAATCCTCAATCCTCAGTCCTCAATCCACAATCATCAATCCTCAATCTTCAATACTCAATCCTCAATCCTCAATCCTCAATCCTCAGTACTCGATCTTCAATCCTCAATCCTCAATCCTCAATCTTCAATCCTCAATACTCAGTCTTCAATCCTCAATTCCCAGTCCTCAATCGTCAATCCTCAATCCTCAACCCTCAGTCATCAATCCTCAATCTTCAATACTAAATCCTCAATCCTCAATCCTCAATCCCCAAACCTCAATACTAAACCTTCAATCCTCCATACTCAATCTTCAATCCTCAATTCTCAATTATCAATCCTCAATCCTCAATCCTCAGTCATCAATCCTCAATCTTCAATACTCAATCCTCAATCCTCAATCCTCAATCCTCAATCCTCAGTCCTCAATCCACAATCATCAATCCTCAATCTTCAATACTCAATCTTCAATCCTCAATCCTCAATCCTCAGTACTCGATCTTCAATCCTCAATCCTCAATCCTCAATCCTCAACCCTCAGCCCTCATCCTCAATCCTCAATCCTGAATCGTCTATCCTCAATCTTCAATCCTCAATACTCAGTCTTCAATCCTCAGTCCTCAATCCTCAATCCTCAATCCTCAATTCTCAATCCTCAATCCTCAACCCTCAGCCCTCACCCTCAATCCTCAATCCTGAATCCTCAATCCTCAATCTTCAATCCTCAGTACTCGATCTTCAATCCTCAATCCTCAATCCTCAATCCTCAACCCTCAGCCCTCATCCTCAATCCTCAATCCTGAATCCTCTATCCTCAATCTTCAATCCTCAATACTCAGTCTTCAATCCTCAATCCTCAATCCTCAATCCTCAATCCTCAATTCTCAATCCTCAATCCTCAACCCTCAGCCCTCACCCTCAATCCTCAATCCTGAATCCTCAATCCTCAATCTTCAATCCTCAATACTCAGCCTTCAATACTCATTCCTCTATCCTCAATCCTCAGTCCTCAATCCACAATCATCAATCCTCAATCTTCAATACTCAATCCTCAATCCTCAATCCTCAACTCACAATCCTCAATCCTCAGTCCTCAGTCCTCAAACCTCAGTCCTCAAACCTCAGCCATCATCCTCAGTCGTCAATCCTCGTTCCTCAATCCTCAATCCTCAATCTTCAATCCTCAACCCTCAGCCCTTATCCTCAATCCTCAATCCTGAATCCTCTATCCTCAATCTTCAATCCTCAATCCTGAATCCTCTATCCTCAATCTTCAATCCTCAATACTCAGTCTTCAATCCTCAATCCTCAATCCTCAATCCTCAATCCTCAATTCTCAATTCTCAATCCTCAACCCTCAGCCCTCATCCTCAATCCTCAATCCTGAATCCTCTATCATCAATCTTCAATCCTCAATCCTCAATTCTCAATCCTCATTCCTCAAACCTCAATCCTCAACCCTCAGTCCTCATCCTCAATTCTCAATTCTAAACCCTCAACCCTCAATCCTCAATCTTCAATCCTCAATAATCAATCATCAATACTCAGTCTTCAATCCTCAATCCTCAATCCTCAATCCTCAGTCCGCAATCCTCAATCATCAATCCTCAATCTTCAATAATCAATCCTCAATCCTCAATCCTCAATCCTCAATACTCAACCTTCAATCCTCCATACTCAATCTTCAATCCTCAATCCTCAGTCATCAATCCTCAATCTTCAATACTCAGTCCACAATCATCAATCCTCAATCCTCAATTCTCAATCCTCATTCCTCAAACCTCAATCCTCAACCCTCAGTCCTCAACCTCAATTCTCAATTCCAAACCCTCAACCCTCAATCCTCAATCTTCAATCCTCAATAATCAATCATCAATACTCAGTCTTCAATCCGCAATCCTCAATCCTCAATCCTCAGTCCGCAATCCTCAATCATCAATCCTCAATCTTCAATACTCAGTCCTCAATCCTCAATCCTCAATCCTCAATACTCAACCTTCAATCCTCCATACTCAATCTTCAATCCTCAATCCTCAATCATCAATCCTCAATCCTCAATCCTCAGTCATCAATCCACAATCTTCAATACTCAATCCTCAATCCTCAATCCTCAATCCTCAATCCTCAGTCCTCAATCCACAATCATCAAACCTCAATCTTCAATACTCAATCCTCAATCCTCAATCCTCAATCCTCAATACTCAATCTTCAATCCTCAATCCTCAATCCTCAATCCTCAACCCTCAGCCCTCATCCTCAATCCTCAATTCTGAATCCTCAATCCTCAATCTTCAATCCTCAATACTCAGTCTTCAATCCTCAACCCTCAATCCTCAATCCTCAGTCCTCAATCGACAATCATCAATCCTCAATCCTCAGTCATCATCCCTCAATCCTCAATCCTCAAACCTCAATCCTCAACCGTCAGACCTCGTCCTCAAACCTCAATCCCGAATCCTCAATCCTGAATCGTCAATCGTCAGCCCACAGCCCTCAACAATCAATTGTCAATCCTCAGTCCTCATTAGAATATCCTCAATTCACAGTTTTCAGTGCTCAATCCCCAATCTTCAATCTTCAAATCTCAGTATACAAACATCAATTCGCATCACTCAACACACAACACTCAGTCCTCAATCTTCAGTCCTCAATCCTCAATCCTCAATCTTCAATCCTCAATACTCAATCTTCAATCTTCAATCCTCAGTACTCGATCTTCAATCCTCAATCCTCAATCCTCAATCCTCAACCCTCAGCCCTCATCCTCAACCCTCAATCCTGAATCCTCTATCCTCAATCTTCAATCCTCAATACTCAGTCTTCAATCCTCAATCCTCAATCCTCAATCCTCAATCCTCAATTCTCAATCCTCAATCCTCAACCCTCAGCCCTCACCCTAAATCCTCAATCCTGAATCCTCAATCCTCAATCTTCAATCCTCAATACTCAGCCTTCAATCCTCAATCCTCTATCCTCAACCCTCAGTCCTCAATCCACAATCATCAATCCTCAATCTTCAATACTCAATCCTCAATCCTCAATCCTCAACTCACAATCCTCAAGCCTCCGTCCTCAGTCCTCAAACCTCAGTCCTCAAACCTCAGCCATCATCCTCAGTCGTCAATCCTCGTTCCTCAATCCTCAATTCTCAATCTTCAATCCTCAACCCTCAGCCCTCATCCTCAATCCTCAATCCTGAATCCTCTATCCTCAATCTTCAATCCTCAATCCTGAATCCTCTATCCTCAATCTTCAATCCGCAATACTCAGTCTTCAATCCTCAATCCTCAATCCTCAATCCTCAATCCTCAATTCTCAATTCTCAATCCTCAACCCTCAGCCCTCATCCTCAATCCTCAATCCTGAATCCTCTATACTCAATCTTCAATCCTCAATCCTCAATTCTCAATCCTCATTCCTCAAACCTCAATCCTCAACCCTCAGTCCTCATCCTCAATTCTCAATTCTAAACCCTCAACCCTCAATCCTCAATCTTCAATCCTCAATAATCAATCATCAATACTCAGTCTTCAATCCTCAATCCTCAATCCTCAATCCTCAGTCCGCAATCCTCAATCATCAATCCTCAATCTTCAATAATCAATCCTCAATCCTCAATCCTCAATCCTCAATACTCAACCTTCAATCCTCCATACTCAATCTTCAATCCTCAATCCTCAATCATCAATCCTCAATCCTCAATCCTCAGTCATCAATCCACAATCTACAATACTCAATCCTCAATCCTCAATCCTCAGTCCTCAATCCACAATCATCACTCCTCAATCTTCAATACTCAATCCTCAATCCTCAATCCTCAATCCTCAATCCTCAATACTCAATCTTCAATCCTCAATCCTCAATCCTCAATCCTCAACCCTCAGCCCTCATCCTCAATCCTCAATTCTGAATCCTCAATCCTCAATCTTCAATCCTCAATTCTCAATCCTCAGTCCTCAATCCTCAATCATCAATACTCAATGTTCAATCCTCAATACTCAACATTCAATCCTCAACCCTCAATCCTCAATCAACAATCCTCAATCCTCAATCATCAATCTTCAATCTTCAATACTCAATCTTCAATCCTCAATTCCCAGTCCTCAATTGTCAATCCTCAGTCCTCAACCCTCAGTCATCAATCCTCAATCTTCAATACTAAATCCTCAATCCTCAATCCTCAATCCCCAAACCTCAATACTAAACCTTCAATCCTCCATACTCAATCTTCAATCCTCAATTCTCAATTATCAATCCTCAATCCTCAATCCTCAGTCATCAATCCTCAATCTTCAATACTCAATCCTCAATCCTCAATCCTCAATCCTCAATCCTCAGTCCTCAATCCACAATCATCAATCCTCAATCTTCAATACTCAATCCTCAATCCTCAGTACTCGATCTTCAATCCTCAATCCTCAATCCTCAATCCTCAACCCTCAGCCCTCATCCTCAATCCTCAATCCTGAATCGTCTATCCTCAATCTTCAATCCTCAATACTCAGTCTTCAATCCTCAGTCCTCAATCCTCAATCCTCAATCCTCAATTCTCAATCCTCAATCCTCAACCCCCAGCCCTCACCCTCAATCCTCAATCCTGAATCCTCAATCCTCAATCTTCAATCCTCAGTACTCGATCTTCAACCCTCAATCCTCAATCCTCAATCCTCAACCCTCAGCCCTCATCCTCAATCCTCAATCCTGAATCCTCTATCCTCAATCTTCAATCCTCAATACTCAGTCTTCAATCCTCAATCCTCAATCCTCAATCCTCAATCCTCAATCCTCAATCCTCAACCCTCAGTCATCAATCCTCAATCTTCAATACTAAATCCTCAATCCTCAATCCTCAATCCCCAAACCTCAATACTAAACCTTCAATCCTCCATACTCAATCTTCAATCCTCAATTCTCAATTATCAATCCTCAATCCTCAATCCTCAGTCATCAATCCTCAATCTTCAATACTCAATCCTCAATCCTCAATCCTCAATCCTCAATCCTCAGTCCTCAATCCACAATCATCAATCCTCAATCTTCAATACTCAATCCTCAATCCTCAATGCTCAATCCTCAGTACTCGATCTTCAATCCTCAATCCTCAATCCTCAATCTTCAATCCTCAATACTCAGTCTTCAATCCTCAATTCCCAGTCCTCAATCGTCAATCCTCAATCCTCAACCCTCAGTCATCAATCCTCAATCTTCAATACTAAATCCTCAATCCTCAATCCTCAATCCCCAAACCTCAATACTAAACCTTCAATCCTCCATACTCAATCTTCAATCCTCAATTCTCAATTATCAATCCTCAATCCTCAATCCTCAGTCATCAATCCTCAATCTTCAATACTCAATCCTCAATCCTCAATCCTCAATCCTCAATCCTCAGTCCTCAATCCACAATCATCAATCCTCAATCTTCAATACTCAATCTTCAATCCTCAATCCTCAATCCTCAGTACTCGATCTTCAATCCTCAATCCTCAATCCTCAATCCTCAACCCTCAGCCCTCATCCTCAATCCTCAATCCTGAATCGTCTATCCTCAATCTTCAATCCTCAATACTCAGTCTTCAATCCTCAGTCCTCAATCCTCAATCCTCAATCCTCAATTCTCAATCCTC
Organism: Calliopsis andreniformis; assembly: GCF_051401765.1. Taxonomy (NCBI): domain Eukaryota; kingdom Metazoa; phylum Arthropoda; class Insecta; order Hymenoptera; family Andrenidae; genus Calliopsis; species Calliopsis andreniformis. The sequence continues at coordinate 1,275,821 of NW_027480553.1, read as the reverse complement.
AATCCTCAACCCTCAGCCCTCACCCTCAATCCTCAATCCTGAATCCTCAATCCTCAATCTTCAATCCTCAGTACTCGATCTTCAATCCTCAATCCTCAATCCTCAATCCTCAACCCTCAGCCCTCATCCTCAATCCTCAATCCTGAATCCTCTATCCTCAATCTTCAATCCTCAATACTCAGTCTTCAATCCTCAATCCTCAATACTCAATCCTCAATCCTCAATTCTCAATCCTCAATCCTCAACCCTCAGCCCTCACCCTCAATCCTCAATCCTGAATCCTCAATCCTCAATCTTCAATCCTCAATACTCAGCCTTCAATCCTCATTCCTCTATCCTCAATCCTCAGTCCTCAATCCACAATCATCAATCCTCAATCTTCAATACTCAATCCTCAATCCTCAATCCTCAACTCACAATCCTCAATCCTCAGTCCTCAGTCCTCAAACCTCAGTCCTCAAACCTCAGCCATCATCCTCAGTCGTCAATCCTCGTTCCTCAATCCTCAATCCTCAATCTTCAATCCTCAACCCTCAGCCCTTATCCTCAATCCTCAATCCTGAATCCTCTATCCTCAATCTTCAATCCTCAATCCTGAATCCTCTATCCTCAATCTTCAATCCTCAATACTCAGTCTTCAATCCTCAATCCTCAATCCTCAATCCTCAATCCTCAATTCTCAATTCTCAATCCTCAACCCTCAGCCCTCATCCTCAATCCTCAATCCTGAATCCTCTATCATCAATCTTCAATCCTCAATCCTCAATTCTCAATCCTCATTCCTCAAACCTCAATCCTCAACCCTCAGTCCTCATCCTCAATTCTCAATTCTAAACCCTCAACCCTCAATCCTCAATCTTCAATCCTCAATAATCAATCATCAATACTCAGTCTTCAATCCTCAATCCTCAATCCTCAATCCTCAGTCCGCAATCCTCAATCATCAATCCTCAATCTTCAATAATCAATCCTCAATCCTCAATCCTCAATCCTCAATACTCAACCTTCAATCCTCCATACTCAATCTTCAATCCTCAATCCTCAATCATCAATCCTCAATCCTCAATCCTCAGTCATCAATCCACAATATTCAATACTCAATCCTCAATCCTCAATCCTCAGTCCTCAATCCACAATCATCACTCCTCAATCTTCAATACTCAATCCTCAATCCTCAATCCTCAATCCTCAATACTCAATCTTCAATCCTCAATCCTCAATCCTCATTCCTCAACCCTCAGCCCTCATCCTCAATCCTCAATTCTGAATCCTCAATCCTCAATCTTCAATCCTCAATTCTCAATCCTCAGTCCTCAATCCTCAATCATCAATACTCAATGTTCAATCCTCAATACTCAACATTCAATCCTCAACCCTCAATCCTCAATCAACAATCCTCAATCCTCAATCATCAATCTTCAATCTTCAATACTCAATCTTCAATCCTCAATTCCCAGTCCTCAATCGTCAATCCTCAATCCTCAATCCTCTGTCATCAATCCTCAATCTTCAATACTAAATCCTCAATCCTCAATCCTCAATCCTCAATCCTCAATCCTCAACCCTCAGCCCTCACCCTCAATCCTCAATCCTGAATCCTCAATCCTCAATCTTCAATCCTCAATACTCAGTCTTCAATCCTCAATCCTCTATCCTCAATCCTCAGTCCTCAATCCACAATCGTCCATCCTCAATCTTCAATACTCAATCCTCAATCCTCAATCCTCAACTCTCAATCCTCAATCCTCAGTCCTCAGTCCTCAAACCTCAGTCCTCAGACCTCAGCCATCATCCTCAATCGTCAATCCTCGTTCCTCAATCCTCAATCCTCAATCTTCAATCCTCCATACTCAATCTTCAATCCTCAATCCTCAATCATCAACCCTCAATCCTCAATCCTCAGTCATCAATCCTCAATCTTCAATACTCAGTCCACAATCATCAATCCTCAATCCTCAATTCTCAATCCTCATTCCTCAAACCTCAATCCTCAACCCTCAGTCCTCAACCTCAAATCTCAATTCCAAACCCTCAACCCTCAATCCTCAATCTTCAATCCTCAATAATCAATCATCAATACTCAGTCTTCAATCCGCAATCCTCAATCCTCAATCCTCAGTCCGCAATACTCAATCATCAATCCTCAATCTTCAATACTCAGTCCTCAATCATCAATCCTCAATCCTCAATACTCAACCTTCAATCCTCCATACTCAATCTTCAATCCTCAATCCTCAATCATCAATCCTCAATCCTCAATCCTCAGTCATCAATCCACAATCTTCAATACTCAATCCTCAATCCTCAATCCTCAATCCTCAATCCTCAGTCCTCAATCCACAATCATCAATCCTCAACCTTCAATACTCAATCCTCAATCCTCAATCCTCAATCCTCAATACTCAATCTTCAATCCTCAATCCTCAATCCTCAATCCTCAACCCTCAGCCCTCATTCTCAATCCTCAATTCTGAATCCTCAATCCTCAATCTTCAATCCTCAATACTCAGTCTTCAATCCTCAACCCTCAATCCTCAATCCTCAGTCCTCAATCCACAATCATCAATCCTCAATCCTCAGTCATCAGCCCTCAATCCTCAATCCACAAACCTCAATCCTCAACCGTCAGTCCTCGTCCTCAAACCTCAATCCCGAATCCTCAATCCTGAATCGTCAATCTTCAGCCCACAGTCCTCAACAATCAATTGTCAATCCTCAGTCCTCATTAGAGTATCCTCAATTCACAGTTTTCAGTACTCAGTCCCCAATCTTCAATCTTCAAATCTCAGTATACAAACATCAATTCGCATCACTCAACACACAACACTCAGTCCTCAATCCTCAGCCCTCAGCCCTCATCCTCCATCCTCAATCCTCAATCCTCAATCCTCAATCTTCAATCCTCAATACTCAATCTTCAATCCTCAATCCTCAATCCTCAATCACCAATCCTTAATCCTCAATCCTCAGTCCTCAATCCTCAATCGTCAATCCTCAATACCCAAACGTCAATCTTCAATCCTCAATCCCCAATACTCAATCCACAATCCTCAATACTCAATCCTCAATACTCAACCCTCAATCATCAATCCACAATCTTCAATACTCAATCCTCAATACTCAATCCTCAATCCTCAATCCTCAATCATCAATCCTCCATCTTCAATACTCAATCCTCAATCCTCAATCCTCAATCCTCAATACTCAACCATCAATCCTCAATTCACAATCCTCAATCGTCAGTCTTCAATACTCAATACTCAATCTGCAAACCTCAGTCCTCAATCCTCAATCCTCAATCCGCATTCTTCAGTCCTCAATACCCAGCCCTCAATCTTCAACCCTCAATCCTCAATCCTCAATTCTCAATCCTCAATCCTCAGTCCTCAGTCCTCAAACCTCAGTCCTCAAACCTCAGCCATCATTCTCAATCGTCAATCCTCGTTCCTCAGTCCTCAATCCTCAATCCTCAATCCTCAATAGTCAATCTCCAATCCTAGATCCTCAATCCCCAATCCTCAAACCTTAATCCTCAATCTTCAATCCTCAATCCTCAATCCTCATTCTTCAATCCTGAATACCCACTCCTCAACCTTCGATCTTCAATCCCCAATCCTCAATCCTTAATCCTCAATTTTCAATCCTCAATCCCCAGTCCACAATCTTCAATCCTCAATGCTCAATCCTCAATCCTCAATCCTCAGTCATCAGTCCTCAATCCTCAATCCTCAAACCTCAATCCTCAACCGTCAGTCCTCGTCCTCAAACCTCAATCCCGAATCCTCAATCCTGAATCGTCAATCTTCAGCCCTCAGTCCTCAACAATCAATTGTCAATCCTCAGTCCTCATTAGAATATCCTCAATTCACAGTTTTCAGTACTCAATCCCCAATCTTCAATCTTCAAATCTCAGTCTACAAACATCAATTCGCATCACTCAACACACAACACTCAGTCCTCAATCTTCAGTCCTCAATCCTCAATCCTCAATCTTCAATCCTCAATACTCAATCTTCAATCTTCAATCCTCAATTCTCAATCTGCAGTCCTCAATCCTCAATCGCCAATCCTCAATCCCCAATCCTCAACCTTCAATCCTCAGTCCTCAATCCTCAATCATCAATACTCAATGTTCAATCCTCAATACTCAACCTTCAATCCTCAACCCTCAATCCTCAATCCACAATCCTCAATCCTCAATCCTCTATCCTCAATCCTCAGTACTCGATCTTCAATCCTGAATCCTCAATCCTCAATCCTCAACCCTCAGCCCTCATCCTCAATCCTCAATCCTGAATCCTCTATCCTCAATCTTCAATCCTCAATACTCAGTCTTCAATCCTCAATCCTCAATCCTCAATCCTCAATCATCAATCCTCCATCTTCAATACTCAATCCTCAATCCTCAATCCTCAATCCTCAATACTCTACCATCAATTCTCAATTCACAATACTCAATAGAATATCCTGAATTCTCAGGATTCAATACTCAAACCTCAATCCTCAGCCCTCAGCCCTCATCCTCCATCCTCAATCCTCAATCCTCAATCCTCAATCTTCAATCCTCAATACTCAATCTTCAATCCTCAATCCTCAATCCTCAATCACCAATCCTCAATCCTCAATCCTCAATCGTCAGTCTTCAATACTCAATACTCAATCTGCAAACCTCAGTCCTCAATCCTCAATCCTCAATCCTCATTCTTCAGTCCTCAATACCCAGTCCTCAATCTTCAACCCTCAATCCTCAATCCACAATTCTCAATCCTCAATCCTCAGTCCTCAGTCCTCAAACCTCAGTCCTCAAACCTCAGCCATCATCCTCAATCGTCAATCCTCGTTCCTCAATCCTCAATCCTCAATCCTCAATAGTCAATCTCCAATCCTAGATCCTCAATCCCCAATCCTCAATCCTTAATCCTCAATCTTCAATCCTCAATCCTCAATACTCATTCCTCAATACTCAATCCTCAATCCTCAATCCTCAATCCCCAATCCTCAATCTTCAATCCTCGATCCTCAATCCTCAAGCCTCAATCCTCGATCCTCAATCTTCAATCCTGAATACTCAATCTTCATTCCTCAAACCTCAATCCTCAACCCTCAGTCCCCATCCTCAATCCTCAATACTCAATCTTCAATCCTCAATCCTCAATCCTCAATCCTCAACCCTCAGCCCTCATCCTCAATCCTCAATTCTGAATCCTCAATCCTGAATCTTCAATCCTCAATACTCAGTCTTCAATCCTCAACCCTCAATCCTCAATTGTCAGTCCTCAATCCACAATCATCAATCCTCAATCCTCAATACTCAATCTTCAATCTTCAATCCTCAATTCTCAATACTCAGTCCTCAATCCTCAATCGCCAATCCTCAATCCTCAATCCTCAATCCTCAGTCCTCAATCCACAATCATCAATCCTCAATCTTCAATACTCAATCCTCAATCCTCAATCCTCAATCCTCAACCCTCAGCCCTCATCCTCAATCCTCAATTCTGAATCCTCAATCCTGAATCTTCAATCCTCAATACTCAGTCTTCAATCCTCAACCCTCAATCCTCAATCCTCAGTCCTCAATCCACAATAGTCAATCCTCAATCCTCAGTCATCAGTCCTCAATCCTCAATCCTCAAACCTCAATCCTCAACCGTCAGTCCTCGTCCTCAAACCTCAATCCCGAATCCTCAATCCTGAATCGTCAATCTTCAGCCCTCAGTCCTCAACAATCAATTGTCAATCCTCAGTCCTCATTAGAATATCCTCAATTCACAGTTTTCAGTACTCAATCCCCAATCTTCAATCTTCAAATCTCAGTCTACAAACATCAATTCGCATCACTCAACACACAACACTCAGTCCTCAATCTTCAGTCCTCAATCCTCAATCCTCAATCTTCAATCCTCAATACTCAATCTTCAATCTTCAATCCTCAATTCTCAATCTGCAGTCCTCAATCCTCAATCGCCAATCCTCAATCCCCAATCCTCAACCTTCAATCCTCAGTCCTCAATCCTCAATCATCAATACTCAATGTTCAATCCTCAATACTCAACCTTCAATCCTCAACCCTCAATCCTCAATCCACAATCCTCAATCCTCAATCCTCTATCCTCAATCCTCAGTACTCGATCTTCAATCCTCAATCCTCAATCCTCAATCCTCAACCCTCAGCCCTCATCCTCAATCGTCAATCCTGAATCCTCTATCCTCAATCTTCAATCCTCAATACTCAGTCTTCAATCCTCAATCCTCAATCCTCAATCCTCAATCATCAATCCTCCATCTTCAATACTCAATCCTCAATCCTCAATCCTCAATCCTCAATACTCAACCATCAATTCTCAATTCACAATACTCAATAGAATATCCTGAATTCTCAGGATTCAATACTCAAACCTCAATCCTCAGCCCTCAGCCCTCATCCTCCATCCTCAATCCTCAATCCTCAATCCTCAATCTTCAATCCTCAATACTCAATCTTCAATCCTCAATCCTCAATCCTCAATCACCAATCCTCAATCCTCAATCCTCAATCGTCAGTCTTCAATACTCAATACTCAATCTGCAAACCTCAGTCCTCAATCCTCAATCCTCAATCCTCTTTCTTCAGTCCTCAATACCCAGTCCTCAATCTTCAACCCTCAATCCTCAATCCACAATTCTCAATCCTCAATCCTCAGTCCTCAGTCCTCAAACCTCAGTCCTCAAACCTCAGCCATCATCCTCAATCGTCAATCCTCGTTCCTCAATCCTCAATCCTCAATCCTCAATAGTCAATCTCCAATCCTAGATCCTCAATCCCCAATCCTCAATCCTTAATCCTCAATCTTCAATCCTCAATCCTCAATACTCAATCCTCAATACTCAATCCTCAATCCTCAATCCTCAATCCCCAATCCTCAATCTTCAATCCTCGATCCTCAATCCTCAAGCCTCAATCCTCGATCCTCAATCTTCAATCCTGAATACTCAATCTTCATTCCTCAAACCTCAATCCTCAACCCTCAGTCCCCATCCTCAATCCTCAATACTCAATCTTCAATCCTCAATCCTCAATCCTCAATCCTCAACCCTCAGCCCTCATCCTCAATCCTCAATTCTGAATCCTCAATCCTGAATCTTCAATCCTCAATACTCAGTCTTCAATCCTCAACCCTCAATCCTCAATTCTCAGTCCTCAATCCACAATCATCAATCCTCAATCCTCAGTCATCAGTCCTCAATCCTCAATCCTCAAACCTCAATCCTCAACCGTCAGTCCTCGTCCTCAAACCTCAATCCCGAATCCTCAACCCTGAATCGTCAATCTTCAGCCCTCAGTCCTCAACAATCAATTGTCAATCCTCAGTCCACATTAGAATATGCTCAATTCACAGTTTTCAGTACTCAATCCCCAATCTTCAATCTTCAAATCTCAGTCTACAAACATCAATTCGCATCACTCAACACTCAACACTCAGTCCTCAATCTTCAGTCCTCAATCCTCAATCCTCAATCTTCAATCCTCAATACTCAATCTTCAATCTTCAATCCTCAATTCTCAATACTCAGTCCTCAATCCTCAATCGCCAATCCTCAATCCCCAATCCTCAACCTTCAATCCTCAGTCCTCAATCCTCAATCATCAATACTCAATGTTCAATCCTCAATACTCAACCTTCAATCCTCAACCCTCAATCCTCAATCAACAATCCTCAATCCTCAATCATCAATATTCAATCTTCAATACTCAACCTTCAATCCTCAATTCCCAATCCTCAATCGTCAATCCTCAATCCTCAATCCTCAGTCATCAATCCTCAATCTTCAATACTCAATCCTCAATCCGCAATCCTCAATCCTCAATCCCCAATCCTCAATCCTCATTCCTCAAACCTCAATCCTCAACCCTCAGTCCCCAACCTCAATTCTCAATTCTCAATCCACAATCCTCAATACTCAGTCTTCAATACTAAATCCTCAATCCTCAATCCTCAATCCTCAATCCTCAATCCTGAGTCATCAGTCATTGATCCTGAATCTTCAATACTCAATCCTCAATCCTCAATCCTTAATCCTCAATCGTCAATCCTCATTCTTCAATCCTCAATACCCAATCCTCAATCCTCAATCCTCAATCTTCAATTCTCAATCCTCAATCCTCAGTCCTGAATCGTCAATCTTCAGCCCTCAGTCCTCAACAATCTATTGTCAATCCTCAGTCCTCATTAGAATATCCTCAATTCACAGTTTTCAGTACTCAATCCCCAATCTTCAATCTTCAAATCTCAGTCTACAAACATCAATTCGCATCACTCAACACTCAACACTCAGACCTCAATCTTCAGTCCTCAATACTCAATCCTCAATCTTCAATCCTCAGTACTCAATCTTCAATCTTCAATCCTCAATTCTCCATCCTCAGTCATCAATCCACAATCTTCAATACTCAATCCTCAATCCTCAATCCTCAATCCTCAATCTTCAGTCCTCAATCCACAATCATCAATCCTAAATCTTCAATACTCAATCCTCAATCCTCAATCCTCAATCCTCAATACTCAATCTTCAATCCTCAATCCTCAATCCTCAATCCTCAACCCTCAGCCCTCATCCTCAATCCTCAATCCTGAATCCTCTATCCTCAATCTTCAATCCTCAATACTCAGTCTTCAATCCTCAGTCCTCAATCCTCAATCGTCAATCCTCAATTCTCAATCCTCAATCCTCAACCCTCAGCCCTCACCCTCAATCCTCAATCCTGAATCCTCAATCCTCAATCTTCAATCCTCAATACTCAGTCTTCAATCCTCAATCCTCTATCCTCAATCCTCAGTCCTCAATCCACAATCATCCATCCTCAATCTTCAATACTCAATCCTCAATCCTCAATCCTCAACTCTCAATCCTCAATCCTCAGTTCTCAGTCCTCAAACCTCAGTCCTCAAACCTCAGCCATCATCCTCAATCGTCAATCCTCGTTCCTCAATCCTCAATCCTCAATCTTCAATCCTCCATACTCAATCTTCAATCCTCAATCCTCAATCATCAATCCTCAATCCTCAATCCTCAGTCATCAATCCTCAATCTTCAATACTCAGTCCACAATCATCAATCCTCAATCCTCAATTCTCAATCCTCATTCCTCAAACCTCAATCCTCAACCCTCAGTCCTCAACCTCAATTCTCAATTCCATACCCTCAACCCTCAATCCTCAATCTTCAATCCTCAATAATCAATCATCAATACTCAGTCTTCAATCCTCAATCCTCAATCCTCAATCCTCAGTCCGCAATCCTCAATCATCAATCCTCAATCTTCAATACTCAGTCCTCAATCCTGAATCCTCAATCCTCAATACTCAACCTTCAATCCTCCATACTCAATCTTCAATCCTCAATCCTCAATCATCAATCCTCAATCCTCAATCCTCAGTCATCAATCCACAATCTTCAATACTCAATCCTCAATCCTCAATCCTCAATCCTCAATCCTCAGTCCTCAATCCACAATCATCAATCCTCAATCTTCAATACTCAATCCTCAATCCTCAATCCTCAATCCTCAATACTCAATCTTCAATCCTCAACCCTCAATCCTCAATCCTCAACCCTCAGCCCTCATCCTCAATCCTCAATTCTGAATCCTCAATCCTCAATCTTCAATCCTCAATACTCAGTCTTCAATCCTCAACCCTCAATCCTCAATCCTCAGTCCTCAATCCACAATCATCAATCCTCAATCCTCAGTCACCAGTCCTCAATCCTCAATCCTCAAACCTCAATCCTCAACCGTCAGTCCTAGTCCTCAAACCTCAATCCCGAATCCTCAATCCTGAATCGTCAATCTTCAGCCCACAGTCCTCAACAATCAATTGTCAATCCTCAGTCCTCATTAGAATATCCTCAATTCACAGTTTTCAGTACTCAATCCCCAATCTTCAATCTTCAAATCTCAGTATACAAACATCAATTCGAATCACTCAACACACAACACTCAGTCCTCAATCTTCAGTCCTCAATCCTCAATCCTCAATCTTCAATCCTCAATACTCAATCTTCAATCTTCAATCCTCAATACTCAACCTTCAATCCTCAACTCTCAATCCTCAATCCACAATCCTCAATCCTCAATCCTCAATCCTCAATCCTCAGTACTCGATCTTCAATCCTCAATCCTCAATCCTCAATCCTCAACCCTCAGCCCTCATCCTCAATCCTCAATCCTGAATACTCTATCCTCAATCTTCAATCCTCAATACTCAGTCTTCAATCCTCAATCCTCAATCCTCAATCCTCAGTCATCAATCCTCCATCTTCAATACTCAATCCTCAATCCTCAATCCTCAATCCTCAATACTCAACCATCAATCCTCAACTCACAACACTCAATAGAATATCCTGAATTCTCAGGATTCAATACTCAAACCTCAATCCTCAGCCCTCAGCCCTCATCCTCCATCCTCAATCCTCAATCCTCAATCCTCAATCTTCAATCCTCAATACTCAATCTTCAATCCTCAATCCTCAATCCTCAATCACCAATCCTTAATCCTCAATCCTCAATCCTCAATCCTCAATCGTCAATCCTCAATACCCAAACGTCAATCTTCAATCCTCAATCCCCAATACTCAATCCTCAACCTTCAATCCTCAATACTCAATCTTCAATCCTCAATCCTCAATCCTCGATCACCAATCCTCAATCCTCAATCCTCAATCGTCAGTCTTAAATACTCAATACTCAATCTGCAAACCTCAGTCCTCAATCCTCAATCCTCAATCCTCATTCTTCAGTCCTCCATACCCAGCCCTCAATCTTCAACCCTCAATCCTCAATCCTCAATTCTCAATCCTCAATCCTCAGTCCTCAGTCCTCAAACCTCAGTCCTCAAACCTCAGCCATCATTCTCAATCGTCAATCCTCGTTCCTCAGTCCTCAATCCTCAATCCTCAATCCTCAATAGTCAATCTCCAATCCTAGATCCTCAATCCCCAATCCTCAAACCTTAATCCTCAATCCTCAATCCTCAATCCTCATTCTTCAATCCTGAATACCCACTCCTCAACCTTCGATCTTCAATCCCCAATCCTCAATCCTTAATCCTCAATCTTCAATCCTCAATTCTCAATCCTCAGTCCTCAATCCTCAATCGCCTATCCTCAATCCCCAATCCTCAACCTTCAGTCCTCAGTCCTCAATCCTCAATCATCAATACGCAATGTTCAATACTCAATACTCAACCTTCAATCCTGAACCCTCAATCCTCAATCAACAATCCTCAATCCTCAATCATCAATCTTCAACCTTCAATACTCAATCTTCAATCCTCAATTCCCAATCCTCAATCGTCAATCCTCAATCCTCAATCCTCAGTCATCAATCCTCAATCTTCAATACTCAATCCTCAATCCTCAATCCTCAATCCTTAATCCTCAATCCTCAATCCTCAATCCTCATTCCTCAAACCTCAATCCTCAACCCTCAGTCCCCATCCTCAATTCTCAATTCACAATCCACAATCCTCAACACTCAATCTTCAATCCTCAATCATCAATCTCCTATCCTAGATCCTCAATCCCCAATACTCTATCCTTAATCCTCAATATTCAATCCTCTATCCCCAGTCCACAATCTTCAATCCCCAAAAGCTCAATAATCAATCCTCAATCCTCAGTCCTCAATCGTCAATCATCAGTCCTCAATCTTCAATACTCAATCCTCAATCCTCAATCCTCAATCCTCAATCCTGAATCCTCAATCATCGATCCTGAATCTTCAATACTCAATCCTCAATCCTCAATCCTTAACCCTCAATCGTCAATCCTCATTCTTCAATCCTCAATACCCAATCCTCAATCCTCAATCCTCAATCCTCAATTCTCAGTCCTCAATGCTCAGTCCTCAGTCCTCAAACCTCAGTCCTCAAACCTCAGCCATCATCCTCAATCGTCAATCCTCGTTCCTCAATCCTCAATCCCCAGTCTTCGATCCTCCATACTCAATCTTCAATCCTCAATCCTCAATCATCAATCCTCAATCCTCAATCCTCAGTCATCAATACTCAATCTTCAATACTCAATCCTCAATCATCAATCCTCAATCCTCAATCGTCAAACCTCATTCCTCAAACCTCAATCCTCAACCCTCAGTCCTCATTCTCAATTCTCAATTCTTAATCCTCAATCCTCAATCCTCAGTCTTCAATCCTCAATAATCAATCCTCAATACTCAGTCTTCAATCCTCAATCCTCAATCCTCAATCCTCAGTCATCAATCCTCAACCTTCAATACTCAATCCTCAATCCTCAATCCTCAATCCTCAATCCTCAGTCCTCAATCCACAATCATCAATCCTCAATCTTCAATACTCAATCCTCCATCCTCAATCCTCAATCCTCAATCACCAATCCTCAATCCTCAATCCTCAATCGTCAGTCTTCAATACTCAATACTCAATCTGCAAACCTCAGTCCTCAATCCTCAATCCTCAATCCTCATTCTTCAGTCCTCAATACCCAGTCCTCAATCTTCAACCCTCAATCCTCAATCCACAATTCTCAATCCTCAATACTCAATCTTCAATCTTCAATCCTCAATTCTCAATCCTCAACCCTCAGCCCTCATCCTCAATCCTCAATCCTGAATCCTCTATCCTCAATCTTCAATCCTCAATACTCAGTCTTCAATCCTCAATCCTCAATCCTCAATCCTCAATCATCAATCCTCCATCTTCAATACTCAATCCTCAATCCTCAATCCTCAATCCTCAATACTCAACCATCAATTCTCAATTCACAATACTCAATAGAATATCCTGGATTCTCAGGATTCAATACTCAAACCTCAATCCTCAGCCCTCAGCCCTCATCCTCCATCCTCAATCCACAATCTTCAATCCTCAATCTTCAATCCTCAATACTCAATCTTCAATCCTCAATCCTCAATCCTCAATCACCAATCCTCAATCCTCAATCCTCAATCGTCAGTCTTCAATACTCAATACTCAATCTGCAAACCTCAGTCCTCAATCCTCAGTCCTCAATCCTCATTCTTCAGTCCTCAATACCCAGTCCTCAATCTTCAACCCTCAATCCTCAATCCACAATTCTCAATCCTCAATCCTCAGTCCTCAGTCCTCAAACCTCATTCCTCAAACCTCAGCCATCATCCTCAATCGTCAATCCTCGTTCCTCAGTCCTCAATCCTCAATCCCCAATCCTCAATAGTCAATTTCCAATCCTAGATCCTCAATCCCCAATCCTCAATCCTTAATCCTCAATCCTCAATCCTCAATCCTCAATCCTCAATCCTCAGTACTCGATCTTCAAACCTCAATCCTCAATCCTCAATCCTCAACCCTCAGCCCTCATCCTCAATCCTCAATCCTGAATCCTCTATCCTCAATCTTCAATCCTCAATACTCAGTCTTCAATCCTCAGTCCTGAATCCTCAATCCTCAATCCTCAATTCTCAATCCTCAATCCTCAACCCTCAGCCCTCACCCTCAATCCTCAATCCTGAATCCTCAATCCTCAATCTTCAATCCTCAATACTCAGCCTTCAATCCTCAATCCTCTATCCTCAATCCTCAGTCCTCAATCCACAATCATCCATCCTCAATCTTCAATACTCAATCCTCAATCCTCAATCCTCAACTCTCAATCCTCAATCCTCAGTCCTCAGTCCTCAAACCTCAGTCCTCAAACCTCAGGCATCATCCTCAATCGTCAATCCTCGTTCCTCAATCGTCAATCCTCAATCTTCAATCCTCCATACTCAATTTTCAATCCTCAATCCTCAATCCTCAATCCTCAATCCTCAATCCTCAGTCCGCAATGCTCAATCATCAATCCTCAATCTTCAATACTCAATCCTCAATCCTCAATCCTCAATCCTCAATCCTCAATCCTCAATACTCAATCTTCAATCCTCAATCCTCAATCCTCAATCCTCAATCCTCAGTCATCAATCCACAATCTTCAATACTCAATCCTCAATCCTCAATCCTCAATCCTCAATCCTCAGTCCTCAATCCACAATCATCAATCCTCAATCTTCAATACTCAATCCTCAATCCTCAATCATCAATCCTCAATACTCAATCTTCAATCCTCAATCCTCAAACCTCAATCCTCAACCCTCAGTCCCCATCCTCAGTTCTCAATTCTCAATCCACAATCCTCAATACTCAATCTTCAATCCTCAATCCTCAATCCTCAATCCTGAGTCCTCAATCGTCAATCCTCATTCTTCAGTCCTCAATACCCAATCCTCAATCCTCAATCCTCAATTCTCAATTCTCAGTCCTCAATCCTCAGCCCTGAATCGTCAATCTTCAGCCCTCAATCCACAATCATCAATCCTCAATCCTCAGTCATCAGTCCTCAATCCTCAATCCTCAAACCTCAATCCTCAACCGTCAGTCCTCGTCCTTAAACCTCAATCCAGAATCCTCAATCCTGAATCGTCAATCTTCAGCCCTCAGTCCTCAACAATCAATTGTCAATCCTCAGTCCTCATTAGAATATACTCAATTCACAGTTTTCAGTACTCAATCCCCAATCTTCAATCTTCAAATCTCAGTCTACAAACATCAATTCGCATCACTCAACACTCAACACTCAGTCCTCAATCTTCAGTCCTCAATCCTCAATCCTCAATCTTCAATCCTCAATACTCAATCTTCAATCTTCAATCCTCAATTCTCAATCCTCAGTCCTCAATCCTCAATCGCCAATCCTCAATCCCCAATCCTCAACCTTCAATCCTCAGTCCTCAATCCTCAATCATCAATACTCAATGTTCAATCCTCAATACTCAACCTTCAACCCTCAACCCTCAATCCTCAATCAACAATCCTCAATCCTCAATCATCAATCTTCAATCTTCAATACTCAATCTTCAATCCTCAATTCCCAATCCTCAATCGTCAATCCTCAATCCTCAATCCTCAGTCATCAATCCTCAATCTTCAATACTCAATCCTCAATCCTCAATCCTCAATCCTCAATCCCCAATCCTCAATCCTCATTCCTCAAACCTCAATCCTCAACCCTCAGTCCCCAACCTCAATTCTCAATTCTCAATCCACAATCCTCAATACTCAGTCTTCAATACTCAATCCTCAATCCTCAATCCTCAATCCTCAATCCTCGATCCTGGGTCCTCAGTCATTGATCCTGAATCTTCAATACTCAATCCTCAATCCTCAATCCTTAATCCTCAATCGTCAATCCTCATTCTTCAATCCTCAGTACCCAATCCTCAATCCTCAATCCTCAATCTTCAATTCTCAATCCTCAATCCTCAGTCCTGAATCGTCAATCTTCAGCCCTCAGTCCTCAACAATCTATTGTCAATCCTCAGTCCTCATTAGAATATCCTCAATTCACAGTTTTCAGTACTCAATCCCCAATCTTCAATCTTCAAATCTCAGTCTACAAACATCAATTCGCATCACTCAACACTCAACACTCAGACCTCAATCTTCAGTCCTCAACCCTCAGTCCTCAATCCACAATCCTCAATCCTCAATCCTCAATCCTCAATCCTCAGTACTCGATCTTCAATCCTCAATCCTCAATCCTCAATCCTCAACCCTCAGCCCTCATCCTCAATCCTCAATCCTGAATCCTCTATCCTCAATCTTCAATCCTGGATACTCAGTCTTCAATCCTCAATCCTCAATCCTCAATCATCAATCATCAATCCTCCATCTTCAATACTCAATCCTCAATCCTCAGTCCTCAATCCTCAATACTCAACCATCAATCCTCAATTCACAATACTCAATAGAATATCCTGAATTCTCAGGATACAATACTCAAACCTCAATCCTCAGCCCTCAGCCCTCATCCTCCATCCTCAATCCTCAACCCTCAATCCTCAATCTTCAATCCTCAATAATCAATCATCAATACTCAGTCTTCAATCCTCAATCCTCAATCCTCAATCCTCAGTCCTGAGTCATCAGTCATTGATCCTGAATCTTCAATACTCAATCCTCAATCCTCAATCCTTAATCCTCAATCGTCAATCCTCATTCTTCAATCCTCAATACCCAATCCTCAATCCTCAATCCTCAATCTTCAATTCTCAATCCTCAATCCTCAGTCCTGAATCGTCAATCTTCAGCCCTCAGTCCTCAACAATCTATTGTCAATCCTCAGTCCTCATTAGAATATCCTCAATTCACAGTTTTCAGTACTCAATCCCCAATCTTCAATCTTCAAATCTCAGTCTACAAACATCAATTCGCATCACTCAACACTCAACACTCAGACCTCAATCTTCAGTCCTCAATACTCAATCCTCAATCTTCAATCCTCAGTACTCAATCTTCAATCTTCAATCCTCAATTCTCCATCCTCAGTCATCAATCCACAATCTTCAATACTCAATCCTCAATCCTCAATCCTCAATCCTCAATCTTCAGTCCTCAATCCACAATCATCAATCCTAAATCTTCAATACTCAATCCTCAATCCTCAATCCTCAATCCTCAATACTCAATCTTCAATCCTCAATCCTCAATCCTCAATCCTCAACCCTCAGCCCTCATCCTCAATCCTCAATCCTGAATCCTCTATCCTCAATCTTCAATCCTCAATACTCAGTCTTCAATCCTCAGTCCTCAATCCTCAATCGTCAATCCTCAATTCTCAATCCTCAATCCTCAACCCTCAGCCCTCACCCTCAATCCTCAATCCTGAATCCTCAATCCTCAATCTTCAATCCTCAATACTCAGTCTTCAATCCTCAATCCTCTATCCTCAATCCTCAGTCCTCAATCCACAATCATCCATCCTCAATCTTCAATACTCAATCCTCAATCCTCAATCCTCAACTCTCAATCCTCAATCCTCAGTTCTCAGTCCTCAAACCTCAGTCCTCAAACCTCAGCCATCATCCTCAATCGTCAATCCTCGTTCCTCAATCCTCAATCCTCAATCTTCAATCCTCCATACTCAATCTTCAATCCTCAATCCTCAATCATCAATCCTCAATCCTCAATCCTCAGTCATCAATCCTCAATCTTCAATACTCAGTCCACAATCATCAATCCTCAATCCTCAATTCTCAATCCTCATTCCTCAAACCTCAATCCTCAACCCTCAGTCCTCAACCTCAATTCTCAATTCCATACCCTCAACCCTCAATCCTCAATCTTCAATCCTCAATAATCAATCATCAATACTCAGTCTTCAATCCTCAATCCTCAATCCTCAATCCTCAGTCCGCAATCCTCAATCATCAATCCTCAATCTTCAATACTCAGTCCTCAATCCTGAATCCTCAATCCTCAATACTCAACCTTCAATCCTCCATACTCAATCTTCAATCCTCAATCCTCAATCATCAATCCTCAATCCTCAATCCTCAGTCATCAATCCACAATCTTCAATACTCAATCCTCAATCCTCAATCCTCAATCCTCAATCCTCAGTCCTCAATCCACAATCATCAATCCTCAATCTTCAATACTCAATCCTCAATCCTCAATCCTCAATCCTCAATACTCAATCTTCAATCCTCAACCCTCAATCCTCAATCCTCAACCCTCAGCCCTCATCCTCAATCCTCAATTCTGAATCCTCAATCCTCAATCTTCAATCCTCAATACTCAGTCTTCAATCCTCAACCCTCAATCCTCAATCCTCAGTCCTCAATCCACAATCATCAATCCTCAATCCTCAGTCACCAGTCCTCAATCCTCAATCCTCAAACCTCAATCCTCAACCGTCAGTCCTAGTCCTCAAACCTCAATCCCGAATCCTCAATCCTGAATCGTCAATCTTCAGCCCACAGTCCTCAACAATCAATTGTCAATCCTCAGTCCTCATTAGAATATCCTCAATTCACAGTTTTCAGTACTCAATCCCCAATCTTCAATCTTCAAATCTCAGTATACAAACATCAATTCGAATCACTCAACACACAACACTCAGTCCTCAATCTTCAGTCCTCAATCCTCAATCCTCAATCTTCAATCCTCAATACTCAATCTTCAATCTTCAATCCTCAATACTCAACCTTCAATCCTCAACTCTCAATCCTCAATCCACAATCCTCAATCCTCAATCCTCAATCCTCAATCCTCAGTACTCGATCTTCAATCCTCAATCCTCAATCCTCAATCCTCAACCCTCAGCCCTCATCCTCAATCCTCAATCCTGAATACTCTATCCTCAATCTTCAATCCTCAATACTCAGTCTTCAATCCTCAATCCTCAATCCTCAATCCTCAGTCATCAATCCTCCATCTTCAATACTCAATCCTCAATCCTCAATCCTCAATCCTCAATACTCAACCATCAATCCTCAACTCACAACACTCAATAGAATATCCTGAATTCTCAGGATTCAATACTCAAACCTCAATCCTCAGCCCTCAGCCCTCATCCTCCATCCTCAATCCTCAATCCTCAATCCTCAATCTTCAATCCTCAATACTCAATCTTCAATCCTCAATCCTCAATCCTCAATCACCAATCCTTAATCCTCAATCCTCAATCCTCAATCCTCAATCGTCAATCCTCAATACCCAAACGTCAATCTTCAATCCTCAATCCCCAATACTCAATCCTCAACCTTCAATCCTCAATACTCAATCTTCAATCCTCAATCCTCAATCCTCGATCACCAATCCTCAATCCTCAATCCTCAATCGTCAGTCTTAAATACTCAATACTCAATCTGCAAACCTCAGTCCTCAATCCTCAATCCTCAATCCTCATTCTTCAGTCCTCCATACCCAGCCCTCAATCTTCAACCCTCAATCCTCAATCCTCAATTCTCAATCCTCAATCCTCAGTCCTCAGTCCTCAAACCTCAGTCCTCAAACCTCAGCCATCATTCTCAATCGTCAATCCTCGTTCCTCAGTCCTCAATCCTCAATCCTCAATCCTCAATAGTCAATCTCCAATCCTAGATCCTCAATCCCCAATCCTCAAACCTTAATCCTCAATCCTCAATCCTCAATCCTCATTCTTCAATCCTGAATACCCACTCCTCAACCTTCGATCTTCAATCCCCAATCCTCAATCCTTAATCCTCAATCTTCAATCCTCAATTCTCAATCCTCAGTCCTCAATCCTCAATCGCCTATCCTCAATCCCCAATCCTCAACCTTCAGTCCTCAGTCCTCAATCCTCAATCATCAATACGCAATGTTCAATCCTCAATACTCAACCTTCAATCCTGAACCCTCAATCCTCAATCAACAATCCTCAATCCTCAATCATCAATCTTCAACCTTCAATACTCAATCTTCAATCCTCAATTCCCAATCCTCAATCGTCAATCCTCAATCCTCAATCCTCAGTCATCAATCCTCAATCTTCAATACTCAATCCTCAATCCTCAATCCTCAATCCTTAATCCTCAATCCTCAATCCTCAATCCTCATTCCTCAAACCTCAATCCTCAACCCTCAGTCCCCATCCTCAATTCTCAATTCACAATCCACAATCCTCAACACTCAATCTTCAATCCTCAATCATCAATCTCCTATCCTAGATCCTCAATCCCCAATACTCTATCCTTAATCCTCAATATTCAATCCTCTATCCCCAGTCCACAATCTTCAATCCCCAAAAGCTCAATAATCAATCCTCAATCCTCAGTCCTCAATCGTCAATCATCAGTCCTCAATCTTCAATACTCAATCCTCAATCCTCAATCCTCAATCCTCAATCCTGAATCCTCAATCATCGATCCTGAATCTTCAATACTCAATCCTCAATCCTCAATCCTTAACCCTCAATCGTCAATCCTCATTCTTCAATCCTCAATACCCAATCCTCAATCCTCAATCCTCAATCCTCAATTCTCAGTCCTCAATGCTCAGTCCTCAGTCCTCAAACCTCAGTCCTCAAACCTCAGCCATCATCCTCAATCGTCAATCCTCGTTCCTCAATCCTCAATCCCCAGTCTTCGATCCTCCATACTCAATCTTCAATCCTCAATCCTCAATCATCAATCCTCAATCCTCAATCCTCAGTCATCAATACTCAATCTTCAATACTCAATCCTCAATCATCAATCCTCAATCCTCAATCGTCAAACCTCATTCCTCAAACCTCAATCCTCAACCCTCAGTCCTCATTCTCAATTCTCAATTCTTAATCCTCAATCCTCAATCCTCAGTCTTCAATCCTCAATAATCAATCCTCAATACTCAGTCTTCAATCCTCAATCCTCAATCCTCAATCCTCAGTCATCAATCCTCAACCTTCAATACTCAATCCTCAATCCTCAATCCTCAATCCTCAATCCTCAGTCCTCAATCCACAATCATCAATCCTCAATCTTCAATACTCAATCCTCCATCCTCAATCCTCAATCCTCAATCACCAATCCTCAATCCTCAATCCTCAATCGTCAGTCTTCAATACTCAATACTCAATCTGCAAACCTCAGTCCTCAATCCTCAATCCTCAATCCTCATTCTTCAGTCCTCAATACCCAGTCCTCAATCTTCAACCCTCAATCCTCAATCCACAATTCTCAATCCTCAATACTCAATCTTCAATCTTCAATCCTCAATTCTCAATCCTCAACCCTCAGCCCTCATCCTCAATCCTCAATCCTGAATCCTCTATCCTCAATCTTCAATCCTCAATACTCAGTCTTCAATCCTCAATCCTCAATCCTCAATCCTCAATCATCAATCCTCCATCTTCAATACTCAATCCTCAATCCTCAATCCTCAATCCTCAATACTCAACCATCAATTCTCAATTCACAATACTCAATAGAATATCCTGGATTCTCAGGATTCAATACTCAAACCTCAATCCTCAGCCCTCAGCCCTCATCCTCCATCCTCAATCCACAATCTTCAATCCTCAATCTTCAATCCTCAATACTCAATCTTCAATCCTCAATCCTCAATCCTCAATCACCAATCCTCAATCCTCAATCCTCAATCGTCAGTCTTCAATACTCAATACTCAATCTGCAAACCTCAGTCCTCAATCCTCAGTCCTCAATCCTCATTCTTCAGTCCTCAATACCCAGTCCTCAATCTTCAACCCTCAATCCTCAATCCACAATTCTCAATCCTCAATCCTCAGTCCTCAGTCCTCAAACCTCATTCCTCAAACCTCAGCCATCATCCTCAATCGTCAATCCTCGTTCCTCAGTCCTCAATCCTCAATCCCCAATCCTCAATAGTCAATTTCCAATCCTAGATCCTCAATCCCCAATCCTCAATCCTTAATCCTCAATCCTCAATCCTCAATCCTCAATCCTCAATCCTCAGTACTCGATCTTCAAACCTCAATCCTCAATCCTCAATCCTCAACCCTCAGCCCTCATCCTCAATCCTCAATCCTGAATCCTCTATCCTCAATCTTCAATCCTCAATACTCAGTCTTCAATCCTCAGTCCTGAATCCTCAATCCTCAATCCTCAATTCTCAATCCTCAATCCTCAACCCTCAGCCCTCACCCTCAATCCTCAATCCTGAATCCTCAATCCTCAATCTTCAATCCTCAATACTCAGCCTTCAATCCTCAATCCTCTATCCTCAATCCTCAGTCCTCAATCCACAATCATCCATCCTCAATCTTCAATACTCAATCCTCAATCCTCAATCCTCAACTCTCAATCCTCAATCCTCAGTCCTCAGTCCTCAAACCTCAGTCCTCAAACCTCAGGCATCATCCTCAATCGTCAATCCTCGTTCCTCAATCGTCAATCCTCAATCTTCAATCCTCCATACTCAATTTTCAATCCTCAATCCTCAATCCTCAATCCTCAATCCTCAATCCTCAGTCCGCAATGCTCAATCATCAATCCTCAATCTTCAATACTCAATCCTCAATCCTCAATCCTCAATCCTCAATCCTCAATCCTCAATACTCAATCTTCAATCCTCAATCCTCAATCCTCAATCCTCAATCCTCAGTCATCAATCCACAATCTTCAATACTCAATCCTCAATCCTCAATCCTCAATCCTCAATCCTCAGTCCTCAATCCACAATCATCAATCCTCAATCTTCAATACTCAATCCTCAATCCTCAATCATCAATCCTCAATACTCAATCTTCAATCCTCAATCCTCAAACCTCAATCCTCAACCCTCAGTCCCCATCCTCAGTTCTCAATTCTCAATCCACAATCCTCAATACTCAATCTTCAATCCTCAATCCTCAATCCTCAATCCTGAGTCCTCAATCGTCAATCCTCATTCTTCAGTCCTCAATACCCAATCCTCAATCCTCAATCCTCAATTCTCAATTCTCAGTCCTCAATCCTCAGCCCTGAATCGTCAATCTTCAGCCCTCAATCCACAATCATCAATCCTCAATCCTCAGTCATCAGTCCTCAATCCTCAATCCTCAAACCTCAATCCTCAACCGTCAGTCCTCGTCCTTAAACCTCAATCCCGAATCCTCAATCCTGAATCGTCAATCTTCAGCCCTCAGTCCTCAACAATCAATTGTCAATCCTCAGTCCTCATTAGAATATACTCAATTCACAGTTTTCAGTACTCAATCCCCAATCTTCAATCTTCAAATCTCAGTCTACAAACATCAATTCGCATCACTCAACACTCAACACTCAGTCCTCAATCTTCAGTCCTCAATCCTCAATCCTCAATCTTCAATCCTCAATACTCAATCTTCAATCTTCAATCCTCAATTCTCAATCCTCAGTCCTCAATCCTCAATCGCCAATCCTCAATCCCCAATCCTCAACCTTCAATCCTCAGTCCTCAATCCTCAATCATCAATACTCAATGTTCAATCCTCAATACTCAACCTTCAACCCTCAACCCTCAATCCTCAATCAACAATCCTCAATCCTCAATCATCAATCTTCAATCTTCAATACTCAATCTTCAATCCTCAATTCCCAATCCTCAATCGTCAATCCTCAATCCTCAATCCTCAGTCATCAATCCTCAATCTTCAATACTCAATCCTCAATCCTCAATCCTCAATCCTCAATCCCCAATCCTCAATCCTCATTCCTCAAACCTCAATCCTCAACCCTCAGTCCCCAACCTCAATTCTCAATTCTCAATCCACAATCCTCAATACTCAGTCTTCAATACTCAATCCTCAATCCTCAATCCTCAATCCTCAATCCTCGATCCTGGGTCCTCAGTCATTGATCCTGAATCTTCAATACTCAATCCTCAATCCTCAATCCTTAATCCTCAATCGTCAATCCTCATTCTTCAATCCTCAGTACCCAATCCTCAATCCTCAATCCTCAATCTTCAATTCTCAATCCTCAATCCTCAGTCCTGAATCGTCAATCTTCAGCCCTCAGTCCTCAACAATCTATTGTCAATCCTCAGTCCTCATTAGAATATCCTCAATTCACAGTTTTCAGTACTCAATCCCCAATCTTCAATCTTCAAATCTCAGTCTACAAACATCAATTCGCATCACTCAACACTCAACACTCAGACCTCAATCTTCAGTCCTCAACCCTCAGTCCTCAATCCACAATCCTCAATCCTCAATCCTCAATCCTCAATCCTCAGTACTCGATCTTCAATCCTCAATCCTCAATCCTCAATCCTCAACCCTCAGCCCTCATCCTCAATCCTCAATCCTGAATCCTCTATCCTCAATCTTCAATCCTGGATACTCAGTCTTCAATCCTCAATCCTCAATCCTCAATCATCAATCATCAATCCTCCATCTTCAATACTCAATCCTCAATCCTCAGTCCTCAATCCTCAATACTCAACCATCAATCCTCAATTCACAATACTCAATAGAATATCCTGAATTCTCAGGATACAATACTCAAACCTCAATCCTCAGCCCTCAGCCCTCATCCTCCATCCTCAATCCTCAACCCTCAATCCTCAATCTTCAATCCTCAATAATCAATCATCAATACTCAGTCTTCAATCCTCAATCCTCAATCCTCAATCCTCAGTCCGCAATCCTCAATCATCAATACTCAATCTTCAATAATCAATCCTCAATCCTCAATCCTCAATACTCAACCTTCAATCCTCCATACTCAATCTTCAATCCTCAATCCTCAATCATCAATCCTCAATCCCCAATCCTCAGTCATCAATCCACTATCTTCAATACTCAATCCTCAATCCTCAATCCTCAGTCCTCAATCCACAATCATCACTCCTCAATCTTCAATACTCAATCCTCAATCCTCAATCCTCAATCCTCAATACTCAATCTTCAATCCTCAATCCTCAATCCTCAATCCTCAACCCTCAGCCCTGATCCTCAATCCTCAATTCTGAATCCTCAATCCTCAATCTTCAATCCTCAATACTCAGTCTTCAATCCTCAACACTCAATCCTCAATCCTCAGTCCTCAATCCACAATCATCGATCCTCAATCCTCAGTCATCAGTCCTCAATCCTCAATCGTCAATCCTCAATACCCAAACGTCAATCTTCAATCCTCAATCCCCAATACTCAATCCTCAATCCTCAATACTCAATCCTCAATCCTCAATCATCAATCCACAATCTTCAATACTCAATCCTCAATCCTCAATCCTCAATCCTCAATCCTCAATCATCAATCCTCCATCTTCAATACTCAATCCTCAATCCACAATCCTCAATCCTCAATACTCAACCATCAATACTCAATTCACAATACTCAATAGAATACCCTGAATTCTCAGGATTCAATACTCAAACCTCAATCCTCAGCCCTCAGCCCTCACCCTCCATCCTAAATCCTCAATCCTCAATCCTCAATCTTCAATCCTCAATACACAATCTTCAATCCTCAATCCTCAATCCTCAATCACCGATCCTCAATCCTCAATCCTCAATCGTCAGTCTTCAATACTCAATACTCAATCTGCAAACCTCAGTCCTCAATCCTCAATCCTCAATCCTCTTTCTTCAGTCCTCAATACCCAGTCCTCAATCTTCAACCCTCAATCCTCAATCCTCAATTCTCAATCCTCAATCCTCAGTCCTCAGTCCTCAAACCTCAGTCCTCAAACCTCAGCCATCATCCTCAATCGTCAATCCTCGTTCCTCAGTCCTTAATCCTCAATCCTCAATCCTCAATAGTCAATCTCCAATCCTAGATCCTCAATCCACAATCCTCAATCCTTAATCCTCAATCTTCAATCCTCAATCCTCAATACTCAATCCTCAATATTCAATCCTCAATCCTCAATCCTCAATCCCCAATCCTCAATCTTCAATCCTCAATCCTCAATCCTAAAGCTTCAATCCTCAATCCTCAATCTTCAATCCTGAATACTCAATCTTCAATCCTCAATCCTCAATCCTCAATCCTCAACTCTCAATCCTCAATCCTCAGTCCTCAGTCCTCAAACCTCAGTCCTCAAACCTCAGGCATCATCCTCAATCGTCAATCCTCGTTCCTCAATCCTCAATCCTCAATCTTCAATCCTCCATACTCAATCTTCAATCCTCAATCCTCAATAATCAATCCTCAATCCTCAATCCTCAGTCATCAATCCTCAATCTTCAATACTCAGTCCTCAATCATCAATCCTCAATCCTCAATTCTCAATCCTCATTCCTCAAACCTCAATCCTCAACCCTCAGTCCTCATCCTCAATTCTCAATTCCAAACCCTCAACCCTCAATCCTCAATCTTCAATCCTCAATAATCAATCATCAATACTCAGTCTTCAATCCTAAATCCTCAATCCTGAATCCTCAGTCCGCAATCCTCAATCATCAATCCTCAATCTTCAATACTCAATCCTCAATCCTCAATCCTCAATCCTCAATCCTCAATACTCAATCCTCAATCCTCAATCCTCAATACTCGGTCCTCAATCCTCAATCCTCAATCATCAATCCACAATCTTCAATACTCAATCCTCAATCCTCAATTCTCAATCCTCAATCCTCTGTCATCAATCCTCAATCTTCAATACTAAATCCTCAATCCTCAATCCTCAATCCTCAATCCTCAACCCTCAGCCCTCACCCTCAATCCTCAATCCTGAATCCTCAATCCTCAATCTTCAATCCTCAATACTCAGTCTTCAATCCTCAATCACCAATCCTCAATCCTCAATCCTCAATCGTCAGTCTTCAATACTCAATACTCAATCTGCAAACCTCAGTCCTCAATCCTCAATCCTCAATCCTCATTCTTCAGTCCTCAATACCCAGTCCTCAATCTTCAACCCTCAATCCTCAATCCACAATTCTCAATCCTCAATCCTCAGTCCTCAGTCCTCAAACCTCAGTCCTCAAACCTCAGCCATCATCCTCAATCGTCAATCCTCGTTCCTCAATCCTCAATCCTCAATCCTCAATAGTCAATCTCCAATCCTAGATCCTCAATCCCCAATCCTCAATCCTTAATCCTCAATCTTCAATCCTCAATCCTCAATACTCAATCCTCAATACTCAATCCTCAATCCTCAATCCTCAATCCCCAATCCTCAATCTTCAATCCTCGATCCTCAATCCTCAAGCCTCAATCCTCGATCCTCAATCTTCAATCCTGAATACTCAATCTTCATTCCTCAAACCTCAATCCTCAACCCTCAGTCCCCATCCTCAATCCTCAATACTCAATCTTCAATCCTCAATCCTCAATCCTCAATCCTCAACCCTCAGCCCTCATCCTCAATCCTCAATTCTGAATCCTCAATCCTGAATCTTCAATCCTCAATACTCAGTCTTCAATCCTCAACCCTCAATCCTCAATTCTCAGTCCTCAATCCACAATCATCAATCCTCAATCCTCAGTCATCAGTCCTCAATCCTCAATCCTCAAACCTCAATCCTCAACCGTCAGTCCTCGTCCTCAAACCTCAATCCCGAATCCTCAACCCTGAATCGTCAATCTTCAGCCCTCAGTCCTCAACAATCAATTGTCAATCCTCAGTCCACATTAGAATATGCTCAATTCACAGTTTTCAGTACTCAATCCCCAATCTTCAATCTTCAAATCTCAGTCTACAAACATCAATTCGCATCACTCAACACTCAACACTCAGTCCTCAATCTTCAGTCCTCAATCCTCAATCCTCAATCTTCAATCCTCAATACTCAATCTTCAATCTTCAATCCTCAATTCTCAATACTCAGTCCTCAATCCTCAATCGCCAATCCTCAATCCCCAATCCTCAACCTTCAATCCTCAGTCCTCAATCCTCAATCATCAATACTCAATGTTCAATCCTCAATACTCAACCTTCAATCCTCAACCCTCAATCCTCAATCAACAATCCTCAATCCTCAATCATCAATATTCAATCTTCAATACTCAACCTTCAATCCTCAATTCCCAATCCTCAATCGTCAATCCTCAATCCTCAATCCTCAGTCATCAATCCTCAATCTTCAATACTCAATCCTCAATCCTCAATCCTCAATCCTCAATCCCCAATCCTCAATCCTCATTCCTCAAACCTCAATCCTCAACCCTCAGTCCCCAACCTCAATTCTCAATTCTCAATCCACAATCCTCAATACTCAGTCTTCAATACTAAATCCTCAATCCTCAATCCTCAATCCTCAATCCTCAATCCTGAGTCATCAGTCATTGATCCTGAATCTTCAATACTCAATCCTCAATCCTCAATCCTTAATCCTCAATCGTCAATCCTCATTCTTCAATCCTCAATACCCAATCCTCAATCCTCAATCCTCAATCTTCAATTCTCAATCCTCAATCCTCAGTCCTGAATCGTCAATCTTCAGCCCTCAGTCCTCAACAATCTATTGTCAATCCTCAGTCCTCATTAGAATATCCTCAATTCACAGTTTTCAGTACTCAATCCCCAATCTTCAATCTTCAAATCTCAGTCTACAAACATCAATTCGCATCACTCAACACTCAACACTCAGACCTCAATCTTCAGTCCTCAATACTCAATCCTCAATCTTCAATCCTCAGTACTCAATCTTCAATCTTCAATCCTCAATTCTCCATCCTCAGTCATCAATCCACAATCTTCAATACTCAATCCTCAATCCTCAATCCTCAATCCTCAATCTTCAGTCCTCAATCCACAATCATCAATCCTAAATCTTCAATACTCAATCCTCAATCCTCAATCCTCAATCCTCAATACTCAATCTTCAATCCTCAATCCTCAATCCTCAATCCTCAACCCTCAGCCCTCATCCTCAATCCTCAATCCTGAATCCTCTATCCTCAATCTTCAATCCTCAATACTCAGTCTTCAATCCTCAGTCCTCAATCCTCAATCGTCAATCCTCAATTCTCAATCCTCAATCCTCAACCCTCAGCCCTCACCCTCAATCCTCAATCCTGAATCCTCAATCCTCAATCTTCAATCCTCAATACTCAGTCTTCAATCCTCAATCCTCTATCCTCAATCCTCAGTCCTCAATCCACAATCATCCATCCTCAATCTTCAATACTCAATCCTCAATCCTCAATCCTCAACTCTCAATCCTCAATCCTCAGTTCTCAGTCCTCAAACCTCAGTCCTCAAACCTCAGCCATCATCCTCAATCGTCAATCCTCGTTCCTCAATCCTCAATCCTCAATCTTCAATCCTCCATACTCAATCTTCAATCCTCAATCCTCAATCATCAATCCTCAATCCTCAATCCTCAGTCATCAATCCTCAATCTTCAATACTCAGTCCACAATCATCAATCCTCAATCCTCAATTCTCAATCCTCATTCCTCAAACCTCAATCCTCAACCCTCAGTCCTCAACCTCAATTCTCAATTCCAAACCCTCAACCCTCAATCCTCAATCTTCAATCCTCAATAATCAATCATCAATACTCAGTCTTCAATCCTCAATCCTCAATCCTCAATCCTCAGTCCGCAATCCTCAATCATCAATCCTCAATCTTCAATACTCAGTCCTCAATCCTCAATCCTCAATCCTCAATACTCAACCTTCAATCCTCCATACTCAATCTTCAATCCTCAATCCTCAATCATCAATCCTCAATCCTCAATCCTCAGTCATCAATCCACAATCTTCAATACTCAATCCTCAATCCTCAATCCTCAATCCTCAATCCTCAGTCCTCAATCCACAATCATCAATCCTCAATCTTCAATACTCAATCCTCAATCCTCAATCCTCAATTCTCAATACTCAATCTTCAATCCTCAACCCTCAATCCTCAATCCTCAACCCTCAGCCCTCATCCTCAATCCTCAATTCTGAATCCTCAATCCTCAATCTTCAATCCTCAATACTCAGTCTTCAATCCTCAACCCTCAATCCTCAATCCTCAGTCCTCAATCCACAATCATCAATCCTCAATCCTCAGTCACCAGTCCTCAATCCTCAATCCTCAAACCTCAATCCTCAACCGTCAGTCCTAGTCCTCAAACCTCAATCCCGAATCCTCAATCCTGAATCGTCAATCTTCAGCCCACAGTCCTCAACAATCAATTGTCAATCCTCAGTCCTCATTAGAATATCCTCAATTCACAGTTTTCAGTACTCAATCCCCAATCTTCAATCTTCAAATCTCAGTATACAAACATCAATTCGAATCACTCAACACACAACACTCAGTCCTCAATCTTCAGTCCTCAATCCTCAATCCTCAATCTTCAATCCTCAATACTCTATCTTCAATCTTCAATCCTCAATACTCAACCTTCAATCCTCAACCCTCAATCCTCAATCCACAATCCTCAATCCTCAATCCTCAATCCTCAATCCTCAGTACTCGATCTTCAATCCTCAATCCTCAATCCTCAATCCTCAACCCTCAGCCCTCATCCTCAATCCTCAATCCTGAATACTCTATCCTCAATCTTCAATCCTCAATACTCAGTCTTCAATCCTCAATCCTCAATCCTCAATACTCAATCTTCAATCCTCAACCCTCAATCCTCAATCCTCAACCCTCAGCCCTCATCCTCAATCCTCAATTCTGAATCCTCAATCCTCAATCTTCAATCCTCAATACTCAGTCTTCAATCCTCAACCCTCAATCCTCAATCCTCAGTCCTCAATCCACAATCATCAATCCTCAATCCTCAGTCACCAGTCCTCAATCCTCAATCCTCAAACCTCAATCCTCAACCGTCAGTCCTAGTCCTCAAACCTCAATCCCGAATCCTCAATCCTGAATCGTCAATCTTCAGCCCACAGTCCTCAACAATCAATTGTCAATCCTCAGTCCTCATTAGAATATCCTCAATTCACAGTTTTCAGTACTCAATCCCCAATCTTCAATCTTCAAATCTCAGTATACAAACATCAATTCGAATCACTCAACACACAACACTCAGTCCTCAATCTTCAGTCCTCAATCCTCAATCCTCAATCTTCAATCCTCAATACTCAATCTTCAATCTTCAATCCTCAATACTCAACCTTCAATCCTCAACCCTCAATCCTCAATCCACAATCCTCAATCCTCAATCCTCAATCCTCAATCCTCAGTACTCGATCTTCAATCCTCAATCCTCAATCCTCAATCCTCAACCCTCAGCCCTCATCCTCAATCCTCAATCCTGAATACTCTATCCTCAATCTTCAATCCTCAATACTCAGTCTTCAATCCTCAATCCTCAATCCTCAATCCTCAGTCATCAATCCTCCATCTTCAATACTCAATCCTCAATCCTCAATCCTCAATCCTCAATACTCAACCATCAATCCTCAACTCACAACACTCAATAGAATATCCTGAATTCTCAGGATTCAATACTCAAACCTCAATCCTCAGCCCTCAGCCCTCATCCTCCATCCTCAATCCTCAATCCTCAATCCTCAATCTTCAATCCTCAATACTCAATCTTCAATCCTCAATCCTCAATCCTCAATCACCAATCCTTAATCCTCAATCCTCAATCCTCAATCCTCAATCGTCAATCCTCAATACCCAAACGTCAATCTTCAATCCTCAATCCCCAATACTCAATCCTCAATCTTCAATCCTCAATACTCAATCTTCAATCCTCAATCCTCAATCCTCGATCACCAATCCTCAATCCTCAATCCTCAATCGTCAGTCTTAAATACTCAATACTCAATCTGCAAACCTCAGTCCTCAATCCTCAATCCTCAATCCTCATTCTTCAGTCCTCCATACCCAGCCCTCAATCTTCAACCCTCAATCCTCAATCCTCAATTCTCAATCCTCAATACTCAGTCCTCAGTCCTCAAACCTCAGTCCTCAAACCTCAGCCATCATTCTCAATCGTCAATCCTCGTTCCTCAGTCCTCAATCCTCAATCCTCAATCCTCAATAGTCAATCTCCAATCCTAGATCCTCAATCCCCAATCCTCAAACCTTAATCCTCAATCCTCAATCCTCAATCCTCATTCTTCAATCCTGAATACCCACTCCTCAACCTTCGATCTTCAATCCCCAATCCTCAATCCTTAATCCTCAATCTTCAATCCTCAATTCTCAATCCTCAGTCCTCAATCCTCAATCGCCTATCCTCAATCCCCAATCCTCAACCTTCAGTCCTCAGTCCTCAATCCTCAATCATCAATACGCAATGTTCAATCCTCAATACTCAACCTTCAATCCTGAACCCTCAATCCTCAATCAACAATCCTCAATCCTCAATCATCAATCTTCAACCTTCAATACTCAATCTTCAATCCTCAATTCCCAATCCTCAATCGTCAATCCTCAATCCTCAATCCTCAGTCATCAATCCTCAATCTTCAATACTCAATCCTCAATCCTCAATCCTCAATCCTTAATCCTCAATCCTCAATCCTCAATCCTCATTCCTCAAACCTCAATCCTCAACCCTCAGTCCCCATCCTCAATTCTCAATTCACAATCCACAATCCTCAACACTCAATCTTCAATCCTCAATCATCAATCTCCTATCCTAGATCCTCAATCCCCAATACTCTATCCTTAATCCTCAATATTCAATCCTCTATCCCCAGTCCACAATCTTCAATCCCCAAAAGCTCAATAATCAATCCTCAATCCTCAGTCCTCAATCGTCAATCATCAGTCCTCAATCTTCAATACTCAATCCTCAATCCTCAATCCTCAATCCTCAATCCTGAATCCTCAATCATCGATCCTGAATCTTCAATACTCAATCCTCAATCCTCAATCCTTAACCCTCAATCGTCAATCCTCATTCTTCAATCCTCAATACCCAATCCTCAATCCTCAATCCTCAATCCTCAATTCTCAGTCCTCAATGCTCAGTCCTCAGTCCTCAAACCTCAGTCCTCAAACCTCAGCCATCATCCTCAATCGTCAATCCTCGTTCCTCAATCCTCAATCCCCAGTCTTCGATCCTCCATACTCAATCTTCAATCCTCAATCCTCAATCATCAATCCTCAATCCTCAATCCTCAGTCATCAATACTCAATCTTCAATACTCAATCCTCAATCATCAATCCTCAATCCTCAATCGTCAAACCTCATTCCTCAAACCTCAATCCTCAACCCTCAGTCCTCATTCTCAATTCTCAATTCTTAATCCTCAATCCTCAATCCTCAGTCTTCAATCCTCAATAATCAATCCTCAATACTCAGTCTTCAATCCTCAATCCTCAATCCTCAATCCTCAGTCATCAATCCTCAACCTTCAATACTCAATCCTCAATCCTCAATCCTCAATCCTCAATCCTCAGTCCTCAATCCACAATCATCAATCCTCAATCTTCAATACTCAATCCTCCATCCTCAATCCTCAATCCTCAATCACCAATCCTCAATCCTCAATCCTCAATCGTCAGTCTTCAATACTCAATACTCAATCTGCAAACCTCAGTCCTCAATCCTCAATCCTCAATCCTCATTCTTCAGTCCTCAATACCCAGTCCTCAATCTTCAACCCTCAATCCTCAATCCACAATTCTCAATCCTCAATACTCAATCTTCAATCTTCAATCCTCAATTCTCAATCCTCAACCCTCAGCCCTCATTCTCAATCCTCAATCCTGAATCCTCTATCCTCAATCTTCAATCCTCAATACTCAGTCTTCAATCCTCAATCCTCAATCCTCAATCCTCAATCATCAATCCTGCATCTTCAATACTCAATCCTCAATCCTCAATCCTCAATCCTCAATACTCAACCATCAATTCTCAATTCACAATACTCAATAGAATATCCTGAATTCTCAGGATTCAATACTCAAACCTCAATCCTCAGCCCTCAGCCCTCATCCTCCATCCTCAATCCACAATCTTCAATCCTCAATCTTCAATCCTCAATACTCAATCTTCAATCCTCAATCCTCAATCCTCAATCACCAATCCTCAATCCTCAATCCTCAATCGTCAGTCTTCAATACTCAATACTCAATCTGCAAACCTCAGTCCTCAATCCTCAGTCCTCAATCCTCATTCTTCAGTCCTCAATACCCAGTCCTCAATCTTCAACCCTCAATCCTCAATCCACAATTCTCAATCCTCAATCCTCAGTCCTCAGTCCTCAAACCTCATTCCTCAAACATCAGCCATCATCCTCAATCGTCAATCCTCGTTCCTCAGTCCTCAATCCTCAATCCCCAATCCTCAATAGTCAATTTCCAATCCTAGATCCTCAATCCCCAATCCTCAATCCTTAATCCTCAATCCTCAATCCTCAATCCTCAATCCTCAATCCTCAGTACTCGATCTTCAAACCTCAATCCTCAATCCTCAATCCTCAACCCTCAGCCCTCATCCTCAATCCTCAATCCTGAATCCTCTATCCTCAATCTTCAATCCTCAATACTCAGTCTTCAATCCTCAGTCCTGAATCCTCAATCCTCAATCCTCAATTCTCAATCCTCAATCCTCAACCCTCAGCCCTCACCCTCAATCCTCAATCCTGAATCCTCAATCCTCAATCTTCAATCCTCAATACTCAGCCTTCAATCCTCAATCCTCTATCCTCAATCCTCAGTCCTCAATCCACAATCATCCATCCTCAATCTTCAATACTCAATCCTCAATCCTCAATCCTCAACTCTCAATCCTCAATCCTCAGTCGTCAGTCCTCAAACCTCAGTCCTCAAACCTCAGGCATCATCCTCAATCGTCAATCCTCGTTCCTCAATCCTCAATCCTCAATCTTCAATCCTCCATACTCAATCTTCAATCCTCAATCCTCAATCCTCAATCCTCAATCCTCAATCCTCAGTCCGCAATGCTCAATCATCAATCCTCAATCTTCAATACTCAATCCTCAATCCTCAATCCTCAATCCTCAATCCTCAATCCTCAATACTCAATCTTCAATCCTCAATCCTCAATCCTCAATCCTCAATCCTCAGTCATCAATCCACAATCTTCAATACTCAATCCTCAATCCTCAATCCTCAATCCTCAATCCTCAGTCCTCAATCCACAATCATCAATCCTCAATCTTCAATACTCAATCCTCAATCCTCAATCATCAATCCTCAATACTCAATCTTCAATCCTCAATCCTCAAACCTCAATCCTCAACCCTCAGTCCCCATCCTCAGTTCTCAATTCTCAATCCACAATCCTCAATACTCAATCTTCAATCCTCAATCCTCAATCCTCAATCCTGAGTCCTCAATCGTCAATCCTCATTCTTCAATCCTCAATACCCAATCCTCAATCCTCAATCCTCAATTCTCAATTCTCAGTCCTCAATCCTCAGCCCTGAATCGTCAATCTTCAGCCCTCAGTCCTCAACAATCTATTGTCAATCCTCAGTCCTCATTAGAATATCCTCAATTCACAGTTTTCAGTACTCAATCCCCAATCTTCAATCTTCAAATCTCAGTCTACAAACATCAATTCGCATCACTCAACACTCAACACTCAGTCCTCAATCTTCAGTCCTCAATACTCAATCCTCAATCTTCAATCCTCAATACTCAATCTTCAATCTTCAATCCTCAATTCTCAATCCTCAGTCATCCATCCACAATCTTCAATACTCAATCCTCAATCCTCAATCCTCAATCCTCAATCCTCAATACTCAATCCTCAAACCTCAATCCTCAACCCTCAGCCCTCATCCTCAATCCTCAATTCTGAATCCTCAATCCTGAATCTTCAATCCTCAATACTCAGTCTTCAATCCTCAACCCTCAATCCTCAATCCTCAGTCCTCAATCCACAATCATCAATCCTCAATCTTCAATACTCAATCCTCAATCCTCAATCCTCAATCCTCAATACTCAATCTTCAATCCTCAATCCTCAATCCTCAATCCTCAACCCTCAGCCCTCATCCTCAATCCTCAATTCTGAATCCTCAATCCTGAATCTTCAATCCTCAATACTCAGTCTTCAATCCTCAACCCTCAATCCTCAATCCTCAGTCCTCAATCCACAATCATCAATCCTCAATCCTCAGTCATCAGTCCTCAATCCTCAATCCTCAAACCTCAATCCTCAACCGTCAGTCCTCGTCCTTAAACCTCAATCCCGAATCCTCAATCCTGAATCGTCAATCTTCAGCCCTCAGTCCTCAACAATCAATTGTCAATCCTCAGTCCTCATTAGAATATACTCAATTCACAGTTTTCAGTACTCAATCCCCAATCT
Organism: Calliopsis andreniformis; assembly: GCF_051401765.1. Lineage (NCBI taxonomy): Eukaryota > Metazoa > Arthropoda > Insecta > Hymenoptera > Andrenidae > Calliopsis > Calliopsis andreniformis. The sequence continues at coordinate 1,240,414 of NW_027480553.1, read as the reverse complement.
TCAATCTTCAAATCTCAGTCTACAAACATCAATTCGCATCACTCAACACTCAACACTCAGTCCTCAATCTTCAGTCCTCAATCCTCAATCCTCAATCTTCAATCCTCAATACTCAATCTTCAATCTTCAATCCTCAATTCTCAATCCTCAGTCCTCAATCCTCAATCGCCAATCCTCAATCCCCAATCCTCAACCTTCAATCCTCAGTCCTCAATCCTCAATCATCAATACTCAATGTTCAATCCTCAATACTCAACCTTCAACCGTCAACCCTCAATCCTCAATCAACAATCCTCAATCCTCAATCATCAATCTTCAATCTTCAATACTCAATCTTCAATCCTCAATTCCCAATCCTCAATCGTCAATCCTCAATCCTCAATCCTCAGTCATCAATCCTCAATCTTCAATACTCAATCCTCAATCCTCAATCCTCAATCCTCAATCCCCAATCCTCAATCCTCATTCCTCAAACCTCAATCCTCAACCCTCAGTCCCCAACCTCAATTCTCAATTCTCAATCCACAATCCTCAATACTCAGTCTTCAATACTCAATCCTCAATCCTCAATCCTCAATCCTCAATCCTCGATCCTGGGTCCTCAGTTATTGATCCTGAATCTTCAATACTCAATCCTCAATCCTCAATCCTTAATCCTCAATCGTCAATCCTCATTCTTCAATCCTCAGTACCCAATCCTCAATCCTCAATCCTCAATCTTCAATTCTCAATCCTCAATCCTCAGTCCTGAATCGTCAATCTTCAGCCCTCAGTCCTCAACAATCTATTGTCAATCCTCAGTCCTCATTAGAATATCCTCAATTCACAGTTTTCAGTACTCAATCCCCAATCTTCAATCTTCAAATCTCAGTCTACAAACATCAATTCGCATCACTCAACACTCAACACTCAGACCTCAATCTTCAGTCCTCAACCCTCAGTCCTCAATCCACAATCCTCAATCCTCAATCCTCAATCCTCAATCCTCAGTACTCGATCTTCAATCCTCAATCCTCAATCCTCAATCCTCAACCCTCAGCCCTCATCCTCAATCCTCAATCCTGAATCCTCTATCCTCAATCTTCAATCCTGGATACTCAGTCTTCAATCCTCAATCCTCAATCCTCAATCATCAATCATCAATCCTCCATCTTCAATACTCAATCCTCAATCCTCAGTCCTCAATCCTCAATACTCAACCATCAATCCTCAATTCACAATACTCAATAGAATATCCTGAATTCTCAGGATACAATACTCAAACCTCAATCCTCAGCCCTCAGCCCTCATCCTCCATCCTCAATCCTCAACCCTCAATCCTCAATCTTCAATCCTCAATAATCAATCATCAATACTCAGTCTTCAATCCTCAATCCTCAATCCTCAATCCTCAGTCCGCAATCCTCAATCATCAATACTCAATCTTCAATAATCAATCCTCAATCCTCAATCCTCAATACTCAACCTTCAATCCTCCATACTCACTCTTCAATCCTCAATCCTCAATCATCAATCCTCAATCCCCAATCCTCAGTCATCAATCCACTATCTTCAATACTCAATCCTCAATCCTCAATCCTCAGTCCTCAATCCACAATCATCACTCCTCAATCTTCAATACTCAATCCTCAATCCTCAATCCTCAATCCTCAATACTCAATCTTCAATCCTCAATCCTCAATCCTCAATCCTCAACCCTCAGCCCTGATCCTCAATCCTCAATTCTGAATCCTCAATCCTCAATCTTCAATCCTCAATACTCAGTCTTCAATCCTCAATCCTCAGTCATCAATCCACAATCATCAATCCTCAATCCTCAGTCATCAGTCCTCAATCCTCAATCGTCAATCCTCAATACCCAAACGTCAATCTTCAATCCTCAATCCCCAATACTCAATCCTCAATCCTCAATACTCAATCCTCAATCCTCAATCCTCAATCATCAATCCACAATCTTCAATACTCAATCCTCAATCCTCAATCCTCAATCCTCAATCCTCAATCATCAATCCTCCATCTTCAATACTCAATCCTCAATCCACAATCCTCAATCCTCAATACTCAACCATCAATACTCAATTCACAATACTCAATAGAATACCCTGAATTCTCAGGATTCAATACTCAAACCTCAATCCTCAGCCCTCAGCCCTCATCCTCCATCCTAAATCCTCAATCCTCAATCCTCAATCTTCAATCCTCAATACACAATCTTCAATCCTCAATCCTCAATCCTCAATCACCGATCCTCAATCCTCAATCCTCAATCGTCAGTCTTCAATACTCAATACTCAATCTGCAAACCTCAGTCCTCAATCCTCAATCCTCAATCCTCTTTCTTCAGTCCTCAATACCCAGTCCTCAATCTTCAACCCTCAATCCTCAATCCTCAATTCTCAATCCTCAATCCTCAGTCCTCAGTCCTCAAACCTCAGTCCTCAAACCTCAGCCATCATCCTCAATCGTCAATCCTCGTTCCTCAGTCCTTAATCCTCAATCCTCAATCCTCAATAGTCAATCTCCAATCCTAGATCCTCAATCCACAATCCTCAATCCTTAATCCTCAATCTTCAATCCTCAATCCTCAATACTCAATCCTCAATATTCAATCCTCAATCCTCAATCCTCAATCCCCAATCCTCAATCTTCAATCCTCAATCCTCAATCCTAAAGCTTCAATCCTCAATCCTCAATCTTCAATCCTGAATACTCAATCTTCAATCCTCAATCCTCAATCCTCAATCCTCAACTCTCAATCCTCAATCCTCAGTCCTCAGTCCTCAAACCTCAGTCCTCAAACCTCAGGCATCATCCTCAATCGTCAATCCTCGTTCCTCAATCCTCAATCCTCAATCTTCAATCCTCCATACTCAATCTTCAATCCTCAATCCTCAATCATCAATCCTCAATCCTCAATCCTCAGTCATCAATCCTCAATCTTCAATACTCAGTCCTCAATCATCAATCCTCAATCCTCAATTCTCAATCCTCATTCCTCAAACCTCAATCCTCAACCCTCAGTCCTCATCCTCAATTCTCAATTCCAAACCCTCAACCCTCAATCCTCAATCTTCAATCCTCAATAATCAATCATCAATACTCAGTCTTCAATCCTAAATCCTCAATCCTGAATCCTCAGTCCGCAATCCTCAATCATCAATCCTCAATCTTCAATACTCAATCCTCAATCCTCAATCCTCAATCCTCAATCCTCAATCCTCAATCCTCAATACTCAATCCTCAATCCTCAATCCTCAATACTCGGTCCTCAATCCTCAATCCTCAATCATCAATCCACAATCTTCAATACTCAATCCTCAATCCTCAATTCTCAATCCTCAATCCTCTGTCATCAATCCTCAATCTTCAATACTAAATCCTCAATCCTCAATCCTCAATCCTCAATCCTCAACCCTCAGCCCTCACCCTCAATCCTCAATCCTGAATCCTCAATCCTCAATCTTCAATCCTCAATACTCAGTCCTCAATCCTCAATCCTCTATCCTCAATCCTCAGTCCTCAATCCACAATCGTCCATCCTCAATCTTCAATACTCAATCCTCAATCCTCAATCCTCAACTCTCAATCCTCAATCCTCAGTCCTCAGTCCTCAAACCTCAGTCCTCAAACCTCAGCCATCATCCTCAATCGTCAATCCTCGTTCCTCAATCCTCAATCCTCAATCTTCAATCCTCCATACTCAATCTTCAATCCTCAATCCTCAATCATCAATCCTCAATCCTCAATCCTCAGTCATCAATCCTCAATCTTCAATACTCAGTCCACAATCATCAATCCTCAATCCTCAATTCTCAATCCTCATTCCTCAAACCTCAATCCTCAACCCTCAGTCCTCAACCTCAATTCTCAATTCCAAACCCTCAACCCTCAATCCTCAATCTTCAATCCTCAATAATCAATCATCAATACTCAGTCTTCAATCCGCAATCCTCAATCCTCAATCCTCAGTCCGCAATCCTCAATCATCAATCCTCAATCTTCAATACTCAGTCCTCAATCCTCAATCCTCAATCCTCAATACTCAACCTTCAATCCTCCATACTCAATCTTCAATCCTCAATCCTCAATCATCAATCCTCAATCCTCAATCCTCAGTCATCAATCCACAATCTTCAATACTCAATCCTCAATCCTCAATCCTCAATCCTCAATCCTCAGTCCTCAATCCACAATCATCAATCCTCAATCTTCAATACTCAATCCTCAATCCTCAATCCTCAATCCTCAATACTCAATCTTCAATCCTCAATCCTCAATCCTCAATCCTCAACCCTCAGCCCTCATCCTCAATCCTCAATTCTGAATCCTCAATCCTCAATCTTCAATCCTCAATACTCAGTCTTCAATCCTCAACCCTCAATCCTCAATCCTCAGTCCTCAATCCACAATCATCAATCCTCAATCCTCAGTCATCAGCCCTCAATCCTCAATCCTCAAACCTCAATCCTCAACCGTCAGTCCTCGTCCTCAAACCTCAATCCCGAATCCTCAATCCTGAATCGTCAATCTTCAGCCCACAGTCCTCAACAATCAATTGTCAATCCTCAGTCCTCATTAGAATATCCTCAATTCACAGTTTTCAGTGCTAAATCCCCAATCTTCAATCTTCAAATCTCAGTATACAAACATCAATTCGCATCACTCAACACACAACACTCAGTCCTCAATCTTCAGTCCTCAATCCTCAATCCTCAATCTTCAATCCTCAATACTCAATCTTCAATCTTCAATCCTCAATACTCAACCTTCAATCCTCAACCCTCAATCCTCAATCCACAATCCTCAATCCTCAATCCTCAATCCTCAATCCTCAGTACTCGATCTTCAATCCTCAATCCTCAATCCTCAATCCTCAACCCTCAGCCCTCATCCTCAACCCTCAATCCTGAATCCTCTATCCTCAATCTTCAATCCTCAATACTCAGTCTTCAATCCTCAATCCTCAATCCTCAATCCTCAATCCTCAATTCTCAATCCTCAATCCTCAACCCTCAGCCCTCACCCTAAATCCTCAATCCTGAATCCTCAATCCTCAATCTTCAATCCTCAATACTCAGCCTTCAATCCTCAATCCTCTATCCTCAATCCTCAGTCCTCAATCCACAATCATCAATCCTCAATCTTCAATACTCAATCCTCAATCCTCAATCCTCAACTCACAATCCTCAATCCTCCGTCCTCAGTCCTCAAACCTCAGTCCTCAAACCTCAGCCATCATCCTCAGACGTCAATCCTCGTTCCTCAATCCTCAATCCTCAATCTTCAATCCTCAACCCTCAGCCCTCATCCTCAATCCTCAATCCTGAATCCTCTATCCTCAATCATCAATCCTCAATCCTGAATCCTCTATCCTCAATCTTCAATCCGCAATACTCAGTCTTCAATCCTCAATCCTCAATCCTCAATCCTCAATCCTCAATTCTCAATTCTCAATCCTCAACCCTCAACCCTCATCCTCAATCCTCAATCCTGAATCCTCTATCCTCAATCTTCAATCCTCAATCCTCAATTCTCAATCCTCATTCCTCAAACCTCAATCCTCAACCCTCAGTCCTCATCCTCAATTCTCAATTCTAAACCCTCAACCCTCAATGCTCAATCTTCAATCCTCAATAATCAATCATCAATACTCAGTCTTCAATCCTCAATCCTCAATCCTCAATCCTCAGTCCGCAATCCTCAATCATCAATCCTCAATCTTCAATAATCAATCCTCAATCCTCAATCCTCAATCCTCAATACTCAACCTTCAATCCTCCATACTCAATCTTCAATCCTCAATCCTCAATCATCAATCCTCAATCCTCAATCCTCAGTCATCAATCCACAATCTACAATACTCAATCCTCAATCCTCAATCCTCAGTCCTCAATCCACAATCATCACTCCTCAATCTTCAATACTCAATCCTCAATCCTCAATCCTCAATCCTCAATCCTCAATACTCAATCTTCAATCCTCAATCCTCAATCCTCAATCCTCAACCCTCAGCCCTCATCCTCAATCCTCAATTCTGAATCCTCAATCCTCAATCTTCAATCCTCAATTCTCAATCCTCAATCCTCAATAGTCAATCTCCAATCCTAGATCCTCAATCCACAATCCTCAATCCTTAATCCTCAATCTTCAATCCTCAATCCTCAATACTCAATCCTCAATATTCAATCCTCAATCCTCAATCATCAATCCCCAATCCTCAATCTTCAATCCTCAATCCTCAATCCTAAAGCTTCAATCCTCAATCCTCAATCTTCAATCCTGAATACTCAATCTTCAATCCTCAATCCTCAATCCTCAATCCTCAATCCTCAATCGTCAGTCTTCAATCCTCAATACTCAATCTTCAATCCTCAATCCTCAATCCTCAATCCTCAATCCTCAATCCTCAATCCTCATTCTTCAATCCTGAATACCCACTCCTCAACCTTCGATCCTCAATCCCCAATCCTCAATCCTTAATCCTCAATCTTCAATCCCCAAGCCCCAGTCCACAATCTTCAATCCTCAATGCTCAATCCTCAATCCTCAATCCTCAGTCATCAGTCCTCAATCCTCAATCCTCAAACCTCAATCCTCAACCGCCAGTCCTCGTCCTCAAACCTCAATCCCGAATCCTCAATCCTGAATCGTCAATCTTCAGCCCTCAGTCCTCAACAATCAATTGTCAATCCTCAGTCCTCATTAGAATATCCTCAATTCACAGTTTTCAGTACTCAATCATCAATCTTCAATCTTCAAATCTCAGTCTACAAACATCAATTCGCATCACTCAACACTCAACACTCAGTCCTCAATCTTCAGTCCTCAATCCTCATTCCTCAATCTTCAATCCTCAATACTCAATCTTCAATCTTCAATCCTCAATTCTCAATCCTCAGTCCTCAATCCTCAATCGCCAATCCTCAATCCCCAATCCTCAACCTTCAGTCCTCAGTCCTCAATCCTCAATCATCAATACTCAATGTTCAATCCTCAATACTCAACATTCAATCCTCAACCCTCAATCCTCAATCAACAATCCTCAATCCTCAATCATCAATCTTCAATCTTCAATACTCAATCTTCAATCCTCAATTCCCAATCCTCAATCGTCAATCCTCAATCCTCAATCCTCAGTCATCAATCCTCAATCTTCAATACTAAATCCTCAATCCTCAATCCTCAATTATCAATCCTCAATCCTCAATCCTCAGTCATCAATCCTCAATCTTCAATACTCAATCCTCAATCCTCAATCCTCAATCCTCAATCCCCAGTCCTCAATCCACAATCATCAATCCTCAATCTTCAATACTCAATCCTCAATCCTCAATCCTCAATCCTCAGTACTCGATCTTCAAACCTCAATCCTCAATCCTCAATCCTCAACCCTCAGCCCTCATCCTCAATCCTCAATCCTGAATCCTCTATCCTCAATCTTCAATCCTCAATACTCAGTCTTCAATCCTCAGTCCTCAATCCTCAATCCTCAATCCTCAATTCTCAATCCTCAATCCACAACCCTCAGCCCTCACCCTCAATCCTCAATCCTGAATCCTCAATCCTCAATCTTCAATCCTCAATACTCAGCCTTCAATCCTCAATCCTCTATCCTCAATCCTCAGTCCTCAATCCACAATCATCCATCCTCAATCTTCAATACTCAATCCTCAATCCTCAATCCTCAACTCTCAATCCTCAATCCTCAGTCCTCAGTCCTCAAACCTCAGTCCTCAAACCTCAGGCATCATCCTCAATCGTCAATCCTCGTTCCTCAATCCTCAATCCTCAATCTTCAATCCTCCATACTCAATCTTCAATCCTCAATCCTCAATCCTCGATCCTGGGTTCTCAGTCATTGATCCTGAATCTTCAATACTCAGCCCTCATCCTCAATCCTCAATCCTGAATCCTCTATCCTCAATCTTCAATCCTCAATACTCAGTCTTCAATCCTCAGTCCTCAATCCTCAATCCTCAATCCTCAATTCTCAATCCTCAATCCTCAACCCTCAGCCCTCACCCTCAATCCTCAATCCTCAATCCTCAATCCTCAATACTCAATCCTCAAACCTCAATCCTCAACCCTCAGCCCTCATCCTCAATCCTCAATTCTGAATCCTCAATCCTGAATCTTCAATCCTCAATACTCAGTCTTCAATCCTCAACCCTCAATCCTCAATCCTCAGTCCTCAATCCACAATCACCAATCCTCAATCTTCAATACTCAATCCTCAATCCTCAATCATCAATCTTCAACCTTCAATACTCAATCTTCAATCCTCAATTCCCAATCCTCAATCGTCAATCCTCAATCCTCAATCCTCAGTCATCAATCCTCAATCTTCAATACTCAATCCTCAATCCTCAATCCTCAATCCTTAATCCGCAATCCTCAATCCTCAATCCTCATTCCTCAAACCTCAATCCTCAACCCTCAGTCCCCATCCTCAATTCTCAATTCACAATCCACAATCCTCAACACTCAATCTTCAATCCTCAATCATCAATCTCCTATCCTAGATCCTCAATCCCCAATACTCTATCCTTAATCCTCAATATTCAATCCTCTATCCCCAGTCCACAATCTTCAATCCCCAAAAGCTCAATAATCAATCCTCAATCCTCAGTCCTCAATCGTCAATCATCAGTCCTCAATCTTCAATACTCAATCCTCAATCCTCAATCCTCAATCCTCAATCCTGAATCCTCAATCATCGATCCTGAATCTTCAATACTCAATCCTCAATCCTCAATCCTTAACCCTCAATCGTCAATCCTCATTCTTCAATCCTCAATACCCAATCCTCAATCCTCAATCCTCAATCCTCAATTCTCAGTCCTCAATGCTCAGTCCTCAGTCCTCAAACCTCAGTCCTCAAACCTCAGCCATCATCCTCAATCGTCAATCCTCGTTCCTCAATCCTCAATCCCCAGTCTTCGATCCTCCATACTCAATCTTCAATCCTCAATCCTCAATCATCAATCCTCAATCCTCAATCCTCAGTCATCAATACTCAATCTTCAATACTCAATCCTCAATCATCAATCCTCAATCCTCAATCGTCAAACCTCATTCCTCAAACCTCAATCCTCAACCCTCAGTCCTCATTCTCAATTCTCAATTCTTAATCCTCAATCCTCAATCCTCAGTCTTCAATCCTCAATAATCAATCCTCAATACTCAGTCTTCAATCCTCAATCCTCAATCCTCAATCCTCAGTCATCAATCCTCAACCTTCAATACTCAATCCTCAATCCTCAATCCTCAATCCTCAATCCTCAGTCCTCAATCCACAATCATCAATCCTCAATCTTCAATACTCAATCCTCCATCCTCAATCCTCAATCCTCAATCACCAATCCTCAATCCTCAATCCTCAATCGTCAGTCTTCAATACTCAATACTCAATCTGCAAACCTCAGTCCTCAATCCTCAATCCTCAATCCTCATTCTTCAGTCCTCAATACCCAGTCCTCAATCTTCAACCCTCAATCCTCAATCCACAATTCTCAATCCTCAATACTCAATCTTCAATCTTCAATCCTCAATTCTCAATCCTCAACCCTCAGCCCTCATCCTCAATCCTCAATCCTGAATCCTCTATCCTCAATCTTCAATCCTCAATACTCAGTCTTCAATCCTCAATCCTCAATCCTCAATCCTCAATCATCAATCCTCCATCTTCAATACTCAATCCTCAATCCTCAATCCTCAATCCTCAATACTCAACCATCAATTCTCAATTCACAATACTCAATAGAATATCCTGGATTCTCAGGATTCAATACTCAAACCTCAATCCTCAGCCCTCAGCCCTCATCCTCCATCCTCAATCCACAATCTTCAATCCTCAATCTTCAATCCTCAATACTCAATCTTCAATCCTCAATCCTCAATCCTCAATCACCAATCCTCAATCCTCAATCCTCAATCGTCAGTCTTCAATACTCAATACTCAATCTGCAAACCTCAGTCCTCAATCCTCAGTCCTCAATCCTCATTCTTCAGTCCTCAATACCCAGTCCTCAATCTTCAACCCTCAATCCTCAATCCACAATTCTCAATCCTCAATCCTCAGTCCTCAGTCCTCAAACCTCATTCCTCAAACCTCAGCCATCATCCTCAATCGTCAATCCTCGTTCCTCAGTCCTCAATCCTCAATCCCCAATCCTCAATAGTCAATTTCCAATCCTAGATCCTCAATCCCCAATCCTCAATCCTTAATCCTCAATCCTCAATCCTCAATCCTCAATCCTCAATCCTCAGTACTCGATCTTCAAACCTCAATCCTCAATCCTCAATCCTCAACCCTCAGCCCTCATCCTCAATCCTCAATCCTGAATCCTCTATCCTCAATCTTCAATCCTCAATACTCAGTCTTCAATCCTCAGTCCTGAATCCTCAATCCTCAATCCTCAATTCTCAATCCTCAATCCTCAACCCTCAGCCCTCACCCTCAATCCTCAATCCTGAATCCTCAATCCTCAATCTTCAATCCTCAATACTCAGCCTTCAATCCTCAATCCTCTATCCTCAATCCTCAGTCCTCAATCCACAATCATCCATCCTCAATCTTCAATACTCAATCCTCAATCCTCAATCCTCAACTCTCAATCCTCAATCCTCAGTCCTCAGTCCTCAAACCTCAGTCCTCAAACCTCAGGCATCATCCTCAATCGTCAATCCTCGTTCCTCAATCGTCAATCCTCAATCTTCAATCCTCCATACTCAATTTTCAATCCTCAATCCTCAATCCTCAATCCTCAATCCTCAATCCTCAGTCCGCAATGCTCAATCATCAATCCTCAATCTTCAATACTCAATCCTCAATCCTCAATCCTCAATCCTCAATCCTCAATCCTCAATACTCAATCTTCAATCCTCAATCCTCAATCCTCAATCCTCAATCCTCAGTCATCAATCCACAATCTTCAATACTCAATCCTCAATCCTCAATCCTCAATCCTCAATCCTCAGTCCTCAATCCACAATCATCAATCCTCAATCTTCAATACTCAATCCTCAATCCTCAATCATCAATCCTCAATACTCAATCTTCAATCCTCAATCCTCAAACCTCAATCCTCAACCCTCAGTCCCCATCCTCAGTTCTCAATTCTCAATCCACAATCCTCAATACTCAATCTTCAATCCTCAATCCTCAATCCTCAATCCTGAGTCCTCAATCGTCAATCCTCATTCTTCAGTCCTCAATACCCAATCCTCAATCCTCAATCCTCAATTCTCAATTCTCAGTCCTCAATCCTCAGCCCTGAATCGTCAATCTTCAGCCCTCAATCCACAATCATCAATCCTCAATCCTCAGTCATCAGTCCTCAATCCTCAATCCTCAAACCTCAATCCTCAACCGTCAGTCCTCGTCCTTAAACCTCAATCCCGAATCCTCAATCCTGAATCGTCAATCTTCAGCCCTCAGTCCTCAACAATCAATTGTCAATCCTCAGTCCTCATTAGAATATACTCAATTCACAGTTTTCAGTACTCAATCCCCAATCTTCAATCTTCAAATCTCAGTCTACAAACATCAATTCGCATCACTCAACACTCAACACTCAGTCCTCAATCTTCAGTCCTCAATCCTCAATCCTCAATCTTCAATCCTCAATACTCAATCTTCAATCTTCAATCCTCAATTCTCAATCCTCAGTCCTCAATCCTCAATCGCCAATCCTCAATCCCCAATCCTCAACCTTCAATCCTCAGTCCTCAATCCTCAATCATCAATACTCAATGTTCAATCCTCAATACTCAACCTTCAACCCTCAACCCTCAATCCTCAATCAACAATCCTCAATCCTCAATCATCAATCTTCAATCTTCAATACTCAATCTTCAATCCTCAATTCCCAATCCTCAATCGTCAATCCTCAATCCTCAATCCTCAGTCATCAATCCTCAATCTTCAATACTCAATCCTCAATCCTCAATCCTCAATCCTCAATCCCCAATCCTCAATCCTCATTCCTCAAACCTCAATCCTCAACCCTCAGTCCCCAACCTCAATTCTCAATTCTCAATCCACAATCCTCAATACTCAGTCTTCAATACTCAATCCTCAATCCTCAATCCTCAATCCTCAATCCTCGATCCTGGGTCCTCAGTCATTGATCCTGAATCTTCAATACTCAATCCTCAATCCTCAATCCTTAATCCTCAATCGTCAATCCTCATTCTTCAATCCTCAGTACCCAATCCTCAATCCTCAATCCTCAATCTTCAATTCTCAATCCTCAATCCTCAGTCCTGAATCGTCAATCTTCAGCCCTCAGTCCTCAACAATCTATTGTCAATCCTCAGTCCTCATTAGAATATCCTCAATTCACAGTTTTCAGTACTCAATCCCCAATCTTCAATCTTCAAATCTCAGTCTACAAACATCAATTCGCATCACTCAACACTCAACACTCAGACCTCAATCTTCAGTCCTCAACCCTCAGTCCTCAATCCACAATCCTCAATCCTCAATCCTCAATCCTCAATCCTCAGTACTCGATCTTCAATCCTCAATCCTCAATCCTCAATCCTCAACCCTCAGCCCTCATCCTCAATCCTCAATCCTGAATCCTCTATCCTCAATCTTCAATCCTGGATACTCAGTCTTCAATCCTCAATCCTCAATCCTCAATCATCAATCATCAATCCTCCATCTTCAATACTCAATCCTCAATCCTCAGTCCTCAATCCTCAATACTCAACCATCAATCCTCAATTCACAATACTCAATAGAATATCCTGAATTCTCAGGATACAATACTCAAACCTCAATCCTCAGCCCTCAGCCCTCATCCTCCATCCTCAATCCTCAACCCTCAATCCTCAATCTTCAATCCTCAATAATCAATCATCAATACTCAGTCTTCAATCCTCAATCCTCAATCCTCAATCCTCAGTCCGCAATCCTCAATCATCAATACTCAATCTTCAATAATCAATCCTCAATCCTCAATCCTCAATACTCAACCTTCAATCCTCCATACTCAATCTTCAATCCTCAATCCTCAATCATCAATCCTCAATCCCCAATCCTCAGTCATCAATCCACTATCTTCAATACGCAATCCTCAATCCTCAATCCTCAGTCCTCAATCCACAATCATCACTCCTCAATCTTCAATACTCAATCCTCAATCCTCAATCCTCAATCCTCAATACTCAATCTTCAATCCTCAATCCTCAATCCTCAATCCTCAACCCTCAGCCCTGATCCTCAATCCTCAATTCTGAATCCTCAATCCTCAATCTTCAATCCTCAATACTCAGTCTTCAATCCTCAACACTCAATCCTCAATCCTCAGTCCTCAATCCACAATCATCGATCCTCAATCCTCAGTCATCAGTCCTCAATCCTCAATCGTCAATCCTCAATACCCAAACGTCAATCTTCAATCCTCAATCCCCAATACTCAATCCTCAATCCTCAATACTCAATCCTCAATCCTCAATCATCAATCCACAATCTTCAATACTCAATCCTCAATCCTCAATCCTCAATCCTCAATCCTCAATCATCAATCCTCCATCTTCAATACTCAATCCTCAATCCACAATCCTCAATCCTCAATACTCAACCATCAATACTCAATTCACAATACTCAATAGAATACCCTGAATTCTCAGGATTCAATACTCAAACCTCAATCCTCAGCCCTCAGCCCTCACCCTCCATCCTAAATCCTCAATCCTCAATCCTCAATCTTCAATCCTCAATACACAATCTTCAATCCTCAATCCTCAATCCTCAATCACCGATCCTCAATCCTCAATCCTCAATCGTCAGTCTTCAATACTCAATACTCAATCTGCAAACCTCAGTCCTCAATCCTCAATCCTCAATCCTCTTTCTTCAGTCCTCAATACCCAGTCCTCAATCTTCAACCCTCAATCCTCAATCCTCAATTCTCAATCCTCAATCCTCAGTCCTCAGTCCTCAAACCTCAGTCCTCAAACCTCAGCCATCATCCTCAATCGTCAATCCTCGTTCCTCAGTCCTTAATCCTCAATCCTCAATCCTCAATAGTCAATCTCCAATCCTAGATCCTCAATCCACAATCCTCAATCCTTAATCCTCAATCTTCAATCCTCAATCCTCAATACTCAATCCTCAATATTCAATCCTCAATCCTCAATCCTCAATCCCCAATCCTCAATCTTCAATCCTCAATCCTCAATCCTAAAGCTTCAATCCTCAATCCTCAATCTTCAATCCTGAATACTCAATCTTCAATCCTCAATCCTCAATCCTCAATCCTCAACTCTCAATCCTCAATCCTCAGTCCTCAGTCCTCAAACCTCAGTCCTCAAACCTCAGGCATCATCCTCAATCGTCAATCCTCGTTCCTCAATCCTCAATCCTCAATCTTCAATCCTCCATACTCAATCTTCAATCCTCAATCCTCAATAATCAATCCTCAATCCTCAATCCTCAGTCATCAATCCTCAATCTTCAATACTCAGTCCTCAATCATCAATCCTCAATCCTCAATTCTCAATCCTCATTCCTCAAACCTCAATCCTCAACCCTCAGTCCTCATCCTCAATTCTCAATTCCAAACCCTCAACCCTCAATCCTCAATCTTCAATCCTCAATAATCAATCATCAATACTCAGTCTTCAATCCTAAATCCTCAATCCTGAATCCTCAGTCCGCAATCCTCAATCATCAATCCTCAATCTTCAATACTCAATCCTCAATCCTCAATCCTCAATCCTCAATCCTCAATACTCAATCCTCAATCCTCAATCCTCAATACTCGGTCCTCAATCCTCAATCCTCAATCATCAATCCACAATCTTCAATACTCAATCCTCAATCCTCAATTCTCAATCCTCAATCCTCTGTCATCAATCCTCAATCTTCAATACTAAATCCTCAATCCTCAATCCTCAATCCTCAATCCTCAACCCTCAGCCCTCACCCTCAATCCTCAATCCTGAATCCTCAATCCTCAATCTTCAATCCTCAATACTCAGTCTTCAATCCTCAATCACCAATCCTCAATCCTCAATCCTCAATCGTCAGTCTTCAATACTCAATACTCAATCTGCAAACCTCAGTCCTCAATCCTCAATCCTCAATCCTCATTCTTCAGTCCTCAATACCCAGTCCTCAATCTTCAACCCTCAATCCTCAATCCACAATTCTCAATCCTCAATCCTCAGTCCTCAGTCCTCAAACCTCAGTCCTCAAACCTCAGCCATCATCCTCAATCGTCAATCCTCGTTCCTCAATCCTCAATCCTCAATCCTCAATAGTCAATCTCCAATCCTAGATCCTCAATCCCCAATCCTCAATCCTTAATCCTCAATCTTCAATCCTCAATCCTCAATACTCAATCCTCAATACTCAATCCTCAATCCTCAATCCTCAATCCCCAATCCTCAATCTTCAATCCTCGATCCTCAATCCTCAAGCCTCAATCCTCGATCCTCAATCTTCAATCCTGAATACTCAATCTTCATTCCTCAAACCTCAATCCTCAACCCTCAGTCCCCATCCTCAATCCTCAATACTCAATCTTCAATCCTCAATCCTCAATCCTCAATCCTCAACCCTCAGCCCTCATCCTCAATCCTCAATTCTGAATCCTCAATCCTGAATCTTCAATCCTCAATACTCAGTCTTCAATCCTCAACCCTCAATCCTCAATTCTCAGTCCTCAATCCACAATCATCAATCCTCAATCCTCAGTCATCAGTCCTCAATCCTCAATCCTCAAACCTCAATCCTCAACCGTCAGTCCTCGTCCTCAAACCTCAATCCCGAATCCTCAACCCTGAATCGTCAATCTTCAGCCCTCAGTCCTCAACAATCAATTGTCAATCCTCAGTCCACATTAGAATATGCTCAATTCACAGTTTTCAGTACTCAATCCCCAATCTTCAATCTTCAAATCTCAGTCTACAAACATCAATTCGCATCACTCAACACTCAACACTCAGTCCTCAATCTTCAGTCCTCAATCCTCAATCCTCAATCTTCAATCCTCAATACTCAATCTTCAATCTTCAATCCTCAATTCTCAATACTCAGTCCTCAATCCTCAATCGCCAATCCTCAATCCCCAATCCTCAACCTTCAATCCTCAGTCCTCAATCCTCAATCATCAATACTCAATGTTCAATCCTCAATACTCAACCTTCAATCCTCAAACCTCAATCCTCAATCAACAATCCTCAATCCTCAATCATCAATATTCAATCTTCAATACTCAACCTTCAATCCTCAATTCCCAATCCTCAATCGTCAATCCTCAATCCTCAATCCTCAGTCATCAATCCTCAATCTTCAATACTCAATCCTCAATCCTCAATCCTCAATCCTCAATCCCCAATCCTCAATCCTCATTCCTCAAACCTCAATCCTCAACCCTCAGTCCCCAACCTCAATTCTCAATTCTCAATCCACAATCCTCAATACTCAGTCTTCAATACTAAATCCTCAATCCTCAATCCTCAATCCTCAATCCTCAATCCTGAGTCATCAGTCATTGATCCTGAATCTTCAATACTCAATCCTCAATCCTCAATCCTTAATCCTCAATCGTCAATCCTCATTCTTCAATCCTCAATACCCAATCCTCAATCCTCAATCCTCAATCTTCAATTCTCAATCCTCAATCCTCAGTCCTGAATCGTCAATCTTCAGCCCTCAGTCCTCAACAATCTATTGTCAATCCTCAGTCCTCATTAGAATATCCTCAATTCACAGTTTTCAGTACTCAATCCCCAATCTTCAATCTTCAAATCTCAGTCTACAAACATCAATTCGCATCACTCAACACTCAACACTCAGACCTCAATCTTCAGTCCTCAATACTCAATCCTCAATCTTCAATCCTCAGTACTCAATCTTCAATCTTCAATCCTCAATTCTCCATCCTCAGTCATCAATCCACAATCTTCAATACTCAATCCTCAATCCTCAATCCTCAATCCTCAATCTTCAGTCCTCAATCCACAATCATCAATCCTAAATCTTCAATACTCAATCCTCAATCCTCAATCCTCAATCCTCAATACTCAATCTTCAATCCTCAATCCTCAATCCTCAATCCTCAACCCTCAGCCCTCATCCTCAATCCTCAATCCTGAATCCTCTATCCTCAATCTTCAATCCTCAATACTCAGTCTTCAATCCTCAGTCCTCAATCCTCAATCGTCAATCCTCAATTCTCAATCCTCAATCCTCAACCCTCAGCCCTCACCCTCAATCCTCAATCCTGAATCCTCAATCCTCAATCTTCAATCCTCAATACTCAGTCTTCAATCCTCAATCCTCTATCCTCAATCCTCAGTCCTCAATCCACAATCATCCATCCTCAATCTTCAATACTCAATCCTCAATCCTCAATCCTCAACTCTCAATCCTCAATCCTCAGTTCTCAGTCCTCAAACCTCAGTCCTCAAACCTCAGCCATCATCCTCAATCGTCAATCCTCGTTCCTCAATCCTCAATCCTCAATCTTCAATCCTCCATACTCAATCTTCAATCCTCAATCCTCAATCATCAATCCTCAATCCTCAATCCTCAGTCATCAATCCTCAATCTTCAATACTCAGTCCACAATCATCAATCCTCAATCCTCAATTCTCAATCCTCATTCCTCAAACCTCAATCCTCAACCCTCAGTCCTCAACCTCAATTCTCAATTCCAAACCCTCAACCCTCAATCCTCAATCTTCAATCCTCAATAATCAATCATCAATACTCAGTCTTCAATCCTCAATCCTCAATCCTCAATCCTCAGTCCGCAATCCTCAATCATCAATCCTCAATCTTCAATACTCAGTCCTCAATCCTCAATCCTCAATCCTCAATACTCAACCTTCAATCCTCCATACTCAATCTTCAATCCTCAATCCTCAATCATCAATCCTCAATCCTCAATCCTCAGTCATCAATCCACAATCTTCAATACTCAATCCTCAATCCTCAATCCTCAATCCTCAATCCTCAGTCCTCAATCCACAATCATCAATCCTCAATCTTCAATACTCAATCCTCAATCCTCAATCCTCAATTCTCAATACTCAATCTTCAATCCTCAACCCTCAATCCTCAATCCTCAACCCTCAGCCCTCATCCTCAATCCTCAATTCTGAATCCTCAATCCTCAATCTTCAATCCTCAATACTCAGTCTTCAATCCTCAACCCTCAATCCTCAATCCTCAGTCCTCAATCCACAATCATCAATCCTCAATCCTCAGTCACCAGTCCTCAATCCTCAATCCTCAAACCTCAATCCTCAACCGTCAGTCCTAGTCCTCAAACCTCAATCCCGAATCCTCAATCCTGAATCGTCAATCTTCAGCCCACAGTCCTCAACAATCAATTGTCAATCCTCAGTCCTCATTAGAATATCCTCAATTCACAGTTTTCAGTACTCAATCCCCAATCTTCAATCTTCAAATCTCAGTATACAAACATCAATTCGAATCACTCAACACACAACACTCAGTCCTCAATCTTCAGTCCTCAATCCTCAATCCTCAATCTTCAATCCTCAATACTCTATCTTCAATCTTCAATCCTCAATACTCAACCTTCAATCCTCAACCCTCAATCCTCAATCCACAATCCTCAATCCTCAATCCTCAATCCTCAATCCTCAGTACTCGATCTTCAATCCTCAATCCTCAATCCTCAATCCTCAACCCTCAGCCCTCATCCTCAATCCTCAATCCTGAATACTCTATCCTCAATCTTCAATCCTCAATACTCAGTCTTCAATCCTCAATCCTCAATCCTCAATACTCAATCTTCAATCCTCAACCCTCAATCCTCAATCCTCAACCCTCAGCCCTCATCCTCAATCCTCAATTCTGAATCCTCAATCCTCAATCTTCAATCCTCAATACTCAGTCTTCAATCCTCAACCCTCAATCCTCAATCCTCAGTCCTCAATCCACAATCATCAATCCTCAATCCTCAGTCACCAGTCCTCAATCCTCAATCCTCAAACCTCAATCCTCAACCGTCAGTCCTAGTCCTCAAACCTCAATCCCGAATCCTCAATCCTGAATCGTCAATCTTCAGCCCACAGTCCTCAACAATCAATTGTCAATCCTCAGTCCTCATTAGAATATCCTCAATTCACAGTTTTCAGTACTCAATCCCCAATCTTCAATCTTCAAATCTCAGTATACAAACATCAATTCGAATCACTCAACACACAACACTCAGTCCTCAATCTTCAGTCCTCAATCCTCAATCCTCAATCTTCAATCCTCAATACTCAATCTTCAATCTTCAATCCTCAATACTCAACCTTCAATCCTCAACCCTCAATCCTCAATCCACAATCCTCAATCCTCAATCCTCAATCCTCAATCCTCAGTACTCGATCTTCAATCCTCAATCCTCAATCCTCAATCCTCAACCCTCAGCCCTCATCCTCAATCCTCAATCCTGAATACTCTATCCTCAATCTTCAATCCTCAATACTCAGTCTTCAATCCTCAATCCTCAATCCTCAATCCTCAGTCATCAATCCTCCATCTTCAATACTCAATCCTCAATCCTCAATCCTCAATCCTCAATACTCAACCATCAATCCTCAACTCACAACACTCAATAGAATATCCTGAATTCTCAGGATTCAATACTCAAACCTCAATCCTCAGCCCTCAGCCCTCATCCTCCATCCTCAATCCTCAATCCTCAATCCTCAATCTTCAATCCTCAATACTCAATCTTCAATCCTCAATCCTCAATCCTCAATCACCAATCCTTAATCCTCAATCCTCAATCCTCAATCCTCAATCGTCAATCCTCAATACCCAAACGTCAATCTTCAATCCTCAATCCCCAATACTCAATCCTCAATCTTCAATCCTCAATACTCAATCTTCAATCCTCAATCCTCAATCCTCGATCACCAATCCTCAATCCTCAATCCTCAATCGTCAGTCTTAAATACTCAATACTCAATCTGCAAACCTCAGTCCTCAATCCTCAATCCTCAATCCTCATTCTTCAGTCCTCCATACCCAGCCCTCAATCTTCAACCCTCAATCCTCAATCCTCAATTCTCAATCCTCAATACTCAGTCCTCAGTCCTCAAACCTCAGTCCTCAAACCTCAGCCATCATTCTCAATCGTCAATCCTCGTTCCTCAGTCCTCAATCCTCAATCCTCAATCCTCAATAGTCAATCTCCAATCCTAGATCCTCAATCCCCAATCCTCAAACCTTAATCCTCAATCCTCAATCCTCAATCCTCATTCTTCAATCCTGAATACCCACTCCTCAACCTTCGATCTTCAATCCCCAATCCTCAATCCTTAATCCTCAATCTTCAATCCTCAATTCTCAATCCTCAGTCCTCAATCCTCAATCGCCTATCCTCAATCCCCAATCCTCAACCTTCAGTCCTCAGTCCTCAATCCTCAATCATCAATACGCAATGTTCAATCCTCAATACTCAACCTTCAATCCTGAACCCTCAATCCTCAATCAACAATCCTCAATCCTCAATCATCAATCTTCAACCTTCAATACTCAATCTTCAATCCTCAATTCCCAATCCTCAATCGTCAATCCTCAATCCTCAATCCTCAGTCATCAATCCTCAATCTTCAATACTCAATCCTCAATCCTCAATCCTCAATCCTTAATCCTCAATCCTCAATCCTCAATCCTCATTCCTCAAACCTCAATCCTCAACCCTCAGTCCCCATCCTCAATTCTCAATTCACAATCCACAATCCTCAACACTCAATCTTCAATCCTCAATCATCAATCTCCTATCCTAGATCCTCAATCCCCAATACTCTATCCTTAATCCTCAATATTCAATCCTCTATCCCCAGTCCACAATCTTCAATCCCCAAAAGCTCAATAATCAATCCTCAATCCTCAGTCCTCAATCGTCAATCATCAGTCCTCAATCTTCAATACTCAATCCTCAATCCTCAATCCTCAATCCTCAATCCTGAATCCTCAATCATCGATCCTGAATCTTCAATACTCAATCCTCAATCCTCAATCCTTAACCCTCAATCGTCAATCCTCATTCTTCAATCCTCAATACCCAATCCTCAATCCTCAATCCTCAATCCTCAATTCTCAGTCCTCAATGCTCAGTCCTCAGTCCTCAAACCTCAGTCCTCAAACCTCAGCCATCATCCTCAATCGTCAATCCTCGTTCCTCAATCCTCAATCCCCAGTCTTCGATCCTCCATACTCAATCTTCAATCCTCAATCCTCAATCATCAATCCTCAATCCTCAATCCTCAGTCATCAATACTCAATCTTCAATACTCAATCCTCAATCATCAATCCTCAATCCTCAATCGTCAAACCTCATTCCTCAAACCTCAATCCTCAACCCTCAGTCCTCATTCTCAATTCTCAATTCTTAATCCTCAATCCTCAATCCTCAGTCTTCAATCCTCAATAATCAATCCTCAATACTCAGTCTTCAATCCTCAATCCTCAATCCTCAATCCTCAGTCATCAATCCTCAACCTTCAATACTCAATCCTCAATCCTCAATCCTCAATCCTCAATCCTCAGTCCTCAATCCACAATCATCAATCCTCAATCTTCAATACTCAATCCTCCATCCTCAATCCTCAATCCTCAATCACCAATCCTCAATCCTCAATCCTCAATCGTCAGTCTTCAATACTCAATACTCAATCTGCAAACCTCAGTCCTCAATCCTCAATCCTCAATCCTCATTCTTCAGTCCTCAATACCCAGTCCTCAATCTTCAACCCTCAATCCTCAATCCACAATTCTCAATCCTCAATACTCAATCTTCAATCTTCAATCCTCAATTCTCAATCCTCAACCCTCAGCCCTCATTCTCAATCCTCAATCCTGAATCCTCTATCCTCAATCTTCAATCCTCAATACTCAGTCTTCAATCCTCAATCCTCAATCCTCAATCCTCAATCATCAATCCTGCATCTTCAATACTCAATCCTCAATCCTCAATCCTCAATCCTCAATACTCAACCATCAATTCTCAATTCACAATACTCAATAGAATATCCTGAATTCTCAGGATTCAATACTCAAACCTCAATCCTCAGCCCTCAGCCCTCATCCTCCATCCTCAATCCACAATCTTCAATCCTCAATCTTCAATCCTCAATACTCAATCTTCAATCCTCAATCCTCAATCCTCAATCACCAATCCTCAATCCTCAATCCTCAATCGTCAGTCTTCAATACTCAATACTCAATCTGCAAACCTCAGTCCTCAATCCTCAGTCCTCAATCCTCATTCTTCAGTCCTCAATACCCAGTCCTCAATCTTCAACCCTCAATCCTCAATCCACAATTCTCAATCCTCAATCCTCAGTCCTCAGTCCTCAAACCTCATTCCTCAAACATCAGCCATCATCCTCAATCGTCAATCCTCGTTCCTCAGTCCTCAATCCTCAATCCCCAATCCTCAATAGTCAATTTCCAATCCTAGATCCTCAATCCCCAATCCTCAATCCTTAATCCTCAATCCTCAATCCTCAATCCTCAATCCTCAATCCTCAGTACTCGATCTTCAAACCTCAATCCTCAATCCTCAATCCTCAACCCTCAGCCCTCATCCTCAATCCTCAATCCTGAATCCTCTATCCTCAATCTTCAATCCTCAATACTCAGTCTTCAATCCTCAGTCCTGAATCCTCAATCCTCAATCCTCAATTCTCAATCCTCAATCCTCAACCCTCAGCCCTCACCCTCAATCCTCAATCCTGAATCCTCAATCCTCAATCTTCAATCCTCAATACTCAGCCTTCAATCCTCAATCCTCTATCCTCAATCCTCAGTCCTCAATCCACAATCATCCATCCTCAATCTTCAATACTCAATCCTCAATCCTCAATCCTCAACTCTCAATCCTCAATCCTCAGTCGTCAGTCCTCAAACCTCAGTCCTCAAACCTCAGGCATCATCCTCAATCGTCAATCCTCGTTCCTCAATCCTCAATCCTCAATCTTCAATCCTCCATACTCAATCTTCAATCCTCAATCCTCAATCCTCAATCCTCAATCCTCAATCCTCAGTCCGCAATGCTCAATCATCAATCCTCAATCTTCAATACTCAATCCTCAATCCTCAATCCTCAATCCTCAATCCTCAATCCTCAATACTCAATCTTCAATCCTCAATCCTCAATCCTCAATCCTCAATCCTCAGTCATCAATCCACAATCTTCAATACTCAATCCTCAATCCTCAATCCTCAATCCTCAATCCTCAGTCCTCAATCCACAATCATCAATCCTCAATCTTCAATACTCAATCCTCAATCCTCAATCATCAATCCTCAATACTCAATCTTCAATCCTCAATCCTCAAACCTCAATCCTCAACCCTCAGTCCCCATCCTCAGTTCTCAATTCTCAATCCACAATCCTCAATACTCAATCTTCAATCCTCAATCCTCAATCCTCAATCCTGAGTCCTCAATCGTCAATCCTCATTCTTCAATCCTCAATACCCAATCCTCAATCCTCAATCCTCAATTCTCAATTCTCAGTCCTCAATCCTCAGCCCTGAATCGTCAATCTTCAGCCCTCAGTCCTCAACAATCTATTGTCAATCCTCAGTCCTCATTAGAATATCCTCAATTCACAGTTTTCAGTACTCAATCCCCAATCTTCAATCTTCAAATCTCAGTCTACAAACATCAATTCGCATCACTCAACACTCAACACTCAGTCCTCAATCTTCAGTCCTCAATACTCAATCCTCAATCTTCAATCCTCAATACTCAATCTTCAATCTTCAATCCTCAATTCTCAATCCTCAGTCATCCATCCACAATCTTCAATACTCAATCCTCAATCCTCAATCCTCAATCCTCAATCCTCAATACTCAATCCTCAAACCTCAATCCTCAACCCTCAGCCCTCATCCTCAATCCTCAATTCTGAATCCTCAATCCTGAATCTTCAATCCTCAATACTCAGTCTTCAATCCTCAACCCTCAATCCTCAATCCTCAGTCCTCAATCCACAATCATCAATCCTCAATCTTCAATACTCAATCCTCAATCCTCAATCCTCAATCCTCAATACTCAATCTTCAATCCTCAATCCTCAATCCTCAATCCTCAACCCTCAGCCCTCATCCTCAATCCTCAATTCTGAATCCTCAATCCTGAATCTTCAATCCTCAATACTCAGTCTTCAATCCTCAACCCTCAATCCTCAATCCTCAGTCCTCAATCCACAATCATCAATCCTCAATCCTCAGTCATCAGTCCTCAATCCTCAATCCTCAAACCTCAATCCTCAACCGTCAGTCCTCGTCCTTAAACCTCAATCCCGAATCCTCAATCCTGAATCGTCAATCTTCAGCCCTCAGTCCTCAACAATCAATTGTCAATCCTCAGTCCTCATTAGAATATACTCAATTCACAGTTTTCAGTACTCAATCCCCAATCTTCAATCTTCAAATCTCAGTCTACAAACATCAATTCGCATCACTCAACACTCAACACTCAGTCCTCAATCTTCAGTCCTCAATCCTCAATCCTCAATCTTCAATCCTCAATACTCAATCTTCAATCTTCAATCCTCAATTCTCAATCCTCAGTCCTCAATCCTCAATCGCCAATCCTCAATCCCCAATCCTCAACCTTCAATCCTCAGTCCTCAATCCTCAATCATCAATACTCAATGTTCAATCCTCAATACTCAACCTTCAACCGTCAACCCTCAATCCTCAATCAACAATCCTCAATCCTCAATCATCAATCTTCAATCTTCAATACTCAATCTTCAATCCTCAATTCCCAATCCTCAATCGTCAATCCTCAATCCTCAATCCTCAGTCATCAATCCTCAATCTTCAATACTCAATCCTCAATCCTCAATCCTCAATCCTCAATCCCCAATCCTCAATCCTCATTCCTCAAACCTCAATCCTCAACCCTCAGTCCCCAACCTCAATTCTCAATTCTCAATCCACAATCCTCAATACTCAGTCTTCAATACTCAATCCTCAATCCTCAATCCTCAATCCTCAATCCTCGATCCTGGGTCCTCAGTCATTGATCCTGAATCTTCAATACTCAATCCTCAATTCTCAATCCTTAATCCTCAATCGTCAATCCTCATTCTTCAATCCTCAATACCCAATCCTCAATCCTCAATCCTCAATCTTCAATTCTCAATCCTCAATCCTCAGTCCTGAATCGTCAATCTTCAGCCCTCAGTCCTCAACAATCTATTGTCAATCCTCAGTCCTCATTAGAATATCCTCAATTCACAGTTTTCAGTACTCAATCCCCAATCTTCAATCTTCAAATCTCAGTCTACAAACATCAATTCGCATCACTCAACACTCAACACTCAGACCTCAATCTTCAGTCCTCAACCCTCAGTCCTCAATCCACAATCCTCAATCCTCAATCCTCAATCCTCAATCCTCAGTACTCGATCTTCAATCCTCAATCCTCAATCCTCAATCCTCAACCCTCAGCCCTCATCCTCAATCCTCAATCCTGAATCCTCTATCCTCAATCTTCAATCCTCGATACTCAGTCTTCAATCCTCAATCCTCAATCCTCAATCATCAATCATCAATCCTCCATCTTCAATACTCAATCCTCAATCCACAATCCTCAATCCTCAATACTCAACCATCAATACTCAATTCACAATACTCAATAGAATACCCTGAATTCTCAGGATTCAATACTCAAACCTCAATCCTCAGCCCTCAGCCCTCATCCTCCATCCTAAATCCTCAATCCTCAATCCTCAATCCTCAATCTTCAATCCTCAATACACAATCTTCAATCCTCAATCCTCAATCCTCAATCACCGATCCTCAATCCTCAATCCTCAATCGTCAGTCTTCAATACTCAATACTCAATCTGCAAACCTCAGTCCTCAATCCTCAATCCTCAATCCTCTTTCTTCAGTCCTCAATACCCAGTCCTCAATCTTCAACCCTCAATCCTCAATCCTCAATTCTCAATCCTCAATCCTCAGTCCTCAGTCCTCAAACCTCAGTCCTCAAACCTCAGCCATCATCCTCAATCGTCAATCCTCGTTCCTCAGTCCTTAATCCTCAATCCTCAATCCTCAATAGTCAATCTCCAATCCTAGATCCTCAATCCACAATCCTCAATCCTTAATCCTCAATCTTCAATCCTCAATCCTCAATACTCAATCCTCAATATTCAATCCTCAATCCTCAATCCTCAATCACCAATCCTCAATCTTCAATCCTCAATCCTCAATCCTAAAGCTTCAATCCTCAATCCTCAATCTTCAATCCTGAATACTCAATCTTCAATCCTCAATCCTCAATCCTCAATCCTCAACTCTCAATCCTCAATCCTCAGTCCTCAGTCCTCAAACCTCAGTCCTCAAACCTCAGGCATCATCCTCAGTCGTCAATCCTCGTTCCTCAATCCTCAATCCTCAATCTTCAATCCTCCATACTCAATCTTCAATCCTCAATCCTCAATCATCAATCCTCAATCCTCAATCCTCAGTCATCAATCCTCAATCTTCAATACTCAGTCCTCAATCATCAATCCTCAATCCTCAATTCTCAATCCTCATTCCTCAAACCTCAATCCTCAACCCTCAGTCCTCATCCTCAATTCTCAATTCCAAACCCTCAACCCTCAATCCTCAATCTTCAATCCTCAATAATCAATCATCAATACTCAGTCTTCCATCCTAAATCCTCAATCCTGAATCCTCAGTCCGCAATCCTCAATCATCAATCCTCAATCTTCAATTCTCAATCCTCAATCCTCAACCCTCAGCCCTCACCCTAAATCCTCAATCCTGAATCCTCAATCCTCAATCTTCAATCCTCAATACTCAGCCTTCAATCCTCAATCCTCTATCCTCAATCCTCAGTCCTCAATCCACAATCATCAATCCTCAATCTTCAATACTCAATCCTCAATCCTCAATCCTCAACTCACAATCCTCAATCCTCCGTCCTCAGTCCTCAAACCTCAGTCCTCAAACCTCAGCCATCATCCTCAGACGTCAATCCTCGTTCCTCAATCCTCAATCCTCAATCTTCAATCCTCAACCCTCAGCCCTCATCCTCAATCCTCAATCCTGAATCCTCTATCCTCAATCATCAATCCTCAATCCTGAATCCTCTATCCTCAATCTTCAATCCGCAATACTCAGTCTTCAATCCTCAATCCTCAATCCTCAATCCTCAATCCTCAATTCTCAATTCTCAATCCTCAACCCTCAGCCCTCATCCTCAATCCTCAATCCTGAATCCTCTATCCTCAATCTTCAATCCTCAATCCTCAATTCTCAATCCTCATTCCTCAAACCTCAATCCTCAACCCTCAGTCCTCATCCTCAATTCTCAATTCTAAACCCTCAACCCTCAATGCTCAATCTTCAATCCTCAATAATCAATCATCAATACTCAGTCTTCAATCCTCAATCCTCAATCCTCAATCCTCAGTCCGCAATCCTCAATCATCAATCCTCAATCTTCAATAATCAATCCTCAATCCTCAATCCTCAATCCTCAATACTCAACCTTCAATCCTCCATACTCAATCTTCAATCCTCAATCCTCAATCATCAATCCTCAATCCTCAATCCTCAGTCATCAATCCACAATCTACAATACTCAATCCTCAATCCTCAATCCTCAGTCCTCAATCCACAATCATCACTCCTCAATCTTCAATACTCAATCCTCAATCCTCAATCCTCAATCCTCAATCCTCAATCCTCAATACTCAATCTTCAATCCTCAATCCTCAATCCTCAATCCTCAACCCTCAGCCCTCATCCTCAATCCTCAATTCTGAATCCTCAATCCTCAATCTTCAATCCTCAATTCTCAATCCTCAATCCTCAATAGTCAATCTCCAATCCTAGATCCTCAATCCACAATCCTCAATCCTTAATCCTCAATCTTCAATCCTCAATCCTCAATACTCAATCCTCAATATTCAATCCTCAATCCTCAATCATCAATCCCCAATCCTCAATCTTCAATCCTCAATCCTCAATCCTAAAGCTTCAATCCTCAATCCTCAATCTTCAATCCTGAATACTCAATCTTCAATCCTCAATCCTCAATCCTCAATCCTCAATCCTCAATCGTCAGTCTTCAATCCTCAATACTCAATCTTCAATCCTCAATCCTCAATCCTCAATCCTCAATCCTCAATCCTCAATCCTCATTCTTCAATCCTGAATACCCACTCCTCAGCCTTCGATCCTCAATCCCCAATCCTCAATCCTTAATCCTCAATCTTCAATCCCCAAGCCCCAGTCCACAATCTTCAATCCTCAATGCTCAATCCTCAATCCTCAATCCTCAGTCATCAGTCCTCAATCCTCAATCCTCAAACCTCAATCCTCAACCGCCAGTCCTCGTCCTCAAACCTCAATCCCGAATCCTCAATCCTGAATCGTCAATCTTCAGCCCTCAGTCCTCAACAATCAATTGTCAATCCTCAGTCCTCATTAGAATATCCTCAATTCACAGTTTTCAGTACTCAATCATCAATCTTCAATCTTCAAATCTCAGTCTACAAACATCAATTCGCATCACTCAACACTCAACACTCAGTCCTCAATCTTCAGTCCTCAATCCTCATTCCTCAATCTTCAATCCTCAATACCCAATCTTCAATCTTCAATCCTCAATTCTCAATCCTCAGTCCTCAATCCTCAATCGCCAATCCTCAATCCCCAATCCTCAACCTTCAGTCCTCAGTCCTCAATCCTCAATCATCAATACTCAATGTTCAATCCTCAATACTCAACATTCAATCCTCAACCCTCAATCCTCAATCAACAATCCTCAATCCTCAATCATCAATCTTCAATCTTCAATACTCAATCTTCAATCCTCAATTCCCAATCCTCAATCGTCAATCCTCAATCCTCAATCCTCAGTCATCAATCCTCAATCTTCAATACTAAATCCTCAATCCTCAATCCTCAATTATCAATCCTCAATCCTCAATCCTCAGTCATCAATCCTCAATCTTCAATACTCAATCCTCAATCCTCAATCCTCAATCCTCAATCCCCAGTCCTCAATCCACAATCATCAATCCTCAATCTTCAATACTCAATCCTCAATCCTCAATCCTCAATCCTCAGTACTCGATCTTCAAACCTCAATCCTCAATCCTCAATCCTCAACCCTCAGCCCTCATCCTCAATCCTCAATCCTGAATCCTCTATCCTCAATCTTCAATCCTCAATACTCAGTCTTCAATCCTCAGTCCTCAATCCTCAATCCTCAATCCTCAATTCTCAATCCTCAATCCACAACCCTCAGCCCTCACCCTCAATCCTCAATCCTGAATCCTCAATCCTCAATCTTCAATCCTCAATACTCAGCCTTCAATCCTCAATCCTCTATCCTCAATCCTCAGTCCTCAATCCACAATCATCCATCCTCAATCTTCAATACTCAATCCTCAATCCTCAATCCTCAACTCTCAATCCTCAATCCTCAGTCCTCAGTCCTCAAACCTCAGTCCTCAAACCTCAGGCATCATCCTCAATCGTCAATCCTCGTTCCTCAATCCTCAATCCTCAATCTTCAATCCTCCATACTCAATCTTCAATCCTCAATCCTCAATCCTCGATCCTGGGTTCTCAGTCATTGATCCTGAATCTTCAATACTCAGCCCTCATCCTCAATCCTCAATCCTGAATCCTCTATCCTCAATCTTCAATCCTCAATACTCAGTCTTCAATCCTCAGTCCTCAATCCTCAATCCTCAATCCTCAATTCTCAATCCTCAATCCTCAACCCTCAGCCCTCACCCTCAATCCTCAATCCTCAATCCTCAATCCTCAATACTCAATCCTCAAACCTCAATCCTCAACCCTCAGCCCTCATCCTCAATCCTCAATTCTGAATCCTCAATCCTGAATCTTCAATCCTCAATACTCAGTCTTCAATCCTCAACCCTCAATCCTCAATCCTCAGTCCTCAATCCACAATCACCAATCCTCAATCTTCAATACTCAATCCTCAATCCTCAATCCTCAATCCTCAATACTCAATCTTCAATCCTCAATCCTCAATCCTCAATCCTCAACCCTCAGCCCTCATCCTCAATCCTCAATTCTGAATCCTCAATCCTCAATCTTCAATCCTCAATACTCAGTCTTCAATCCTCAACCCTCAATCCTCAATCCTCAGTCCTCAATCCACAATCATCAATCCTCAATCCTCAGTCATCAGCCCTCAATCCTCAATCCTCAAACCTCAATCCTCAACCGTCAGTCCTCGTCCTCAAACCTCAATCCCGAATCCTCAATCCTGAATCGTCAATCTTCAGCCCACAGTCCTCAACAATCAATTGTCAATCCTCAGTCCTCATTAGAATATACTCAATTCACAGTTTTCAGTACTCAATCCCCAATCTTCAATCTTCAAATCTCAGTCTACAAACATCAATTCGCATCACTCAACACTCAACACTCAGTCCTCAATCTTCAGTCCTCAATCCTCAATCCTCAATCTTCAATCCTCAATACTCAATCTTCAATCTTCAATCCTCAATTCTCAATCCTCAGTCCTCAATCCTCAATCGCCAATCCTCAATCCCCAATCCTCAACCTTCAATCCTCAGTCCTCAATCCTCAATCATCAATACTCAATGTTCAATCCTCAATACTCAACCTTCAACCCTCAACCCTCAATCCTCAATCAACAATCCTCAATCCTCAATCATCAATCTTCAATCTTCAATACTCAATCTTCAATCCTCAATTCCCAATCCTCAATCGTCAATCCTCAATCCTCAATCCTCAGTCATCCATCCTCAATCTTCAATACTCAATCCTCAATCCTCAATCCTCAATCCTCAATCCCCAATCCTCAATCCTCATTCCTCAAACCTCAATCCTCAACCCTCAGTCCCCAACCTCAATTCTCAATTCTCAATCCACAATCCTCAATACTCAGTCTTCAATACTCAATCCTCAATCCTCAATCCTCAATCCTCAATCCTCGATCCTGGGTCCTCAGTCATTGATCCTGAATCTTCAATACTCAATCCTCAATTCTCAATCCTTAATCCTCAATCGTCAATCCTCATTCTTCAATCCTCAATACCCAATCCTCAATCCTCAATCCTCAATCTTCAATTCTCAATCCTCAATCCTCAGTCCTGAATCGTCAATCTTCAGCCCTCAGTCCTCAACAATCTATTGTCAATCCTCAGTCCTCATTAGAATATCCTCAATTCACAGTTTTCAGTACTCAATCCCCAATCTTCAATCTTCAAATCTCAGTCTACAAACATCAATTCGCATCACTCAACACTCAACACTCAGACCTCAATCTTCAGTCCTCAACCCTCAGTCCTCAATCCACAATCCTCAATCCTCAATCCTCAATCCTCAATCCTCAGTACTCGATCTTCAATCCTCAATCCTCAATCCTCAATCCTCAACCCTCAGCCCTCATCCTCAATCCTCAATCCTGAATCCTCTATCCTCAATCTTCAATCCTCGATACTCAGTCTTCAATCCTCAATCCTCAATCCTCAATCATCAATCATCAATCCTCCATCTTCAATACTCAATCCTCAATCCACAATCCTCAATCCTCAATACTCAACCATCAATACTCAATTCACAATACTCAATAGAATACCCTGAATTCTCAGGATTCAATACTCAAACCTCAATCCTCAGCCCTCAGCCCTCATCCTCCATCCTAAATCCTCAATCCTCAATCCTCAATCTTCAATCCTCAATACACAATCTTCAATCCTCAATCCTCAATCCTCAATCACCGATCCTCAATCCTCAATCCTCAATCGTCAGTCTTCAATACTCAATACTCAATCTGCAAACCTCAGTCCTCAATCCTCAATCCTCAATCCTCTTTCTTCAGTCCTCAATACCCAGTCCTCAATCTTCAACCCTCAATCCTCAATCCTCAATTCTCAATCCTCAATCCTCAGTCCTCAGTCCTCAAACCTCAGTCCTCAAACCTCAGCCATCATCCTCAATCGTCAATCCTCGTTCCTCAGTCCTTAATCCTCAATCCTCAATCCTCAATAGTCAATCTCCAATCCTAGATCCTCAATCCACAATCCTCAATCCTTAATCCTCAATCTTCAATCCTCAATCCTCAATACTCAATCCTCAATATTCAATCCTCAATCCTCAATCCTCAATCACCAATCCTCAATCTTCAATCCTCAATCCTCAATCCTAAAGCTTCAATCCTCAATCCTCAATCTTCAATCCTGAATACTCAATCTTCAATCCTCAATCCTCAATCCTCAATCCTCAACTCTCAATCCTCAATCCTCAGTCCTCAGTCCTCAAACCTCAGTCCTCAAACCTCAGGCATCATCCTCAGTCGTCAATCCTCGTTCCTCAATCCTCAATCCTCAATCTTCAATCCTCCATACTCAATCTTCAATCCTCAATCCTCAATCATCAATCCTCAATCCTCAATCCTCAGTCATCAATCCTCAATCTTCAATACTCAGTCCTCAATCATCAATCCTCAATCCTCAATTCTCAATCCTCATTCCTCAAACCTCAATCCTCAACCCTCAGTCCTCATCCTCAATTCTCAATTCCAAACCCTCAACCCTCAATACTCAATCTTCAATCCTCAATAATCAATCATCAATACTCAGTCTTCCATCCTAAATCCTCAATCCTGAATCCTCAGTCCGCAATCCTCAATCATCAATCCTCAATCTTCAATACTCAATCCTCAATCCTCAATCCTCAATCCTCAATCCTCAATCCTCAATCCTCAATACTCAATCCTCAATCCTCAATCCTCAATACTCGGTCCTCAATCCTCAATCCTCAATCATCAATCCACAATCTTCAATACTCAATCCTCAATCCTCAATTCTCAATCCTCAATCCTCTGTCATCAATCCTCAATCTTCAATACTAAATCCTCAATCCTCAATCCTCAATCCTCAATCCTCAACCCTCAGCCCTCACCCTCAATCCTCAATCCTGAATCCTCAATCCTCAATCTTCAATCCTCAATACTCAGTCTTCAATCCTCAATCCTCTATCCTCAATCCTCAGTCCTCAATCCACAATCGTCCATCCTCAATCTTCAATACTCAATCCTCAATCCTCAATCCTCAACTCTCAATCCTCAATCCTCAGTCCTCAGTCCTCAAACCTCAGTCCTCAAACCTCAGCCATCATCCTCAATC
The DNA here is from genome assembly GCF_051401765.1 of Calliopsis andreniformis. Classification (NCBI taxonomy): domain Eukaryota; kingdom Metazoa; phylum Arthropoda; class Insecta; order Hymenoptera; family Andrenidae; genus Calliopsis; species Calliopsis andreniformis. The sequence goes on along the minus strand of NW_027480553.1, from coordinate 1,207,241 downwards.
GTCAATCCTCGTTCCTCAATCCTCAATCCTCAATCTTCAATCCTCCATACTCAATCTTCAATCCTCAATCCTCAATCATCAATCCTCAATCCCCAATCCTCAGTCATCAATCCTCAATCTTCAATACTCAGTCCACAATCATCAATCCTCAATCCTCAATTCTCAATCCTCATTCCTCAAACCTCAATCCTCAACCCTCAGTCCTCAACCTCAATTCTCAATTCCAAACCCTCAACCCTCAATCCTCAATCTTCAATCCTCAATAATCAATCATCAATACTCAGTCTTCAATCCGCAATCCTCAATCCTCAATCCTCAGTCCGCAATCCTCAATCATCAATCCTCAATCTTCAATACTCAGTCCTCAATCCTCAATCCTCAATCCTCAATACTCAACCTTCAATCCTCCATACTCAATCTTCAATCCTCAATCCTCAATCATCAATCCTCAATCCTCAATCCTCAGTCATCAATCCACAATCTTCAATACTCAATCCTCAATCCTCAATCCTCAATCCTCAATCCTCAGTCCTCAATCCACAATCATCAATCCTCAATCTTCAATACTCAATCCTCAATCCTCAATCCTCAATCCTCAATACTCAATCTTCAATCCTCAATCCTCAATCCTCAATCCTCAACCCTCAGCCCTCATCCTCAATCCTCAATTCTGAATCCTCAATCCTCAATCTTCAATCCTCAATACTCAGTCTTCAATCCTCAACCCTCAATCCTCAATCCTCAGTCCTCAATCCACAATCATCAATCCTCAATCCTCAGTCATCAGCCCTCAATCCTCAATCCTCAAACCTCAATCCTCAACCGTCAGTCCTCGTCCTCAAACCTCAATCCCGAATCCTCAATCCTGAATCGTCAATCTTCAGCCCACAGTCCTCAACAATCAATTGTCAATCCTCAGTCCTCATTAGAATATCCTCAATTCACAGTTTTCAGTGCTCAATCCCCAATCTTCAATCTTCAAATCTCAGTATACAAACATCAATTCGCATCACTCAACACACAACACTCAGTCCTCAATCTTCAGTCCTCAATCCTCAATCCTCAATCTTCAATCCTCAATACTCAATCTTCAATCTTCAATCCTCAATACTCAACCTTCAATCCTCAACCCTCAATCCTCAATCCACAATCCTCAATCCTCAATCCTCAATCCTCAATCCTCAGTACTCGATCTTCAATCCTCAATCCTCAATCCTCAATCCTCAACCCTCAGCCCTCATCCTCAACCCTCAATCCTGAATCCTCTATCCTCAATCTTCAATCCTCAATACTCAGTCTTCAATCCTCAATCCTCAATCCTCAATCCTCAATCCTCAATTCTCAATCCTCAATCCTCAACCCTCAGCCCTCACCCTAAATCCTCAATCCTGAATCCTCAATCCTCAATCTTCAATCCTCAATACTCAGCCTTCAATCCTCAATCCTCTATCCTCAATCCTCAGTCCTCAATCCACAATCATCAATCCTCAATCTTCAATACTCAATCCTCAATCCTCAATCCTCAACTCACAATCCTCAATCCTCCGTCCTCAGTCCTCAAACCTCAGTCCTCAAACCTCAGCCATCATCCTCAGTCGTCAATCCTCGTTCCTCAATCCTCAATCCTCAATCTTCAATCCTCAACCCTCAGCCCTCATCCTCAATCCTCAATCCTGAATCCTCTATCCTCAATCTTCAATCCTCAATCCTGAATCCTCTATCCTCAATCTTCAATCCGCAATACTCAGTCTTCAATCCTCAATCCTCAATCCTCAATCCTCAATCCTCAATTCTCAATTCTCAATCCTCAACCCTCAGCCCTCATCCTCAATCCTCAATCCTGAATCCTCTATCCTCAATCTTCAATCCTCAATCCTCAATTCTCAATCCTCATTCCTCAAACCTCAATCCTCAACCCTCAGTCCTCATCCTCAATTCTCAATTCTAAACCCTCAACCCTCAATGCTCAATCTTCAATCCTCAGTAATCAATCATCAATACTCAGTCTTCAATCCTCAATCCTCAGTCCTCAATCCTCAGTCCGCAATCCTCAATCATCAATCCTCAATCTTCAATAATCAATCCTCAATCCTCAATCCTCAATCCTCAATACTCAACCTTCAATCCTCCATACTCAATCTTCAATCCTCAATCCTCAATCATCAATCCTCAATCCTCAATCCTCAGTCATCAATCCACAATCTACAATACTCAATCCTCAACCCTCAATCCTCAGACCTCAATCCACAATCATCACTCCTCAATCTTCAATACTCAATCCTCAATCCTCAATCCTCAATCCTCAATCCTCAATACTCAATCTTCAATCCCCAATCCTCAATCCTCAATCCTCAACCCTCAGCCCTCATCCTCAATCCTCAATTCTGAATCCTCAATCCTCAATCTTCAATCCTCAATTCTCAATCCTCAGTCCTCAATCCTCAATCATCAATACTCAATGTTCAATCCTCAATACTCAACATTCAATCCTCAACCCTCAATCCTCAATCAACAATCCTCAATCCTCAATCATCAATCTTCAATCTTCAATACGCAATCTTCAATCCTCAATTCCCAGTCCTCAATCGTCAATCCTCAATCCTCAACCCTCAGTCATCAATCGTCAATCTTCAATACTAAATCCTCAATCCTCAATCCTCAATCCCCAAACCTCAATACTAAACCTTCAATCCTCCATACTCAATCTTCAATCCTCAATTCTCAATTATCAATCCTCAATCCTCAATCCTCAGTCGTCAATCCTCAATCTTCAATACTCAATCCTCAATCCTCAATCCTCAATCCTCAATCCTCAGTCCTCAATCCACAATCATCAATCCTCAATCTTCAATACTCAATCCTCAATCCTCAATCCTCAATCCTCAGTACTCGATCTTCAATCCTCAATCCTCAATCCTCAATCCTCAACCCTCAGCCCTCATCCTCAATCCTCAATCCTGAATCGTCTATCCTCAATCTTCAATCCTCAATACTCAGTCTTCAATCCTCAGTCCTCAATCCTCAATCCTCAATCCTCAATTCTCAATCCTCAATCCTCAACCCTCAGCCCTCAAACTCAATCCTCAATCCTGAATCCTCAATCCTCAATCTTCAATCCTCAGTACTCGATCTTCAATCCTCAATCCTCAATCCTCAATCCTCAACCCTCAGCTCTCATCCTCAATCCTCAATCCTGAATCCTCTATCCTCAATCTTCAATCCTCAATACTCAGTCTTCAATCCTCAATCCTCAATCCTCAATCCTCAATCCTCAATTCTCAATTCTCAATCCTCAACCCTCAGCCCTCATCCTCAATCCTCAATCCTGAATCCTCTATCATCAATCTTCAATCCTCAATCCTCAATTCTCAATCCTCATTCCTCAAACCTCAATCCTCAACCCTCAGTCCTCATCCTCAATTCTCAATTCTAAACCCTCAACCCTCAATCCTCAATCTTCAATCCTCAATAATCAATCATCAATACTCAGTCTTCAATCCTCAATCCTCAATCCTCAATCCTCAGTCCGCAATCCTCAATCATCAATCCTCAATCTTCAATAATCAATCCTCAATCCTCAATCCTCAATCCTCAATACTCAACCTTCAATCCTCCATACTCAATCTTCAATCCTCAATCCTCAATCCTCAATCTTCAATCCTCAATTCTCAATCCTCAGTCCTCAATCCTCAATCATCAATACTCAATGTTCAATCCTCAATACTCAACATTCAATCCTCAACCCTCAATCCTCAATCAACAATCCTCAATCCTCAATCATCAATCTTCAATCTTCAATACTCAATCTTCAATCCTCAATTCCCAGTCCTCAATCGTCAATCCTCAATCCTCAATCCTCTGTCATCAATCCTCAATCTTCAATACTAAATCCTCAATCCTCAATCCTCAATCCTCAATCCTCAACCCTCAGCCCTCACCCTCAATCCTCAATTCTGAATCCTCAATCCTCAATCTTCAATCCACAATACTCAGTCTTCAATCCTCAATCCTCTATCCTCAATCCTCAGTCCTCAATCCACAATCGTCCATCCTCAATCTTCAATACTCAATCCTCAATCCTCGATCCTCAACTCTCAATCCTCAATCCTCAGTCCTCAGTCCTCAAACCTCAGTCCTCAAACCTCAGCCATCATCCTCAATCGTCAATCCTCGTTCCTCAATCCTCAATCCTCAATCTTCAATCCTCCATACTCAATCTTCAATCCTCAATCCTCAATCATCAACCCTCAATCCTCAATCCTCAGTCATCAATCCTCAATCTTCAATACTCAGTCCACAATCATCAATCCTCAATCCTCAATTCTCAATCCTCATTCCTCAAACCTCAATCCTCAACCCTCAGTCCTCAACCTCAATTCTCAATTCCAAACCCTCAACCCTCAATCCTCAATCTTCAATCCTCAATAATCAATCATCAATACTCAGTCTTCAATCCGCAATCCTCAATCCTCAATCCTCAGTCCGCAATCCTCAATCATCAATCCTCAATCTTCAATACTCAGTCCTCAATCCTCAATCCTCAATCCTCAATACTCAACCTTCAATCCTCCATACTCAATCTTCAATCCTCAATCCTCAATCATCAATCCTCAATCCTCAATCCTCAGTCATCAATCCACAATCTTCAATACTCAATCCTCAATCCTCAATCCTCAATCCTCAATCCTCAGTCCTCAATCCACAATCATCAATCCTCAATCTTCAATACTCAATCCTCAATCCTCAATCCTCAATCCTCAATACTCAATCTTCAATCCTCAACCCTCAATCCTCAATCCTCAGTCCTCAATCCACAATCATCAATCCTCAATCCTCAGTCATCAGCCCTCAATCCTCAATCCTCAATCGTCAATCCTCAATCCTCAATCCTCAGTCATCAATCCTCAATCCTCAATCCTCAGTCATCAATCCTCCATCTTCAATACTCAATCCTCAATCCTCAATCCTCAATCCTCAATACTCAACCATCAATCCTCAACTCACAATACTCAATAGAATATCCTGAATTCTCAGGATTCAATACTCAAACCTCAATCCTCAGCCCTCAGCCCTCATCCTCCATCCTCAATCCTCAATCCTCAATCCTCAATCTTCAATCCTCAATACTCAATCTTCAATCCTCAATCCTCAATCCTCAATCACCAATCCTTAATCCTCAATCCTCAGTCCTCAATCCTCAATCGTCAATCCTCAATACCCAAACGTCAATCTTCAATCCTCAATCCCCAATACTCAATCCTCAATCCACAATACTCAATCCTCAATACTCAACCCTCAATCATCAATCCACAATCTTCAATACTCAATCCTCAATACTCAATCCTCAATCCTCAATCCTCAATCCTCAATACTCGATCTTCAATCTTCAATCCTCAATTCTCAATCCTCAGTCCTCAATCCTCAATCGCCTATCCTCAATCCCCAATCCTCAGCCTTCAGTCCTCAGTCCTCAATCATCAATCATCAATACGCAATGTTCAATCCTCAATACTCAACCTTCAATCCTGAACCCTCAATCCTCAATCAACAATCCTCAATCCTCAATCATCAATCTTCAACCTTCAATACTCAATCTTCAATCCTCAATTCCCAATCCTCAATCGTCAATCCTCAATCCTCAATCCTCAGTCATCAATCCTCAATCTTCAATACTCAATCCTCAATCCTCAATCCTCAATCCTCAATCCTCAATCCTCAATCCTCATTCCTCATTCCTCAAACCTCAATCCTCAACCCTCAGTCCCCATCCTCAATTCTCAATTCTCAATCCACAATCCTCAACACTCAATCTTCAATCCTCAAGCATCAATCTCCTATCCTAGATCCTCAATCCCCAATACTCTATCCTTAATCCTCAATATTCAATCCTCTATCCCCAGTCCACAATCTTCAATCCCCAAAAGCTCAATGATCAATCCTCAATCCTCAGTCCTCAATCGTCAATCATCAGTCCTCAATCTTCAATACTCAATCCTCAATCCTCAATCCTCAATCCTCAATCCTCAATCCTGAATCCTCAATCATCGATCCTGAATCTTCAATACTCAATCCTCAATCCTCAATCCTTAATCCTCAATCGTCAATCCTCGTTCTTCAATCCTCAATACCCAATCCTCAATCGTCAATCCTCAATCCTCAATTCTCAGTCCTCAATGCTCAGTCCACAGTCCTCAAACCTCAATCCTCAAACCTCAGCCATCATCCTCAATCGTCAATCCTCGTTCCTCAATCCTCAATCCCCAGTCTTCGATCCTCCATACTCAATCTTCAATCCTCAATCCTCAATCATCAATCCTCAATCCTCAATCCTCAGTCATCAATACTCAATCTTCAATACTCAATCCTCAATCATCAATCCTCAATCCTCAATCCTCAAACCTCATACCTCAAACCTCAATCCTCAACCCTCAGTCCTCATTCTCAATTCTCAATTCTTAATCCTCAATCCTCAATCCTCATTCTTCAATCCTCAATAATCAATCCTCAATACTCAGTCTTCAATCCTCAATCCTCAATCCTCAATCCTCAGTCATCAATCCTCAACCTTCAATACTCAATCCTCAATCCTCAATCCTCAATCCTCAATCCTCAGTCCTCAATCCACAATCATCAATCCTCAATCTTCAATACTCAATCCTCAATCCTCAATCCTCAATCCTCAGTACTCGATCTTCAATCCTCAATCCTCAATCCTCAACCCTCAGCCCTCATCCTCAATCCTCAATCCTGAATCCTCTATCCTCAATCTTCAATCCTCAATACTCAGTCTTCAATCCTCAGTCCTCAATCCTCAATCCTCAATCCTCAATTCTCAATCCTCAATCCTCAACCCTCAGCCCCCACCCTCAATCCTCAATACTGAATCCTCAATCCTCAACCTTCAATCCTCAATCCTCAGTCTTCAATCCTCAATCCTCTATCCTCAATCCTCAGTCCTCAATCCACAATAATCAATCCTCAATCTTCAATACTCAATCCTCAATCCTCAGTCCTCAACTCTCAATCCTCAATCCTCAGTCCTCAGTCCTCAAACCTCAGTCCTCAAACCTCAGCCATCATCCTCAATCGTCAATCCTCGTTCCTCAATCCTCAATCCTCAAACTTCAATCCTCCATACTCAATCTTCAATCCTCAATCCTCAATCATCAATCCCCAATCCTCAATCCTCAATCCTCAATTCTGAATCCTCAATCCTGAATCTTCAATCCTCAATACTCAGTCTTCAATCCTCAACCCTCAATCCTCAATCCTCAGTCCTCAATCCACAATCATCAATCCTCAATCCTCAGTCATCAGTCCTCAATCCTCAATCCTCAAACCTCAATCCTCAACCGTCAGTCCTCGTCCTCAAACCTCAATCCCGAATCCTCAATCCTGAATCGTCAACCTTCAGCCCTCAGTCCTCAACAATCAATTGTCAATCCTCAGTCCTCATTAGAATATCCTCAATTCACAGTTTTCAGTACTCAATCCCCAATCTTCAATCTTCAAATCTCAGTCTACAAACATCAATTCGCATCACTCAACACTCAACACTCAGACCTCAATCTTCAGTCCTCAATACTCAATCCTCAATCTTCAATCCTCAGTACTCAATCTTCAATCTTCAATCCTCAATTCTCAATCCTCAGTCATCAATCCACAATCTTCAATACTCAATCCTCATTCCTCAATCCTCAATCCTCAATCCTCAGTCCTCAATCCACAATCATCAATCCTAAATCTTCAATACTCAATCCTCAATCCTCAATCCTCAATCCTCAATACTCAATCTTCAATCCTCAATCCTCAATCCTCAATCCTCAACACTCAGCCCTCATCCTCAATCCTCAATTCTGAATCCTCAATCCTGAATCTTCAATCCTCAGTACTCAGTCTTCAGTCCTCAACACTCAATCCTCAATCCACAGTACTCAATCCACAATCATCAATCCTCAATCCTCAATCATCAGTCCTCAATCCTCAATCCTCAAACCTCTATCCTCAACCGTCAGTCCTCGTCCTCAAACCTCAATCCCGAATCCTCAATCCTGAATCGTCAATCTTCAGCCCTCAGTCCTCAACAATCAATTGTCAATCCTCAGTCCTCATTAGAATATCCTCAATTCACAGTTTTCAGTACTCAATCCCCAATCTTCAATCTTCAAATCTCAGTCTACAAACATCAGTTCGCATCACTCAACACACAACACTCAAACCTCAATCTTCAGTCCTCAATCCTCAATCCTCAATCTTCAATCCTCAATACTCAATCTTCAATCTTCAATCCTCAATTCCCAATCCTCAGTCCTCAATCCTCAATCGCCAATCCTCAATCCCCAATCCTCAAACTTCAATCCTCAGTCCTCAATCCTCAATCATCAATACTCAATGTTCAATCCTCAATACTCAACCTTCAATCCTCAACCCTCAATCCTCAATCCACAATCCTCAATCCTCAATCCTCAATCCTCAATCCTCAGTACTCGATCTTCAATCCTCAATCCTCAATCCTCAATCCACAACCCTCAGCCCTCATCCTCAATCCTCAATCCTGAATCCTCTATCCTCAATCTTCAATCCTCAATACTCAGTCTTCAATCCCAATCCTCAATCCTCAATCCTCAGTCATCAATCCTCCATCTTCAATACTCAATCCTCAATCCTCAATCCTCAATCCTCAATCTTCAATCCTCAATACTCAATCTTCAATCCTCAATCCTCAATCCTCAATCACCAATCCTTAATCCTCAATCCTCAATCGTCAGTCTTCAATACTCAATACTCAATCTGCAGACCTCAGTCCTCAATCCTCAATCCTCAATCCTCATTCTTCAGTCCTCAATACCCAGTCCTCAATCTTCAACCCTCAATCCTCAATCCTCAATTCTCAATCCTCAATCCTCAGTCCTCAGACCTCAAACCTCAGTCCTCAAACCTCAGCCATCATCCTCAATCGTCAATCCTCGTTCCTCAATCCTCAATCCTCAATCCTCAATAGTCAACCTCCAATCCTAGATCCTCAATCCCCAATCCTCAATCCTTAATCCTCAATCCTCAATCCTCAATCCTCAATACTCAATCCTCAATACTCAATCCTCAATCCTCAATCCTCAATCCTCAATCCTCAATCTTCAATCCTCAATCTTCAATCCTCAAGCCTCAATCCTCAATCCTCAATCTTCAATCCTGAATACTCAATCTTCAATCCTCAATCCTCAATCCTCAATCCTCAATCCTCAATCGTCAGTCTTCAATCCTCAATACTCAATCTTCAATCCTCAATCCTCAATCCTCAATCCTCAATCCTCATTCTTCAATCCTGAATACCCACTCCTCAACCTTCGATCCTCAATCCCCAATCCTCAATCCTTAATCCTCAATCTTCAATCCTCAATCCCCAGTCCACAATCTTCAATCCTCAATTCCCAATCCTCAATCGTCAACCCTCAATCCTCAATCCTCAGTCATCACTCCTCAATCTTCAATACTCAATCCTCAATCCTCAATCCTCAATCCTCAATCCTCAATCCTCAATCCTCATTCCTCAAACCTCAATCCTCAACCCTCAGTCCCCATCCTCAATTCTCAATTCTCAATCCACAATCCTCAATACTCAATCTTCAATCCTCAATCATCAATCTCCTATCCTAGAACCTCAATCCCCAATACTCTATCCTTAATCCTCAATATTCAATCCTCTATCCCCAGTCCACAATCTTCAATCCCCAAAAGCTCAATAATCAATCCTCAATCCTCAGTCCTCCATCGTCAATCATCAGTCCTCAATCTTCAATACTCAATCCTCAATCCTCAATCCTCAATCCTCAATACTGAATCCTCAATCATCGATCCTGAATATTCAATACTCAATCCTCAATCCTCAATCCTTAATCCTCAATCGTCAATCCTCATTCTTCAATCCTCAATACCCAATCCTCAATCCTCAATCCTCAATCCTCAATTCTCAGTCCTCAATCCTAAGTCCTGAATCGTCAATCTTCAGCCCTCAGTTCTCAACAATCTATTGTCAATCCTCAGTCCTCATTAGAATATCCTCAATTCACAGTTTTCAGTACTCAATCCCCAATCTTCAATCTTCAAATCTCAGTCTACAAACATCAATTCGCATCACTCAACACTCAACACTCAGTCCTCAATCTTCAGTCCTCAATCCTCAATCCTCAATCTTCAATCCTCAATACTCAATCTTCAATCTTAAATCCTCAATTCTCAATCCTCAGTCCTCAACCCTCAATCACCATTCCTCAATCCCCAATCCTCAATCTTCAATCCTCAGTCCTCAATCATCATTCATCAATACTCAATGTTCAATCCTCAATACTCAACCTTCAATCCTCAACCCTCAATCCTCAATCCACAATCCTCAATCCTCAATCATCAACCTTCAACCTTCAATACTCAATCTTCAATCCTCAATTCCCAATCCTCAATCGTCAATCCTCAATTCTCAATCCTCAGTCATCAATCCTCAATCTTCAATACTCAATCGTCAATCCTCAGTCCTCAATCCTCAATTATCAATCCTCCATCTTCAATACTCAGTCCTTAATCCTCAATCCTCAATCCTCAATACTCAACCATCAATACTCAATTCACAATACTCAATAGAATATCCTGAATTCTCAGGATTCAATACTCAAACCTCAATCCTCAGCCCTCAGCCCTCATCCTCCATCCTAAATCCTCAATCCTCAATCCTCAATCTTCAATCCTCAATACACAATCTTCAATCCTCAATCCTCAATCCTCAATCACCAATCCTCAATCCTCAATCCTCAATCGTCAGTCTTCAATACACAATACTCAATCTGCAAACCTCAGTCCTCAATCCTCAATTCTCAATCCTCATTCTTCAGTCCTCAATAACCAGTCCTCAATCTTCAACCCTCAATCCTCAATCCTCAATTCTCAATCCTCAATCCTCAGCCCTCAGTCCTCAAACCTCAGTCCTCAAACCTCAGCCATCATCCTCAATCGTCAATCCTCGTTCCTCAGTCCTTAATCCTCAATCCTCAATCCTCAATAGTCAATCTCCAATCCTAGATCCTCAATCCACAATCCTCAATCCTTAATACTCAATCTTCAATCCTCAATCCTCAATACTCAATCCTCAATATTCAATCCTCAATCCTCAATCATCAATCCCCAATCCTCAATCTTCAATCCTCAATCCTCAATCCTAAAGCTTCAATCCTCAATCCTCAATCTTCAATCCTGAATACTCAATCTTCAATCCTCAATCCTCAATCCTCAATCCTCAATCCTCAATCGTCAGTCTTCAATCCTCAATACCCAATCTTCAATCCTCAATCCTCAATCCTCAATCCTCAATCCTCAATCCTCAATCCTCATTCTTCAATCCTGAATACCCACTCCTCAACCTTCGATCCTCAATCCCCAATCCTCAATCCTTAATCCTCAATCTTCAATCCCCAAGCCCCAGTCCACAATCTTCAATCCTCAATGCTCAATCCTCAATCCTCAATCCTCAGTCATCAGTCCTCAATCCTCAATCCTCAAACCTCAATCCTCAACCGTCAGTCCTCGTCCTCAAACCTCAATCCCGAATCCTCAATCCTGAATCGTCAACCTTCAGCCCTCAGTCCTCAACAATCAATTGTCAATCCTCAGTCCTCATTAGAATATCCTCAATTCACAGTTTTCAGTACTCAATCATCAATCTTCAATCTTCAAATCTCAGTCTACAAACATCAATTCGCATCACTCAACAGTCAACACTCAGTCCTCAATCTTCAGTCCTCAATCCTCAATCCTCAATCTTCAATCCTCAATACTCAATCTTCAATCTTCAATCCTCAATTCTCAATCCTCAGTCCTCAATCCTCAATCGCCAATCCTCAATCCCCAATCCTCAACCTTCAGTCCTCAGTCCTCAATCCTCAATCATCAATACTCATTGTTCAATCCTCAATACTCAACATTCAATCCTCAACCCTCAATCCTCAATCAACAATCCTCAATCCTCAATCATCAATCTTCAATCTTCAATACTCAATCTTCAATCCTCAATTCCCAATCCTCAATCGTCAATCCTCAATCCTCAATCCTCAGTCATCAATCCTCAATCTTCAATACTAAATCCTCAATCCTCAATCCTCAATCCTCAATCCTCAATACTAAACCTTCAATCCTTCATACCCAATCTTCAATCCTCAATCCTCAATTATCAATCCTCAATCCTCAATCCTCAGTCATCAATCCTCAATCTTCAATACTCAATCCTCAATCCTCAATCCTCAATCCTCAATCCCCAGTCCTCAATCCACAATCATCAATCCTCAATCTTCAATACTCAATCCTCAATCCTCAATCCTCAATCCTCAGTACTCGATCTTCAAACCTCAATCCTCAATCCTCAATCCTCAACCCTCAGCCCTCATCCTCAATCCTCAATCCTGAATCCTCTATCCTCAATCTTCAATCCTCAATACTCAGTCTTCAATCCTCAGTCCTCAATCCTCAATCCTCAATCCTCAATTCTCAATCCTCAATCCTCAACCCTCAGCCCTCACCCTCAATCCTCAATCCTGAATCCTCAATCCTCAATCTTCAATCCTCAATACTCAGCCTTCAATCCTCAATCCTCTATCCTCAATCCTCAGTCCTCAATCCACAATCATCCATCCTCAATCTTCAATACTCAATCCTCAATCCTCAATCCTCAACTCTCAATCCTCAATCCTCAGTCCTCAGTCCTCAAACCTCAGTCCTCAAACCTCAGGCATCATCCTCAATCGTCAATCCTCGTTCCTCAATCCTCAATCCTCAATCTTCAATCCTCCATACTCAATCTTCAATCCTCAATCCTCAATCCTCAATCCTCAATCCTCAATCCTCAGTCCGCAATGCTCAATCATCAATCCTCAATCTTCAATACTCAATCCTCAATCCTCAATCCTCAATCCTCAATCCTCAATCCTCAATACTCAATCTTCAATCCTCAATCCTCAATCCTCAGTCCTCAATCCTCAGTCATCAATCCACAATCTTCAATACTCAATCCTCAATCCTCAATCCTCAATCCTCAATCCTCAGTCCTCAATCCACAATCATCAACCCTCAATCTTCAATACTCAATCCTCAATCCTCAATCCTCAATCCTCAATACTCAATCTTCAATCCTCAATCCTCAATCCTCAATCCTCAACCCTCAGCCCTCATCCTCAATCCTCAATTCTGAATCCTCAATCCTCAATCTTCAATCCTCAATACTCAGTCTTCAATCCTCAACCCTCAATCCTCAATCCTCAGTCCTCAATCCACAATCATCAATCCTCAATCCTCAGCCATCAGTCCTCAATCCTCAATCCTCAAACCTCAATCCTCAACCGTCAGTCCTCGTCCTCAAACCTCAATCCCGAATCCTCAATCCTGAATCGTCAATCTTCAGCCCTCAGTCCTCAACAATCAATTGTCAATCGTCAGTCCTCATTAGAATATCCTCAATTCACAGTTTTCAGTACTCAATCCCCAATCTTCAATCTTCAAATCTCAGTCTACAAACATCAATTCGCATCACTCAACACACAACACTCAGTCCTCAATCTTCAGTCCTCAATCCTCAATCCTCAATCTTCAATCCTCAATACTCAATCTTCAATCTTCAATCCTCAATTCTCAATCCTCAGTCCTCAATCCTCAATCGCCAATCCTCAATCCCCAATCCTCAAACTTCAATCCTCAGTCCTCAATCCTCAATCATCAATACTCAATGTTCAATCCTCAACACTCAACCTTCAATCCTCAACCCTCAATCCTCAATCCACAATCCTCAATCCTCAATCCTCAATCCTCAATCCTCAGTACTCGATCTTCAATCCTCAATCCTCAATCCTCAATCCTCAACCCTCAGCCCTCATCCTCAATCCTCAATCCTGAATCCTCTATCCTCAATCTTCAATCCTCAATACTCAGTCTTCAATACTCAATCCTCAATCCTCAATCCTCAGTCATCAATCCTCCATCTTCAATACTCAATCCTCAATCCTCAATCCTCAATCCTCAATACTCAACCATCAATCCTCAACTCACAATACTCAATAGAATATCCTGAATTCTCAGGATTCAATACTCAAACCTCAATCCTCAGCCCTCAGCCCTCATCCTCCATCCTCAATCCTCAATCCTCAATCCTCAATCCTCATTCTTCAGTCCTCAATACCCAGTCCTCAATCTTCAACCCTCAATCCTCAATCCTCAATTCTCAATCCTCAATCCTCAGTCCTCAGACCTCAAACCTCAGTCCTCAAACCTCAGCCATCATCCTCAATCGTCAATCCTCGTTCCTCAATCCTCAATCCTCAATCCTCAATAGTCAATCTCCAATCCTAGATCCTCAATCCCCAATCCTCAATCCTTAATCCTCAATCTTCAATCCTCAATCCTCAATACTCAATCCTCAATACTCAATCCTCAATCCTCAATCCTCAATCCTCAATCCTCAATCTTCAATCCTCAATCTTCAATCCTCAAGCCTCAATCCTGAATCCTCAACCTTCAATCCTGAATACTCAAACTTCAATCCTCAATCATCAATCCTCAACCCTCAGCCCTCACCCTCAATCCTCAATCCTGAATCCTCAACCCTCAATCTTCAATCCTCAATACTCAGTCTTCAATCCTCAATCCTCTATCCTCAATCCTCAGTCCTCAATCCACTATCATCAATCCTCAATCTTCAATACTTAACCCTCAATCCTCAATCCTCAACTCACAATCCTCAATCCTCAGTCCTCAGTCCTCAAACCTCAGTCCTCAAACCTCAGCCATCATCCTCAGTCGTCAATCCTCGTTCCTCAATCCTCAATCCTCAATCTTCAATCCTCAACCCTCAGCCCTCATCCTCAATCCTCAATCCTGAATCCTCTATCCTCAATCTTCAATCCTCAATCCTGAATCCTCTATCCTCAATCTTCAATCCTCAATACTCAGTCTTCAATCCTCAATCCTCAATCCTCAATCCTCAATCCTCAATTCTCAATCCTCAATCCTCAACCCTCAGTCCTCATGCTCAATCCTCAATCCTGAATCCTCTATCCTCAATCTTCAATCCTCAATACTCAATTCTCAATCCTCATTCCTCAAACCTCAATCCTCAACCCTCAGTCCTCATCCTCAATTCTCAATTCTAAACCCTCAACCCTCAATCCTCAATCTTCAATCCTCAATAATCAATCATCAATACTCAGTCTTCAATCCTCAATCCTCAATCCTCAATCCTCAGTCCGCAATCCTCAATCATCAATCCTCAATCTTCAATAATCAATCCTCAATCCTCAATCCTCAATCCTCAATACTCAACCTTCAATCCTCCATACTCAATCTTCAATCCTCAATCCTCAATCATCAATCCTCAATCCTCAATCCTCAGTCATCAATCCACAATCTTCAATACTCAATCCTCAATCCTCAATCCTCAGTCCTCAATCCACAATCATCACTCCTCAATCTTCAATACTCAATCCTCAATCCTCAATCCTCAATCCTCAATACTCAATCTTCAATCCTCAATCCTCAATCCTCAATCCTCAACACTCAGCCCTCATCCTCAATCCTCAATTCTGAATCCTCAATCCTCAATCCTCAATCCTCAATCATCAATCCACAATCTTCAATACTGAATACTCAATCCTCAATCCTCAATCCTCAATCCTCAATCCTCAATCATCAATCCTCCATCTTCAATACTCAATCCTCAATCCTCAATCCTCAATCCTCAATACTCAACCATCAATACTCAATTCACAATACTCAATGGAATATCCTGAATTCTCAGGATTCAATACTCAAACCTCAATTCTCAGCCCTCAGCCCTCATCCTCCATCCTAAATCCTCAATCCTCAATCCTCAATCTTCAATCCTCAATACACAATCTTCAATCCTCAATCCTCAATACTCAATCACCAATCCTCAATCCTCAAACCTCAATCGTAAGTCTTCAATACTCAATACTCAATCTGCAAACCTCAGTCCTCAATCCTCAATCCTCAATTCTCATTCTTCAGTCCTCAATACCCAGTCCTCAATCTTCAACCCTCAATCCTCAATCCTCAATTCTCAATCCTCAATCGTCAGTCCTCAGTCCTCAAACCTCAGTCCTCAAACCTCAGCCATCATCCTCAATCGTCAATCCTCGTTCCTCAGTCCTTAATCCTCAATCCTCAATCCTCAATAGTCAATCTCCAATCCTAGATCCTCAATCCACAATCCTCAATCCTTAATCCTCAATCTACAATCCTCAATCCTCAATACTCAATCCTCAATATTCAATCCTCAATCCTCAATCCTCAATCCCCAATCCTCAATCTTCAATCCTCAATCCTCAGTCCTCAATCCTCAATCCTCAATCCTCAATTCTCAATCCTCAATCCTCAACCCTCAGCCCTCACCCTCAATCCTCAATCCTGAATCCTCAATCCTCAATCTTCAATCCTCAACACTCAGTCTTCAATCCTAAATCCTCTATCCTCAATCCTCAGTCCTCAATCCACAATCATCCATCCTCAATCTCCAATACTCAATCCTCAATCCTCAATCCTCAACTCTCAATCCTCAATCCTCAGTCCTCAGTCCTCAAACCTCAGTCCTCAAACCTCAGCCATCATCCTCAATCGTCAATCCTCGTTCCTCAATCCTCAATCCTCAATCTTCAATCCTCCATACTCAATCTTCAATCCTCAATCCTCAATCATCAATCCTCAATCCTCAATCCTCAGTCATCAATCCTCAATCTTCAATACTCAGTCCTCAATCATCAATCCTCAATCCTCAATTCTCAATCCTCATTCCTCAAACCTCAATCCTCAACCCTCAGTCCTCATCCACAATTCTCAATTCCAAACCCTCAACCCTCAATCCTCAATCTTCAATCCTCAATAATCAATCATCAATACTCAGTCTTCAATCCTCAATCCTCAATCCTCAATCCTCAGTCCGCAATCCTCAATCATCAATCCTCAATCTTCAATACTCAGTCCTCAATCCTCAATCCTCAATCCTCAATCCTCAATCCTCAATACTCAATCTTCAGTCCTCAATCCTCAATCCTCAATCCTCAATCCTCAGTCATCAATCCACAATCTTCAATACTCAATCCTCAATCCTCAACCCTCAATCCTCAATCCTCAGTCCTCAATCCACAATCATCAATCCTCAATCCTCAGTCATCAGTCCTCAATCCTCAATCCTCAATCCTCAATCCTCAATCATCAATCCTCAATTCACAATTCTCAATAGAATATCCTGAATTCTCAGGATTCAATACTCAAACCTCAATTCTCAGCCCTCAGCCCTCATCCTCCATCCTCAATCCTCAATCCTCAATCCTCAATCTTCAATCCTCAATACTCAATCTTCAATCCTCAATCCTCAATCCTCAATCATCAATCCTCCATCTTCAATACTCAATCCTCAATCCTCAATCCTCAATCCTCAATACTCAACCATCAATCCTCAATTCACAATTCTCAATAGAATATCCTGAATTCTCAGGATTCAATACTCAAACCTCAATTCTCAGCCCTCAGCCCTCGTCCTCCATCCTCAATCCTCAATCCTCAATCCTCAATCTTCAATCCTCAATACTCAATCTTCAATCCTCAATCCTCAATCCTCAATCACCAATCCTCAATCCTCAATCCTCAATCGTCAGTCTTCAATACTCAGTACTCAATCTGCAAACCTCAGTCCTCAATCCTCAATCCTCAATCCTCATTCTTCAATCCTGAATACCCACTACTCAACCTTCGATCCTCAATCCCCAATAATCAATCCTTAATCCTCAATCTTCAATCCTCAATACTCAACCATCAATCCTCAATTCACAATTCTCAATAGAATATCCTGAATTCTCAGGATTCAATACTCAAACCTCAATTCTCAGCCCTCAGCCCTCGTCCTCCATCCTCAATCCTCAATCCTCAATCCTCAATCTTCAATCCTCAATCCTCAATCCTCAATCCTCAATCATCAATCCTCCATCTTCAATACTCAATCCTCAATCCTCAATCCTCAA
This sequence comes from Calliopsis andreniformis, assembly GCF_051401765.1. Taxonomy (NCBI): domain Eukaryota; kingdom Metazoa; phylum Arthropoda; class Insecta; order Hymenoptera; family Andrenidae; genus Calliopsis; species Calliopsis andreniformis. The sequence goes on along the minus strand of NW_027480553.1, from coordinate 1,189,182 downwards.
TCCTCAATACTCAACCATCAATCCTCAATTCACAATTCTCAATAGAATATCCTGAATTCTCAGGATTCAATACTCAAACCTCAATTCTCAGCCCTCAGCCCTCGTCCTCCATCCTCAATCCTCAATCCTCAATCCTCAATCTTCAATCCTCAATACTCAATCTTCAATCCTCAATCCTCAATCCTCAATCACCAATCCTCAATCCTCAATCCTCAATCGTCAGTCTTCAATACTCAGTACTCAATCTGCAAACCTCAGTCCTCAATCCTCAATCCTCAATCCTCATTCTTCAATCCTGAATACCCACTACTCAACCTTCGATCCTCAATCCCCAATAATCAATCCTTAATCCTCAATCTTCAATCCTCAATCCCCAGTCCACAATCTTCAATCCTCAATGCTCAATCCTCAATCCTCAATCCTCACTCATCAGTCCTCAATCCTCAATCCTCAAACCTCAATCCTCAACCGTCAGTCCTCGTCCTCAAAGCTCAATCCCGAATCCTCAATCCTGAATCGTCAATCTTCAGCCCTCAGTCCTCAACAATCAATTGTCAATCCTCAGTCCTCATTAGAATATCCTCAATTCACAGTTTTCAGTACTCAATCCCCAATCTTCAATCTTCAAATCTCAGTCTACAAACATCAATTCGCATCACTCAACACTCAACACTCAGTCCTCAATCTTCAGTCCTCAATCCTCAATCCACAATCTTCAATCCTCAATACTCAATCTTCAATCTTCAATCCTCAATTCTCAATCCTCAGTCCTCAATCCTCAATCGCCAAACCTCAATCCCCAATCCTCAGCCTTCAGTCCTCAGTCCTCAATCCTCAATCATCAATACTCAATGTTCAATCCTCAATACTCAATCCTCATTCCTCAAACCTCAATCCTCAACCCTCAGTCCCCATCCTCAATTCTCAATTCTCAATCCACAATCCTCAATACTCAATCTTCAATCCTCAATCATCAATCTCCTATCCTAGATCCTCAATCACCAATACTCTATCCTTGATACTCAATATTCAATCCTCTATCCCCAGTCCACAATCTTCAATCCCCAAAAGCTCAATAATCAATCCTCAGTCCTCAGTCCTCAATAGTCAATCATCAGTCCTCGATCTTCAATACTCAATCCTCAATCCTCAATCCTCAATCCTCAATCCTGAATCCTCAATCATCCATCCTGAATCTTCAATACTCAATCCTCAATCCTCAATCCTTAATCCTCAATCGTCAATCCTCATTCTTCAATCCTCAGTACTCAATCCTCAATCCTCAATCCTCAATCCTCAATTCTCAGTCCTCAATCCTCAGTCCTCAGTCCTCAAACCTCAGTCCTCAAACCTCAGCCATCATCCTCAATCGTCAATCCTCGTTCCTCAATCCTCAATCCTCAATCTTCAATCCTCCATACTCAATCTTCAATCCTCAATCCTCAATCATCAATCCTCAATCCTCAATCCTCAGTCATCAATGGTCAATCTTCAATACTCAATCCTCAATCATCAATCCTCAATCCTCAATCCTCAAACCTCATTCCTCAAACCTCAATCCTCAATACTCAACCATCAATCCTCAACTCACAATACTCAATAGAATATCCTGAATTCTCAGGATTCAATACTCAAACCTCAATCCTCAGCCCTCAGTCCTAATCCTCCATCCTCAATCCTCAATCCTCAATCCTCAATAGTCAATCTCCAATCCTAGATCCTCAATCCCCAATCCTCAATCCTTAATCCTCAATCTTCAATCCTCAATCCTCAATCCTCAATCCTCAATCCTCAATCGTCAGTCTTCAATCCTCAATACTCAATCTTCAATCCTCAATCCTCAATCCTCAATCCTCAATCCTCAATCCTCAATCCTCAATCCTCAATCCTCAATCCTCAATACTCAACCATCAATCCTCAACTCACAATACTCAATAGAATATCCTGAATTCTCAGGATTCAATACTCAAACCTCAACCCTCAGCCCTCAGCCCTCATCCTCCATCCTCAATCCTCAATCCTCAATCCTCAATCTTCAATCCTCAATACTCAATCTTCAATCCTGAATCCTCAATCCTCAATCACCAATCCTTAATCCTCAATCCTCAATCGTCAGACTTCAATACTCAATACTCAATCTGCAGACCTCAGTCCTCAATCCTCAATCCTCAATCCTCATTCTTCAGTCCTCAATACCCAGTCCTCAATCTTCAACCCTTAATCCTCAATCCTCAATTCTCAATCCTCAATCCTCAGTCCTCAGACCTCAAACCTCAGTCCTCAAACCACAGCCATCATCCTCAATCGTCAATCCTCGTTCCTCAATCCTCAATCCTCAATCCTCAATAGTCAATCTCGAATCCTAGATCCTCAATCCCCAATCCTCAATCCTTAATCCTCAATCTTCAATCCTCAATCCTCAATACTCAATCCTCAATCCTCAATCCTCAATCCTCAATCCTCAATCCTCAATCGTCAGTCTTCAATCCTCAATACTCAATCTTCAATCCTCTATCCTCAATCCTCAATCCTCAATCCTCATTCTTCAATCCTGAATACCCACTCCTCAACCTTCGATCCTCAATCCCCAATCCTCAATCCTTAATCCTCAATCTTCAATCCTCAATCCCCAGTCCACAATCTTCAATCCTCAATTCCCAATCCTCAATCGTCAACTCTCAATCCTCAATCCTCAGTCATCAATCCTCAATCTTCAATACTCAATCCTCAATCCTCAATCCTCAATCCTCAATCCTCAATCCTCAATCCTCAATCCTCATTCCTCAAACCTCAATCCTCAACCCTCAGTCCCCATCCTCAATTCTCAATTCTCAATCCACAATCCTCAATACTCAATCCTCAATCCTCAATCATCAATCTCCTATCCTAGAACCTCAATCCCCAATACTCTATCCTTAATCCTCAATATTCAATCCTCTATCCCCAGTCCACAATCTTCAATCCCCAAAAGCTCAATAATCAATCCTCAATCCTCAGTCCTCAATCATCAATCATCAATACTCAATGTTCAATCCTCAATACTCAACCTTCAATCCTCAACCCTCAATCCTCAGTCCACAATCCTCAATCCTCAATCATCAACCTTCAACCTTCAATACTCAATCTTCAATCCTCAATTCCCAATCCTCAATCGTCAATCCTCAATTCTCAATCCTCAGTCATCAATTCTCAATCTTCAATACTCAATCCTCAATCCTCAATCCTCAACCCTCAATCCCCAATCCTCAATCCTCATCCCTCAAACCTCAATCCTCAACCCTCAGTCCCGATCCTCAATTCTCAATTCTCAATCCTCAATCCTCAATCCTCCATCCTCAGACATCAATCCTCAATCTTCAATACTCAATCGTCAATCCTCAGTCCTCAATTCTCAATCCTCAGTCCTCGTTCCTCAAACCTCAAACCTCAACCCTCAACCCTCAGTCCTCATACTCAATTCTCAATTCTCAATCCTCAAACCTCTATCCTCAATCCTCAATATTCAATACACAACCCTCAAACATCAATCCTCAATACTCAATCATCAATCCTCAATTCTCAATACCCAATAGAATATCCTGAATTCTCTGCTTTCAATACTCAATCCTCAATCTTCAATCTTCAAGTCTCCATCCACAGACATCAATTCTCATCACTCAACCCTCAACACTCAGTCCTCAATCTTCAATCCTCAATCCACAATCCTCAATCCTCAATCGTCAATCCTCAATACCCAAACGTCAATCATCAATCCTCAATCCCCAATACTCAATCCTTAATCCTCAATACTCAATCCTCAATCCTCAATCCTCAATCATCAATCCACAATCTTCAATACTCAATCCTCAATCCTCAATCCTCAATCCTCAATCCTCAATCATCAATCCTACATCTTCAATACTCAATCCTCAATCCTCAATCCTCAATCCTCAATACTCAACCATCAATCCTCAATTCACAATTCTCAATAGAATATCCTGAATTCTCAGGATTCAATACTCAAACCTCAATTCTCAGCCCTCAGCCCTCATCCTCCATCCTCAATCCTCAATCCTCAATCCTCAATCTTCAATCCTCAATACTCAATCTTCAATCCTCAATCCTCAATCCTCAATCACCAATCCTCAATCCTCAATCCTCAATCGTCAGTCTTCAATACTCAGTACTCAATCTGCAAACCTCAGTCCTCAATCCTCAATCCTCAATCCTCATTCTTCAATCCTGAATACCCACTACTCAACCTTCGATCCTCAATCCCCAATAATCAATCCTTAATCCTCAATCTTCAATCCTCAATCCCCAGTCCACAATCTTCAATCCTCAATACTCAACCTTCAATCCTCAACCCTCAATCCTCAATCCACAATCCTCAATCCGCAATCCTGAATCCTCAATCCTCAGTACTCGATCTTCAATCCTCAATCCTCAATCCTCAATCCTCAACCCTCAGCCCTCATCCTCAATCCTCAATCCTGAATCCTCTATCCTCAATCTTCAATCCTCAATACTCAGTCTTCAATCCTCAATCCTCAATCCTCAATCCTCAATCATCAATCCTCCATCTTCAATACTCAATTCTCAATCCTCAATCCTCAATCCTCAATACTCAACCATCAATCCTCAACTCACAATACTCAATAGAATATCCTGAATTCTCAGGATTCAATACTCAAACCTCAATCCTCAGCCCTCAGTCCTAATCCTCCATCCTCAATCCTCAATCCTCAATCCTCAATAGTCAATCTCCAATCCTAGATCCTCAATCCCCAATCCTCAATCCTTAATCCTCAATCTTCAATCCTCAATCCTCAATCCTCAATCCTCAATCCTCAATCGTCAGTCTTCAATCCTCAATACTCAATCTTCAATCCTCAATCCTCAATCCTCAATCCTCAATCGTCAGTCTTCAATCCTCAATACTCAATCTTCAATCCTCTATCCTCAATCCTCAATCCTCAATCCTCAATCTTCAATCCTGAATACCCACTCCTCAACCTTCGATCCTCAATCCCCAATCCTCAATCCTTAATCCTCAATCTTCAATCCTCAATCCCCAGTCCACAATCTTCAATCCTCAATTCCCAATCCTCAATCGTCAACCCTCAATCCTCAATCCTCAGTCATCAATCCTCAATCTTCAATACTCAATCCTCAATCCTCAATCCTCAATCCTCAATCCTCAATCCTCAATCCTCAATCCTCATTCCTCAAACCTCAATCCTCAACCCTCAGTCCCCATCCTCAATTCTCAATTCTCAATCCACAATCCTCAATACTCAATCCTCAATCCTCAATCATCAATCTCCTATCCTAGAACCTCAATCCCCAATACTCTATCCTTAATCCTCAATATTCAATCCTCTATCCCCAGTCCACAATCTTCAATCCCCAAAAGCTCAATAATCAATCCTCAATCCTCAGTCCTCAATCATCAATCATCAATACTCAATGTTCAATCCTCAATACTCAACCTTCAATCCTCAACCCTCAATCCTCAGTCCACAATCCTCAATCCTCAATCATCAACCTTCAACCTTCAATACTCAATCTTCAATCCTCAATTCCCAATCCTCAATCGTCAATCCTCAATTCTCAATCCTCAGTCATCAATTCTCAATCTTCAATACTCAATCCTCAATCCTCAATCCTCAACCCTCAATCCCCAATCCTCAATCCTCATCCCTCAAACCTCAATCCTCAACCCTCAGTCCCGATCCTCAATTCTCAATTCTCAATCCTCAATCCTCAATCCTCCATCCTCAGACATCAATCCTCAATCTTCAATACTCAATCGTCAATCCTCAGTCCTCAATTCTCAATCCTCAGTCCTCGTTCCTCAAACCTCAAACCTCAACCCTCAACCCTCAGTCCTCATACTCAATTCTCAATTCTCAATCCTCAAACCTCTATCCTCAATCCTCAATATTCAATACACAACCCTCAAACATCAATCCTCAATACTCAATCATCAATCCTCAATTCTCAATACCCAATAGAATATCCTGAATTCTCTGCTTTCAATACTCAATCCTCAATCTTCAATCTTCAAGTCTCCATCCACAGACATCAATTCTCATCACTCAACCCTCAACACTCAGTCCTCAATCTTCAATCCTCAATCCACAATCCTCAATCCTCAATCGTCAATCCTCAATACCCAAACGTCAATCATCAATCCTCAATCCCCAATACTCAATCCTTAATCCTCAATACTCAATCCTCAATCCTCAATCCTCAATCATCAATCCACAATCTTCAATACTCAATCCTCAATCCTCAATCCTCAATCCTCAATCCTCAATCATCAATCCTACATCTTCAATACTCAATCCTCAATCCTCAATCCTCAATCCTCAATACTCAACCATCAATCCTCAATTCACAATTCTCAATAGAATATCCTGAATTCTCAGGATTCAATACTCAAACCTCAATTCTCAGCCCTCAGCCCTCATCCTCCATCCTCAATCCTCAATCCTCAATCCTCAATCTTCAATCCTCAATACTCAATCTTCAATCCTCAATCCTCAATCCTCAATCACCAATCCTCAATCCTCAATCCTCAATCGTCAGTCTTCAATACTCAGTACTCAATCTGCAAACCTCAGTCCTCAATCCTCAATCCTCAATCCTCATTCTTCAATCCTGAATACCCACTACTCAACCTTCGATCCTCAATCCCCAATAATCAATCCTTAATCCTCAATCTTCAATCCTCAATCCCCAGTCCACAATCTTCAATCCTCAATACTCAACCTTCAATCCTCAACCCTCAATCCTCAATCCACAATCCTCAATCCGCAATCCTGAATCCTCAATCCTCAGTACTCGATCTTCAATCCTCAATCCTCAATCCTCAATCCTCAACCCTCAGCCCTCATCCTCAATCCTCAATCCTGAATCCTCTATCCTCAATCTTCAATCCTCAATACTCAGTCTTCAATCCTCAATCCTCAATCCTCAATCCTCAATCATCAATCCTCCATCTTCAATACTCAATTCTCAATCCTCAATCCTCAATCCTCAATACTCAACCATCAATCCTCAACTCACAATACTCAATAGAATATCCTGAATTCTCAGGATTCAATACTCAAACCTCAATCCTCAGCCCTCAGTCCTAATCCTCCATCCTCAATCCTCAATCCTCAATCCTCAATAGTCAATCTCCAATCCTAGATCCTCAATCCCCAATCCTCAATCCTTAATCCTCAATCTTCAATCCTCAATCCTCAATCCTCAATCCTCAATCCTCAATCGTCAGTCTTCAATCCTCAATACTCAATCTTCAATCCTCAATCCTCAATCCTCAATCCTCAATCCTCAATCCTCAATCCTCAATCCTCAATCCTCAATCCTCAATACTCAACCATCAATCCTCAACTCACAATACTCAATAGAATATCCTGAATTCTCAGGATTCAATACTCAAACCTCAACCCTCAGCCCCCAGCCCTCATCCTCCATCCTCAATCCTCAATCCTCAATCCTCAATCTTCAATCCTCAATACTCAATCTTCAATCCTGAATCCTCAATCCTCAATCACCAATCCTTAATCCTCAATCCTCAATCGTCAGACTTCAATACTCAATACTCAATCTGCAGACCTCAGTCCTCAATCCTCAATCCTCAATCCTCATTCTTCAGTCCTCAATACCCAGTCCTCAATCTTCAACCCTCAATCCTCAATCCTCAATTCTCAATCCTCAATCCTCAGTCCTCAGACCTCAAACCTCAGTCCTCAAACCACAGCCATCATCCTCAATCGTCAATCCTCGTTCCTCAATCCTCAATCCTCAATCCTCAATAGTCAATCTCCAATCCTAGATCCTCAATCCCCAATCCTCAATCCTTAATCCTCAATCTTCAATCCTCAATCCTCAATACTCAATCCTCAATCCTCAATCCTCAATCCCCAGTCCACAATCTTCAATCCTCAATTCCCAATCCTCAATCGTCAACCCTCAATCCTCAATCCTCAGTCATCAATCCTCAATCTTCAATACTCAATACTCAATCTTCAATCTTCAATCCTCAATTCTCAATCCTCAGTCCTCAATCCTCAATCACCATTCCTCAATCCCCAATCCTCAATCTTCAATCCTCAATCCGCAATCCTCAATCCTCAATCATCAACCTTCAACCTTCAATACTCAATCTTCAATCCTCAATTCCCAATCCTCAATCGTCAATCCTCAATTCTCAATCCTCAGTCATCAATTCTCAATCTTCAATACTCAATCCTCAATCCTCAATCCTCAACCCTCAATCCCCAATCCTCAATCCTCATCCCTCAAACCTCAATCCTCAACCCTCAGTCCCGATCCTCAATTCTCAATTCTCAATCCTCAATCCTCAATCCTCCATCCTCAGACATCAATCCTCAATCTTCAATACTCAATCGTCAATCCTCAGTCCTCAATTCTCAATCCTCAGTCCTCGTTCCTCAAACCTCAAACCTCAACCCTCAACCCTCAGTCCTCATACTCAATTCTCAATTCTCAATCCTCAAACCTCTATCCTCAATCCTCAATATTCAATACACAACCCTCAAACATCAATCCTCAATACTCAATCATCAATCCTCAATTCTCAATACCCAATAGAATATCCTGAATTCTCTGCTTTCAATACTCAATCCTCAATCTTCAATCTTCAAGTCTCCATCCACAGACATCAATTCTCATCACTCAACCCTCAACACTCAGTCCTCAATCTTCAATCCTCAATCCTCAATCCTCAATCCTCAATCGTCAATCCTCAATACCCAAACGTCAATCATCAATCCTCAATCCCCAATACTCAATCCTTAATCCTCAATACTCAATCCTCAATCCTCAATCCTCAATCATCAATCCACAATCTTCAATACTCAATCCTCAATCCTCAATCCTCAATCCTCAATCCTCAATCATCAATCCTCCATCTTCAATACTCAATCCTCAATCCTCAATCCTCAATCCTCAATACTCAACCATCAATCCTCAATTCACAATTCTCAATAGAATATCCTGAATTCTCAGGATTCAATACTCAAACCTCAATTCTCAGCCCTCAGCCCTCATCCTCCATCCTCAATCCTCAATCCTCAATCCTCAATCTTCAATCCTCAATACTCAATCTTCAATCTTCAATCCTCAATCCTCAATCACCAATCCTCAATCCTCAATCCTCAATCGTCAGTCTTCAATACTCAGTACTCAATCTGCAAACCTCAGTCCTCAATCCTCAATCCTCAATCCTCATTCTTCAATCCTGAATACCCACTACTCAACCTTCGATCCTCAATCCCCAATAATCAATCCTTAATCCTCAATCTTCAATCCTCAATCCCCAGTCCACAATCTTCAATCCTCAATGCTCAATCCTCAATCCTCAATCCTCACTCGTCAGTCCTCAATCCTCAATCCTCAAACCTCAATCCTCAACCGTCAGTCCTCGTCCTCAAAGCTCAATCCCGAATCCTCAATCCTGAATCGTCAATCTTCAGCCCTCAGTCCTCAACAATCAATTGTCAATCCCCAGTCCTCATTAGAATATCCTCAATTCACAGTTTTCAGTACTCAATCCCCAATCTTCAATCTTCAAATCTCAGTCTACAAACATCAATTCGCATCACTCAACACTCAACACTCAGTCCTCAATCTTCAGTCCTCAATCCTCAATCCACAATCTTCAATCCTCAATACTCAATCTTCAATCTTCAATCCTCAATTCTCAATCCTCAGTCCTCAATCCTCAATCGCCAAACCTCAATCCCCAATCCTCTGCCTTCAGTCCTCAGTCCTCAATCCTCAATCCTCAACCCTCAGTCCCCATCCTCAATTCTCAATTCTCAATCCACAATCCTCAATACTCAATCTTCAATCCTCAATCATCAATCTCCTATCCTAGAACCTCAATCCCAATACTCTATCCTTAATCCTCAATATTCAATCCTCTATCCCCAGTCCACAATCTTCAATCCCCAAAAGCTCAATAATCAATCCTCAATCCTCAGTCCTCAATCGTCAATCATCAGTCCTCAATCTTCAATACTCAATCCTCAATCCTCAGTCCTCAATCCTCAATACTGAATACTCAATCACCGATCCTGAATCTTCAATACTCAATCCTCAATCCTCAATCCTTAATCCTCAATAGTCAATCCTCATTCTTCAATCCTCAATACCCAATCCTCAATCCTCAATCCTCAATCCTCAATTCTCACTCCTCAATCCTCAATCCTCAATCCTCAGACATCAATCCTCAATCTTCAATACTCAATCGTCAATCCTCAGTCCTCAATTCTCAATCCTCAATCCTCGTTCCTCAAACCTCAACCCTCAACCCTCAGTCCTCATACTCAATTCTCAATTCTCAATCCTCAAACCTCAATCCTCATTCCTCAATTTTCAATCATCAATACTCAATCTTCAATGCTCAATCCTCAATCCTCAATCCTCAATCCTCAATCCTGAATATTCAATACACAACCCTCAAACATCAATCCTCAATACTCAATCATCAATCCTCAATTCTCAATACTCAATAGAATACCTGAATTCTCTGCTTTCAATACTCAATCCTCAATCTTCAATCTTCAAGTCTCCATCCACAAACATCAATTCTCATCACTCAACCCTCAACACTCAGTCCTCAATCTTCAATCCACAATCCTCAATCCTCAATCCTCAATCGTCAATCCTCAATACCCAAACGTCAATCATCAATCCTCAATCCCCAATACTCAATCCTTAATCCTCAATACTCAATCCTCAATCCTCAATCCTCAATCATCAATCCGCAATCTTCAATACTCAATCCTCAATCCTCAATCCTCAATCCTCAATCCTCAATCATCAATCCTCCATCTTCAATACTCAATCCTCAATCCTCAATCCTCAATCCTCAATACTCAATCATCAATACTCAATTCACAATTCTCAATAGAATATCCTGAATTCTCAGGATTCAATACTCAAACCTCAATCCTCAGCCCTCAGCCCTCATCCTCCATCCTCAATCCTCAATCCTCAATCCTCAACCTTCAATCCTCAATACTCAATCTTCAATCCTCAATCCTCAATCCTCAATCACCAATCCTCAATCCTCAATCCTCAATCGTCAGTCTTCAATACTCAATACTCAACCTGCAAACCTCAGACCTCAATCCTCAATCCTCAATCCACAGTTTTCAGTACTCAATCCCCAATCTTCAATTTTCAAATCTCAGTCTACAAACATCAATTCGCATCACTCAACACTCAACACTCAGTCCTCAATCTTCAGTCCTCAATCCTCAATCCTCAATATTCAATCCTCAATACTCAATCTTCAATCTTCAATCCTCAATTCTCAATCCTCAGTCCTCAATCCTCAATCGCCAAACCTCAATCCCCAATCCTCAGCCTTCAGTCCTCAGTCCTCAATCCTCAATCATCAATCCTCAATCCTCAATCCTCAGTCATCATTGGTCAATCTTCAATACTCAATCCTCAATCATCAATCCTCAATCCTCAATCCTCAAACCTCATTCCTCAAACCTCAATCCTCAACCCTCAGTCCTCATTCTCAATTCTCAATTCTTAACACTCAATCCTCAATCCTCAGTCTTCAATCCTCAATACTCAATCTTCAATCTTCAATCCTCAATTCTCAATCCTCAGTCCTCAATCCTCAATCGCCAATCCTCAATCCCCAATCCTCAACCTTCAATCCTCAGTCCTCAATCCTCAATCATCAATACTCAATGTTCAATCCTCAATACTCAACCTTCAATCCTCAACCCTCAATCCTCAATCCAAAATCCTCAATCCGCAATCCTGAATCCTCAATCCTCAGTACTCGATCTTCAATCCTCAATCCTCAATCCTCAATCCTCAACCCTCAGCCCTCATCCTCAATCCTCAATCCTGAATCCTCTATCCTCAATCTTCAATCCTCAATACTCAGTCTTCAATCCTCAATCCTCAATCCTCAATCCTCAATCATCAATCCTCCATCTTCAATACTCAATTCTCAATCCTCAATCCTCAATCCTCAATACTCAACCATCAATCCTCAACTCACAATACTCAATAGAATATCCTGAATTCTCAGGATTCAATACTCAAACCTCAATCCTCAGCCCTCAGCCCTAATCCTCCATCCTCAATCCTCAATCCTCAATCCTCAATCTTCAATCCTCAATACTCAATCTTCAATCATCAATCCTCAATCCTCAATCACCAATCCTGAATCCTCAATCCTCAATCGTCAGTCTTCAATACGCAATACTCAGTCATCAATCCTCAGTCCTCAGACCTCAAACCTCAGTCCTCAAACCTCAGCCATCATCCTCAATCGTCAATTCTCGTTCCTCAATCCTCAATCCTCAATCCTCAATAGTCAATCTCCAATCCTAGATCCTCAATCCCCAATCCTCAATCCTTAATCCTCAATCTTCAATCCTCAATCCTCAATCCTCAATCCTCAATCCTCAATCGTCAGTCTTCAATCCTCAATACTCAATCTTCAATCCTCAATCCTCAATCCTCAATCCTCAATCCTCATTCTTCAATCCTGAATACCCACTCCTCAACCTTCGATCCTCAATCCCCAATCCTCAATCCTTAATCCTCAATCTTCAATCCTCAATCCCCAGTCCACAATCTTCAATCCTCAATTCCCAATCCTCAATCGTCAACCGTCAATCCTCAATCCTCAGTCATCAATCCTCAATCTTCAATACTCAATCCTCAATCCTCAATCCTCAATCCTCAATCCTCAATCCTCAGTCCTCATTCCTCAAACCTCAATCCTCAACCCTCAGTCCCCATCCTCAATTCTCAATTCTCAATCCACAATCCTCAATACTCAATCTTCAATCCTCAATCATCAATCTCCTATCCTAGAACCTCAATCCCAATACTCTATCCTTAATCCTCAATATTCAATCCTCTATCCCCAGTCCACAATCTTCAATCCCCAAAAGCTCAATAATCAATCCTCAATCCTCAGTCCTCAATCGTCAATCATCAGTCCTCAATCTTCAATACTCAATCCTCAATCCTCAATCCTCAATCCTCAATACTGAATACTCAATCACCGATCCTGAATCTTCAATACTCAATCCTCAATCCTCAATCCTTAATCCTCAATCGTCAATCCTCATTCTTCAATCCTCAATACCCAATCCTCAATCCTCAATCCTCAATCCTCAATTCTCACTCCTCAATCCTCAATCCTCAATCCTCAGACATCAATCCTCAATCTTCAATACTCAATCGTCAATCCTCAGTCCTCAATTCTCAATCCTCAATCCTCGTTCCTCAAACCTCAACCCTCAACCCTCAGTCCTCATACTCAATTCTCAATTCTCAGTCCTCAAACCTCAATCCTCATTCCTCAATTTTCAATCATCAATACTCAATCTTCAATGCTCAATCCTCAATCCTCAATCCTCAATCCTCAATCCTGAATATTCAATACACAATCCTCAAACATCAATCCTCAATACTCAATCATCAATCCTCAATTCTCAATACTCAATAGAATACCTGAATTCTCTGCTTTCAATACTCAATCCTCAATCTTCAATCTTCAAGTCTCCATCCACAAACATCAATTCTCATCACTCAACCCTCAACACTCAGTCCTCAATCTTCAATCCACAATCCTCAATCCTCAATCCTCAATCGTCAATCCTCAATACCCAAACGTCAATCATCAATCCTCAATCCCCAATACTCAATCCTTAATCCTCAATACTCAATCCTCAATCCTCAATCCTCAATCATCAATCCGCAATCTTCAATACTCAATCCTCAATCCTCAATCCTCAATCCTCAATCCTCAATCATCAATCCTCCATCTTCAATACTCAATCCTCAATCCTCAATCCTCAATCCTCAATACTCAATCATCAATACTCAATTCACAATTCTCAATAGAATATCCTGAATTCTCAGGATTCAATACTCAAACCTCAATCCTCAGCCCTCAGCCCTCATCCTCCATCCTCAATCCTCAATCCTCAATCCTCAACCTTCAATCCTCAATACTCAATCTTCAATCCTCAATCCTCAATCCTCAATCACCAATCCTCAATCCTCAATCCTCAATCGTCAGTCTTCAATACTCAATACTCAATCTGCAAACCTCAGACCTCAATCCTCAATCCTCAATCCACAGTTTTCAGTACTCAATCCCCAATCTTCAATTTTCAAATCTCAGTCTACAAACATCAATTCGCATCACTCAACACTCAACACTCAGTCCTCAATCTTCAGTCCTCAATCCTCAATCCTCAATCTTCAATCCTCAATACTCAATCTTCAATCTTCAATCCTCAATTCTCAATCCTCAGTCCTCAATCCTCAATCGCCAAACCTCAATCCCCAATCCTCAGCCTTCAGTCCTCAGTCCTCAATCCTCAATCATCAATCCTCAATCCTCAATCCTCAGTCATCAATACTCAATCTTCAATACTCAATCCTCAATCATCAATCCTCAATCCTCAATCCTCAAACCTCATTCCTCAAACCTCAACCCTCAACCCTCAGTCCTCATTCTCAATTCTCAATTCTTAATCCTCAATCCTCAATCCTCAGTCTTCAATCCTCAATAGTCAATCCTCAATACTCAATCCTCAGTCATCAATCCACTATCTTCAATACTCAATCCTCAATCCTCAATCCTCAATATTCAATCCTCAATACTCAGTCTTCAATCCTCAACCCTCAATCCTCAATCCTCAGTCCTCAATCCACAATCATCAATCCTCAATCCTCAGTCATCAGTCCTCAATCCTCAATCCTCAAACCTCAATCCTCAACCGTCAGTCCTCGTCCTCAAACCTCAATCCCGAATCCTCAATCCTGAATCGTCAATCTTCAGCCCTCAGTCCTCAACAATCAATTGTCGATCCTCAGCCCTCATTAGAATATCCTCAATTCACAGTTTTCAGTACTCAATCCCCAATCTTCAATCTTCAAATCTCAGTCTACAAACATCAATTCGCATCACTCAACACACAACACTCAGTGCTCAATCTTGAGTCCTCAATCCTCAATCCTCAATCTTCAATCCTCAATACTCAATCTTCAATCTTCAATCCTCAATTCTCAACCCTCAGTCCTCAATCCTCAATCGCCAATCCTCAATCCCCAATCCTCAACCATCAATCCTCAGTCCTCAATCCTCAATCATCAATACTCAATTTTCAATCCTCAATACTCAACCTTCAACCCTCAACCCTCAATCCTCAATCCACAATCCTCAATCCTCAGTCCTCAATTCTCAATCCTACGTACTCGATCTTCAATCCTCAATCCTCAATCCTCAATCCTCAACCCTCAGCCCTCATCCTCAATCCTCAATCCTGAATCCTCTATCCTCAATCTTCAATCCTCAATACTCAGTCTTCAATCCTCAATCCTCAATCCTCAATCCTCAATCCTCAATTCTCAATCCTCAATCCTCAACCCTCAGCCCTCGTCCTCAATCCTCAATGCTGAATCCTCAATCCTCAATCTTCAATCCTCAATACTCAGTCTTCAATCCTCAATCCTCAATCCTCAATCCTCAGTCCTCAATCCACAATCATCAACCCTCAATCTTCAACACTCAATCCTCAATCCTCAATCCTCAATCCTCAACTCTCAATCCTCAATCCTCAGTCCTCAGTCCTCAATCCTCAGTCCTCAAACCTCAGCCATCATCCTCAATCGTCAATCCTCGTTCCTCAATCCTCAATCCTCAATCTTCAATCCTCCATACTCAATCTTCTATCCTCAATCCTCAATCATCAATCCTCAATCCTCAATCCTCAGTCATCAATCCTCAATCTTCAATACTCAATCCTCAATCATCAATCCTCAATCCTCAACCCTCAATCCTCATTCCTCAAACCTCAATCCCCAACCCTCAGTCCTCATCCTCAATTCTCAATTCTTAATCCTCAATCCTCAATCCTCAATCTTCAATCCTCAATAATCAATCATCAATACTCTGTCTTCAATACTCAATCCTCAATCCTCAATCCTCAGTCCGCAATCCTCAATCATCAATCCTCAATCTTCAATCCTCAATCCTCAATACTCAATCTTCAATCCTCAATCCTCAATCCTCAATCCTCAAACCTCAGCCCTCATCCTCAATCCTCAATCCTGTATTCTCAATCCTCAATGTTCAATCCTCAATACTCAGTCTTCAATCCTCAATCTTCAATCCTCAGTTCTCAATCTTCAATCCTCAATCCTCAATACTCAATCCTCAATCCTCAATCCTCAGTCATGAATACTCAATCTTCAATACTCAATCCTCAATCCTCAATCCTCAATCCTCAATCTTCAATCCTCAACCCTCAATCCACAATCCTCAATATTCAATCATCAATACTCAATCTTCAATCCTCAATCCTCAATCCTCAATCGTCAATCCTCAATCTTCAATCATCAATACGCAATCTTCAATCCTCAATAATCAATCTCCAATCCTAGATCCTCAATCCCCAATACTCAATCCTTAATCCTCAATCTTCAATCCTCAATCCCCAGTCCACAATCTTCAATCCTCAATGCTCAATCCTCAATCCTCAATCCTCAGTCATCAGTCCTCAATCCTCAATCCTCGAACCTCAATCCTCAACCGTCTGTCCTCGTCCTCACACCTCAATCCCGAATCCTCAGTCCTGAATCGTCAATGTTCAGCCCTCAGTCCTCAACAATCTATTGTCAATCCTCAGTCCTCATTACAATATCCTCAATTCACAGTTTTCAGTACTCAATCCCCAATCCTCAATCTTCAATCCTCAATACTCAATCTTGAATCTTCAATCCTCAATTCTCAATCCTCAGTCCTCAATCCTCAATCACCATTCCTCAATCCCCAAACCTCAATCTTCAATCCTCAGTCCTCAATCCTCAATATTCAATACACAACCCTCATACATCAATCCTCAATACTCAATCATCAATCCTCAATTCTCAATACTCAATAGAATATCCTGAATTCTCTGTTTTCAATACTCAATACTCAATCTTCAATCTTCAAGTCTCCATCCACAGACATCTATTCTCATCACTCAACCCTCAACACTCAGTCCTCAATCTTCAATCCTCAATCCTCAATCCTCAATCCTCAATCGTCAATCCTCAATACCCAAACGTCAATCTTCAATACTCAATCCCCAATACTCAATCCTCAATCCTCAATACTCAATCCTCAATCGTCAATCCTCAATCATCAATTCGCAATCTTCAATACTCAATCCTCAATCCTCAATCCTCAATCCTCAATCCTCAATCATCAATCCTCCATCTTCAATACTCAATCCTCAATCCTCAATACTCAATCCTCAATACTCAACCATCAATCCTCAATTCACAATACTCAATAGAATATCCTGAATTCTCAGGATTCAATACACAAACCTCAATCCTCAGCCCTCAGCACTCATCGTCCATTCTCAATCCTCAATCCTCAATCATCATTCTTCAATCCTGAATACCCACTCCTCAACCTTCGATCCTCAATCCGCAATCCTCAGTCGTCAAACCTCAATCCCGAATCCTCAATCCTGAATCGTCAATCCTAAGCCCTCAGTCCTCAACAATCAATTGTCAATCCTCAAGCCTCATTAGAATATCCTCAATTCACAGTTTTCCGTACTCAATCCCCAATCTTCGATCTCCAAATCTCAGTCTACAAACATCAATTCGCATCTCTCAACACTCAACACTCAGTCCTCAATCTTCAGTCCTCAATCCTCAATCCTCAATCTTCAATCATCAATACTCAATCTTCAATCTTCAATCCTCAATTCTCAATCCTCAGTCCTCAATCCTCAATCGCCAATCCTCAATCCCCAATACTCAATCCTCAATCCTCAATACTCAATCCTCAATCGTCAATCCTCAATCATCAATTCACAATCTTCAATACTCAATCCTCAATCCTCAATCCTCAATCCTCAATCCTCAATCATCAATCCTCCATCTTCTATACTCAATCCTCAATCCTCAATCCTCAATCCTCAATACTCAACCATCAATCCTCAATTCACAATACTCAATAGAATATCCTGAATTCTCAGGATTCAATACTCAAACCTCAATCCTCAGCCCTCAGCACTCATCCTCCATCCTCAATCCTCAATCCTCAATCCTCAATCCTCAATCCTCAACCCTCAGCCCTCATCCTCAATCCCCAATCCTGAATCCTCTATCCTCAATCTTCAATCCTCAATACTCAGTCTTCAATCCTCAATCCTCAATCCTCAATCCTCAATCCTCAATTCTCAATCCTCAATCCTCAACCCTCAGCCCTCATCCTCAATCCTCAATGCTGAATCCTCAATCCTCAATCTTCAATCCTCAATACTCAGTCTTCAATCCTCAATCCTCAATCCTCAACCCTCAGTCCTCATTCTCAATTCTCAATTCTTAATCCTCAATCCTCAATCCTCAGTCTTCAATCCTCAATAGTCAATCCTCAATACTCAATCCTCAGTCATCAATCCACTATCTTCAATACTCAATCCTCAATCCTCAATCCTCAATATTCAATCCTCAATACTCAGTCTTCAATCCTCAACCCTCAATCCTCAATCCTCAGTCCTCAATCCACAATCATCAATCCTCAATCCTCAGTCATCAGTCCTCAATCCTCAATCCTCAAACCTCAATCCTCAACCGTCAGTCCTCGTCCTCAAACCTCAATCCCGAATCCTCAATCCTGAATCGTCAATCTTCAGCCCTCAGTCCTCAACAATCAATTGTCGATCCTCAGTCCTCATTAGAATATCCTCAATTCACAGTTTTCAGTACTCAATCCCCAATCTTCAATCTTCAAATCTCAGTCTACAAACATCAATTCGCATCACTCAACACACAACACTCAGTGCTCAATCTTCAGTCCTCAATCCTCAATCCTCAATCTTCAATCCTCAATACTCAATCTTCAATCTTCAATCCTCAATTCTCAACCCTCAGTCCTCAATCCTCAATCGCCAATCCTCAATCCCCAATCCTCAACCATCAATCCTCAGTCCTCAATCCTCAATCATCAATACTCAATTTTCAATCCTCAATACTCAACCTTCAACCCTCAACCCTCAATCCTCAATCCACAATCCTCAATCCTCAGTCCTCAATCCTCAATCCTACGTACTCGATCTTCAATCCTCAATCCTCAATCCTCAATCCTCAACCCTCAGCCCTCATCCTCAATCCTCAATCCTGAATCCTCTATCCTCAATCTTCAATCCTCAATACTCAGTCTTCAATCCTCAATCCTCAATCCTCAATTATCAATCCTCAATTCTCAATCCTCAATCCTCAACCCTCAGCCCTCATCCTCAATCCTCAATGCTGAATCCTCAATCCTCAATCTTCAATCCTCAATACTCAGTCTTCAATCCTCAATCCTCAATCCTCAATCCTCAGTCCTCAATCCACAATCATCAACCCTCAATCTTCAACACTCAATCCTCAATCCTCAATCCTCAATCCTCAACTCTCAATCCTCAATCCTCAGTCCTCAGTCCTCAAACCTCAGTCCTCAAACCTCAGCCATCATCCTCAATCGTCAATCCTCGTTCCTCAATCCTCAATCCTCAATCTTCAATCCTCCATACTCAATCTTCTATCCTCAATCCACAATCATCAATCCTCAATCCTCAATCCTCAGTCATCAATCCTCAATCTTCAATACTCAATCCTCAATCATCAATCCTCAATCCTCAACCCTCAATCCTCATTCCTCAAACCTCAATCCCCAACCCTCAGTCCTCATCCTCAATTCTCAATTCTTAATCCTCAATCCTCAATCCTCAATCTTCAATCCTCAATAATCAATCATCAATACTCTGTCTTCAATACTCAATCCTCAATCCTCAATCCTCAGTCCGCAATCCTCAATCATCAATCCTCAATCTTCAATCCTCAATCCTCAATACTCAATCTTCAATCCTCAATCCTCAATCCTCAATCCTCAAACCTCAGCCCTCATCCTCAATCCTCAATCCTGTATTCTCAATCCTCAATGTTCAATCCTCAATACTCAGTCTTCAATCCTCAATCTTCAATCCTCAGTTCTCAATCTTCAATCCTCAATCCTCAATACTCAATCCTCAATCCTCAATCCTCAGTCATGAATACTCAATCTTCAATACTCAATCCTCAATCCTCAATCCTCAATCCTCAATCTTCAATCCTCAACCCTCAATCCACAATCCTCAATATTCAATCATCAATACTCAATCTTCAATCCTCAATCCTCAATCCTCAATCGTCAATCCTCAATCTTCAATCATCAATACGCAATCTTCAATCCTCAATAATCAATCTCCAATCCTAGATCCTCAATCCCCAATACTCAATCCTTAATCCTCAATCTTCAATCCTCAATCCCCAGTCCACAATCTTCAATCCTCAATGCTCAATCCTCAATCCTCAATCCTCAGTCATCAGTCCTCAATCCTCAATCCTCGAACCTCAATCCTCAACCGTCTGTCCTCGTCCTCACACCTCAATCCCGAATCCTCAGTCCTGAATCGTCAATGTTCAGCCCTCAGTCCTCAACAATCTATTGTCAATCCTCAGTCCTCATTACAATATCCTCAATTCACAGTTTTCAGTACTCAATCCCCAATCCTCAATCTTCAATCCTCAATACTCAATCTTGAATCTTCAATCCTCAATTCTCAATCCTCAGTCCTCAATCCTCAATCACCATTCCTCAATCCCCAAACCTCAATCTTCAATCCTCAGTCCTCAATCCTCAATATTCAATACACAACCCTCATACATCAATCCTCAATACTCAATCATCAATCCTCAATTCTCAATACTCAATAGAATATCCTGAATTCTCTGTTTTCAATACTCAATACTCAATCTTCAATC
This sequence comes from Calliopsis andreniformis, assembly GCF_051401765.1. NCBI lineage: Eukaryota > Metazoa > Arthropoda > Insecta > Hymenoptera > Andrenidae > Calliopsis > Calliopsis andreniformis. The sequence goes on along the minus strand of NW_027480553.1, from coordinate 1,168,311 downwards.
TTCAAGTCTCCATCCACAGACATCTATTCTCATCACTCAACCCTCAACACTCAGTCCTCAATCTTCAGTCCTCAATCCTCAATCCTCAATCTTCAATCATCAATACTCAATCTTCAATCTTCAATCCTCAATTCTCAATCCTCAGTCCTCAATCCTCAATCGCCAATCCTCAATCCCCAATACTCAATCCTCAATCCTCAATACTCAAACCTCAATCGTCAATCCTCAATCATCAATTCACAATCTTCAATACTCAATCCTCAATCCTCAATCCTCAATCCTCAATCCTCAATCATCAATCCTCCATCTTCTATACTCAATCCTCAATCCTCAATCCTCAATCCTCAATACTCAACCATCAATCCTCAATTCACAATACTCAATAGAATATCCTGAATTCTCAGGATTCAATACTCAAACCTCAATCCTCAGCCCTCAGCACTCATCCTCCATCCTCAATCCTCAATCCTCAACCTCAATCCTCAATCTTCAATCCTCAATACCCAATCTTCAATCCTCAATCCGCAATCCTCAATCCCCAATCCTCAATCCTCAATCCTCAATCGTCAGTCTTCAATACTCAATACTCAATCTGCAAACCTCAGTCCTCAATCCTCAATCCTCAATCCTCATTCTTCAGTCCTCAATACCCAGTCCTCAATCCTCTACCCTCAGTCCTCATTCTCAATTCTCAATTCTTAATCCTCAATCCTCAATCCTCAATCTTCAATCCTCAATAATCAATCCTCAATACTCAGTCTTCAATCCTCAATCCTCAATCCTCAATCCTCAGTTCGCAATCCTCAATCATCAATCCTCAATCTTCAATACTAAATCCTCAATCCTCAATCCTCAATCCTCAATCCTCAATACTAAACCTTCAATCCTCCATACTCAGTCTTCAATCCTCAATCCTCAATCATCAATCCTCAATCCTCAATCCTCAGTCATCAATCCTCAATCTTCAATACTCAATCCTCAATCCTCGATCCTCAATCCTCAATCCTCAGAGCTCAATCCACAATCATCAATCCTCAATCTTCAATACTCAATCCTGAATCCTCAATCCTCAATCCTCAATCCTCAATACTCAATCTTCAATCCTCAATCCTCAATCCTCAATCCTCAACCCTCAGCCCTCATCCTCAATCCTCAACTCTGAATCCTCAATCCTCAATCTTCAATCCTCAATACTCAGTCTTCAATCCTCAATCCTCAGTCCTCAATCGTCAATCATCAGTCCACAATCTTCAATACTCAATCCTCAATCCTCAACCCTCAGCCCTCATCCTCAATCATCAATCCTGAATCCTCTATCCTCAATCTTCAATCCTCAATACTCAGTCTTCAATCCTCAATCCTCAATCCTCAATCCTCAATCCTCAATTCTCAGTCCTCAATCCTCAACCCTCAGCCCTCATCCTCAATCCTTAATCCTGAATCCTCAATCCTCAATCTTCAATCCTCAATACTCAGTCTTCAATCCTCAATCCTCAATCCTCAATCCTCAGTCCTCAATCCACAATCATCAATCCTCAATCCTCAACCCTCAGACCTCATCCTCAATCCTCAATCCTGAATCCTCTATACTCAATCTTCAATCCTCAATACTCAGTCTTCAATCCTCAATCCTCAATCCTCAATCCTCAATCCTCAATTCTCAATCCTCAATCCTAGACCCTCAGCCCTCATCCTCAATCCTCAATCCTGAATCCTCAATCCTTAATCTTCAATCCTCAATCCTCTACCCTCAATCCTCAGTCCTCAATCCAGAATCATCAATCCTCAATCTTCAATACTCAATCCTCAATCCTAAATCCTCAACTCTCAATCCACAATCCTCAGTCCTCAGTCCTCAAACCTCAGTCCTCAAACCTCAGCCATCATCCTCAATCGTCAATCCTCGTTCCTCAATCCTCAATACTCAATCTTCAATCCTCCATACTCAATCTTCAATCCTCAATCCTCAATCATCAATCATCAATCCTCAATCCTCAGTCATCAATCCTCAATCTTCAATACTCAATCCTCAATCATCAATCCTCAATCCTCAATTCTCAATCCTCATTCCTCAAACCTCAATCCTCAACCCTCAGTCCTCATCCTCAATTCTCAATTCTAAATCCTCAACCCTCAATCCTCAATCTTCAATCCTCAATAATCAATCATCAATACTCAGTCTTCAATCCTCAATACTCAATCCTCAATCCTCAGTCCGCAATCCTCAATCATAAATCCTCAATCTTCAATACTCAATCCTCAATCCTCAATCCTCAATCCTCAATACTCAACCTTCAATTCTCCATACTCAATCTTCAATCCTCAATCCTCAATCATCAATCCTCAATCCTCAATCCTCAGTCATCAATCCTCAATCTTCAATACTCAATCTTCAATACTCAATCCTCAATCCTCAATCCTCAATCCTCAATACTCAACCTTCAATTCTCCATACTCAATCTTCAATCCTCAATCCTCAATCATCAATCCTCAATCCTCAATCCTCAGTCATCAATCCTCAATCTTCAATACTCAATCCTCAATCCTCGATCCTCAATCCTCAATCCTCAGTGCTCAATCCACAATCATCAATCCTCAATCTTCAATACTCAATCCTCAATCCTCAATCCTCAATCCTCAATCCTCAATACTCAATCTTCAATCCTCAATCCTCAATCCTCAATCCTCAACCCTCAGCCCTCATCCTCAATCCTCAACTCTGAATCCTCAATCCTCAATCTTCAATCCTCAATACTCAGTCTTCAATCCTCAATCCTCAATCCTCAATCCTCAGTCCTCAATCCACAATCATCAATCCTCAATCCTCAGTCATCAGTCCTCAATCCTCAATCCTCAAACCTCAGTCCTCAATCCACAATCATCAATCCTCAATCCTCAGTCATCAGTCCTCAATCCTCAATCCTCAAACCTCAATCCTCAACCGTCAGTCCTCGTCCTCAAACCTCAATCCCGAATCCTCAATCCTGAATCGTCAATCTTCAGCCCTCAGTCCTCAACAATCAATTGTCAATCCTCAGTCCTCATTAGAATATCCTCAATTCACAGTTTTCAGTACTCAATCCCCAATCTTCTATCTTCAAATCTCAGTCTACAAACATCAATTCGCATCACTCAACACACAACACTCAGTCCTCAATCTTCAGTCCTCAATCCTCAATCCTCAATCTTCAATCGTCAATACTCAATCTTCAATCTTCAATCCTCAATTCTCAATCCTCAGTCCTCAATTCTCAATCGCCAATCCTCAATCCCCAATCCTCAACCTTCAATCCTCAGTCCTCAATCCTCAATCATCAATACTCAATGTTCAATCCTCAATACTCAACCTTCAATCCTCAACACTCAATCCTCAATCCACAATCCTCAATCCTCAATCATCAACCTTCAACCTTCTATACTCAATCTTCAATCCTCAATTCCCAATCCTCAATCGTCAATCCTCAATCCTCAATCCTCAGTCATCAGTCCTCAATCTTCAATACTCAATCCTCAATCCTCAATCCTCAATCCTCAATCCTCAATCCTCAACCCTCATTCCTCAAACCTCAATCCTCAACCCTCAGTCCCCATCCTCAATTCTCAATTCTCAATCCTCAATCCTCAATACTCAATCTTCAATCCTCAATAATCAATCTCCTATCCTAGATCCTCAATCCGCAATACTCTATCCTTAATCCTCAATATTCAATCCTCTATCCCCAGTCCACAATCTTCAATCCCCAAAGCTCAATAATCAATCCTCAATCCTCAGTCCTCAATCGTCAATCATCAGTCCACAATCTTCAATACTCAATCCTCAATCCTCAACCCTCAGCCCTCATCCTCAATCCTCAATCCTGAATCCTCTATCCTCAATCTTCAATCCTCAATACTCAGTCTTCAATCCTCAATCCTCAATCCTCAATCCTCAATCCTCAATTCTCAATCCTCAATCCTCAACCCTCAGCCCTCATCCTCAATCCTCAATCCTGAATCCTCAATCCTCAATCTTCAATCCTCAATACTCAGTCTTCAATCCTCAATCCTCAATCCTCAATCCTCAGTCCTCAATCCACAATCATCAATCCTCAATCTTCAATACTCAATCCTCAATCCTGAATCCTCAACTCTCAATCCTCAGTCCTCAGTCCTCAGCCCTCAAACCTCAGTCCTCAAACCTCAGCCATCATCCTCAATGGTCAATCCTCGTTCCTCAATCCTAAATCCTCAATCTTCAATCCTCCATACTCAATCTTCAATCCTCAATCCTCAATCATCAATCCTCAAGCCTCAACCCTCAATTCTCAATCCTCAATCCTCAACCCTCAGCCCTCATCCTCAATCCTCAATCCTGAATCCTCAATCCTCAATCTTCAATCCTCAATACTCAGTCTTCAATCCTCAATCCTCAATCCTCAATCCTCAGTCCTCAATCCACAATCATCAATCCTCAATCTTCAATACTCAATCCTCAATCCTGAATCCTCAACTCTCAATCCTCAGTCCTCATTCTCAATTCTCAATTCTTAACCCTCAATCCTCAATCCTCAATCTTCAATCCTCAATAATCAATCCTCAATACTCAGTCTTCAATCCTCAATCCTCAATCCTCAATCCTCAGTCCGCAATCCTCAATCAACAATCCTCAATCTTCAATACTAAATCCTCAATCCTCAATCCTCAATCCTCAATACTAAACCTTCAATCCTCCATACTCAATCTTCAATCCTCAATCCTCAATCATCAATACTCAATCCTCAATCCTCAGTCATCAATCCTCAATCTTCAATACTCAATCCTCAATCCTCAATCCTCAATCCTCAATCCTCAGTCCTCAATCCACAATCATCAATCCTCAATCCTCAACCCTCAGTCCCCGTCCTCAATTCTCAATTCTCAATCCTCAATCCTCAATACTCAATCTTCAATCCTCAATAATCAATCTCCTATCCTAGATCCTCAATCCCCAATACTCTATTCTTAATCCTCAATATGCAATCCTATATCCCCAGTCCACAATCTTCAATCCCCAAAGCTCAATAATCAATCCTCAATCCTCAGTCCTCAATCGTCAATCATCAGTCCACAATCTTCGATACTCAATCCTCAATCCCCAATCCTTAATCCTCAATTCTCAATCCTCAATCTTCAATCCTCAATAATCAATCTCCTATCCTAGATCCTCAATCCGCAATACTCTATCCTTAATCCTCAATATTCAATCCTCTATCCACAGGCCACAATCTTCAATCACCACAGCTCAATAATCAATCCTCAATCCTCAGTCCTCAATCGTCAATCATCAGTCCACAATCTTCAATACTCAATCCTCAATCCTCAACCCTCAGCCCTCATCCTCAATCCTCAATCCTGAATCCTCTATCCTCAATCTTCAATCCTCAATACTCAGTCTTCAATCCTCAATCCTCAATCCTCAATCCTCAATCCTCAATTCTCAGTCCTCAATCCTCAACCCTCAGCCCTCATCCTCAATCCTCAATCCTGAATCCTCAATCCTCAATCTTCAATCCTCAATACTCAGTCTTCAATCCTCAATCCTCAATCCTCAATCCTCAGTCCTCAATCCACAATCATCAATCCTCAATCCTCAACCCTCAGACCTCATCCTCAGCCCTCATCCTCAATCCTCAATCCTGAATCCTCTATCCTCAATCTTCAATCCTCAATACTCAGTCTTCAATCCTCAATCCTCAATCCTCAATCCTCAATCCTCAATTCTCAATCCTCAATCCTCAACCCTCAGCCCTCATCCTCAATCCTCAATCCTGAATCCTCAATCCTCAATCTTCAATCCTCAATACTCAGTCTTCAATCCTCAATCCTCAATCCTCAATCCTCAGTCCTCAATCCACAATCATCAATCCTCAATCTTCAATACTCAATCCTCAATCCTGAATCCTCAACTCTCAATCCTCAGTCCTCAGTCCTCAGCCCTCAAACCTCAGTCCTCAAACCTCAGCCATCATCCTCAATGGTCAATCCTCGTTCCTCAATCCTAAATCCTCAATCTTCAATCCTCCATACTCAATCTTCAATCCTCAATCCTCAATCATCAATCCTCAAGCCTCAACCCTCAATTCTCAATCCTCAATCCTCAACCCTCAGCCCTCATCCTCAATCCTCAATCCTGAATCCTCAATCCTCAATCTTCAATCCTCAATACTCAGTCTTCAATCCTCAATCCTCAATCCTCAATCCTCAGTCCTCAATCCACAATCATCAATCCTCAATCTTCAATACTCAATCCTCAATCCTGAATCCTCAACTCTCAATCCTCAGTCCTCATTCTCAATTCTCAATTCTTAACCCTCAATCCTCAATCCTCAATCTTCAATCCTCAATAATCAATCCTCAATACTCAGTCTTCAATCCTCAATCCTCAATCCTCAATCCTCAGTCCGCAATCCTCAATCAACAATCCTCAATCTTCAATACTAAATCCTCAATCCTCAATCCTCAATCCTCAATACTAAACCTTCAATCCTCCATACTCAATCTTCAATCCTCAATCCTCAATCATCAATACTCAATCCTCAATCCTCAGTCATCAATCCTCAATCTTCAATACTCAATCCTCAATCCTCAATCCTCAATCCTCAATCCTCAGTCCTCAATCCACAATCATCAATCCTCAATCCTCAACCCTCAGTCCCCGTCCTCAATTCTCAATTCTCAATCCTCAATCCTCAATACTCAATCTTCAATCCTCAATAATCAATCTCCTATCCTAGATCCTCAATCCCCAATACTCTATTCTTAATCCTCAATATGCAATCCTATATCCCCAGTCCACAATCTTCAATCCCCAAAGCTCAATAATCAATCCTCAATCCTCAGTCCTCAATCGTCAATCATCAGTCCACAATCTTCAATACTCAATCCTCAATCCCCAATCCTTAATCCTCAATTCTCAATCCTCAATCTTCAATCCTCAATAATCAATCTCCTATCCTAGATCCTCAATCCGCAATACTCTATCCTTAATCCTCAATATTCAATCCTCTATCCACAGGCCACAATCTTCAATCACCACAGCTCAATAATCAATCCTCAATCCTCAGTCCTCAATCGTCAATCATCAGTCCACAATCTTCAATACTCAATCCTCAATCCTCAACCCTCAGCCCTCATCCTCAATCCTCAATCCTGAATCCTCTATCCTCAATCTTCAATCCTCAATACTCAGTCTTCAATCCTCAATCCTCAATCCTCAATCCTCAATCCTCAATTCTCAGTCCTCAATCCTCAACCCTCAGCCCTCATCCTCAATCCTCAATCCTGAATCCTCAATCCTCAATCTTCAATCCTCAATACTCAGTCTTCAATCCTCAATCCTCAATCCTCAATCCTCAGTCCTCAATCCACAATCATCAATCCTCAATCCTCAACCCTCAGACCTCATCCTCAATCCTCAATCCTGAATCCTCTATCCTCAATCTTCAATCCTCAATACTCAGTCTTCAATCCTCAATCCTCAATCCTCAATCCTCAATCCTCAATTCTCAATCCTCAATCCTAGACCCTCAGCCCTCATCCTCAATCCTCAATCCTGAATCCTCAATCCTTAATGTTCAATCCTCAATCCTCTACCCTCAATCCTCAGTCCTCAATCCAGAATCATCAATCCTCAATCTTCAATACTCAATCCTCAATCCTAAATCCTCAACTCTCAATCCACAATCCTCAGTCCTCAGTCCTCAAACCTCAGTCCTCAAACCTCAGCCATCATCCTCAATCGTCAATCCTCGTTCCTCAATCCTCAATACTCAATCTTCAATCCTCCATACTCAATCTTCAATCCTCAATCCTCAATCATCAATCATCAATCCTCAATCCTCAGTCATCAATCCTCAATCTTCAATACTCAATCCTCAATCATCAATCCTCAATCCTCAATTCTCAATCCTCATTCCTCAAACCTCAATCCTCAACCCTCAGTCCTCATCCTCAATTCTCAATTCTAAATCCTCAACCCTCAATCCTCAATCTTCAATCCTCAATAATCAATCATCAATACTCAGTCTTCAATCCTCAATACTCAATCCTCAATCCTCAGTCCGCAATCCTCAATCATCAATCCTCAATCTTCAATACTCAATCCTCAATCCTCAATCCTCAATCCTCAATACTCAACCTTCAATTCTCCATACTCAATCTTCAATCCTCAATCCTCAATCATCAATCCTCAATCCTCAATCCTCAGTCGTCAATCCTCAATCTTCAATACTCAATCCTCAATCCTCGATCCTCAATCCTCAATCCTCAGTGCCCAATCCACAATCATCAATCCTCAATCTTCAATACTCAATCCTCAATCCTCAATCCTCAATCCTCAATCCTCAATACTCAATCTTCAATCCTCAATCCTCAATCCTCAATCCTCAACCCTCAGCCCTCATCCTCAATCCTCAACTCTGAATCCTCAATCCTCAATCTTCAATCCTCAATACTCAATCTTCAATCCTCAATTCTCAATCCTCAGTCCTCAATTCTCAATCGCCAATCCTCAATCCCCAATCCTCAACCTTCAATCCTCAGTCCTCAATCCTCAATCGTCAATACTCAATGTTCAATCCTCAATACTCAACCTTCAATCCTCAACACTCAATCCTCAATCCACAATCCTCAATCCTCAATCATCAACCTTCAACCTTCTATACTCAATCTTCAATCCTCAATTCCCAATCCTCAATCGTCAATCCTCAATCCTCAATCCTCAGTCATCAGTCCTCAATCTTCAATACTCAATCCTCAATCCTCAATCCTCAATCCTCAATCCTCAATCCTCAACCCTCATTCCTCAAACCTCAATCCTCAACCCTCAGTCCCCATCCTCAATTCTCAATTCTCAATCCTCAATCCTCAATACTCAATCTTCAATCCTCAATAATCAATCTCCTATCCTAGATCCTCAATCCGCAATACTCTATCCTTAATCCTCAATATTCAATCCTCTATCCCCAGTCCACAATCTTCAATCCCCAAAGCTCAATAATCAATCCTCAATCCTCAGTCCTCAATCGTCAATCATCAGTCCACAATCTTCAATACTCAATCCTCAATCCTCAACCCTCAGCCCTCATCCTCAATCCTCAATCCTGAATCCTCTATCCTCAATCTTCAATCCTCAATACTCAGTCTTCAATCCTCAATCCTCAATCCTCAATCCTCAATCCTCAATTCTCAATCCTCAATCCTCAACCCTCAGCCCTCATCCTCAATCCTCAATCCTGAATCCTCAATCCTCAATCTTCAATCCTCAATACTCAGTCTTCAATCCTCAATCCTCAATCCTCAATCCTCAGTCCTCAATCCACAATCATCAATCCTCAATCTTCAATACTCAATCCTCAATCCTGAATCCTCAACTCTCAATCCTCAGTCCTCAGTCCTCAGTCCTCAAACCTCAGTCCTCAAACCTCAGCCATCATCCTCAATGGTCAATCCTCGTTCCTCAATCCTAAATCCTCAATCTTCAATCCTCCATACTCAATCTTCAATCATCAATCCTCAATCATCGATCCTCAATCCTCAACCCTCAATTCTCAATCCTCAATCCTCAACCCTCAGCCCTCATCCTCAATCCTCAATCCTGAATCCTCAATCCTCAATCTTCAATCCTCAATACTCAGTCTTCAATCCTCAATCCTTAATCCTCAATCCTCAGTCCTCAATCCACAATCATCAATCCTCAATCTTCAATACTCAATCCTCAATCCTGAATCCTCAACTCTCAATCCTCAGTCCTCAGTCCTCAGTCCTCAAACCTCAGTCCTCAAACCTCAGCCATCATCCTCAATGGTCAATCCTCGTTCCTCAATCCTAAATCCTCAATCTTCAATCCTCCATACTCAATCTTCAATCGTCAATCCTCAATCATCAATCCTCAATCCTCAATCCTCAGTCATCAATCCTCAATCTTCAATACTCAATTCTCATTCCTCAAACCTCAATCCTCAATCCTCAATCCTCATTCCTCAAACCTCAATCCTCAACCCTCAGTCCTCATTCTCAATTCTCAATTCTTAACCCTCAATCCTCAATCCTCAATCTTCAATCCTCAATAATCAATCCTCAATACTCAGTCTTCAATCCTCAATCCTCAATCCTCAATCCTCAGTCCGCAATCCTCAATCAACAATCCTCAATCTTCAATACTAAATCCTCAATCCTCAATCCTCAATCCTCAATACTAAACCTTCAATCCTCCATACTCAATCTTCAATCCTCAATCCTCAATCATCAATCCTCAATCCTCAATCCTCAGTCATCAATCCTCAATCTTCAATACTCAATCCTCAATCCTCAATCCTCAATCCTCAATCCTCAATCCTCAGTCCTCAATCCACAATCATCAATCCTCAATCCTCAATCCTCAGTCATCAATCCTCAATCTTCAATACTCAATCCTCAATCCTCAGTCCTCATTCTCAATTCTCAATTCTTAATCCTCAATCCTCAATCCTCAATCTTCAATCCTCAATAATCAATCCTCAATACTCAGTCTTCAATCCTCAATCCTCAATCCTCAATCCTCAGTCCGCAATCCTCAATCATCAATCCTCAATCTTCAATACTAAATCCTGAATCCTCAATCCTCAATCCTCAATACTAAACCTTCAATCCTCCATACTCAATCTTCAATCCTCAATCCTCAATCATCGATCCTCAATCCTCAATCCTCAGTCATCAATCCTCAATCTTCAATACTCAATCCTCAATCCTCAATCCTGAATCCTCAATCCTCAGTCCTCAATCCACAATCCTCAATCTTCAATCCTCAATACTCAGTCTTCAATCCTCAATCCTCAATCCTCAATCCTCAGTCCTCAATCCACAATCATCAATCCTCAATCCTCAACCCTCAGACCTCATCCTCAATCCTCAATCCTGAATCCTCTATCCTCAATCTTCAATCCTCAATACTCAGTCTTCAATCCTCAATCCTCAATCCTCAATCCTCAATCCTCAATTCTCAATCCTCAATCCTAGACCCTCAGCCCTCATCCTCAATCCTCAATCCTGAATCCTCAATCCTTAATCTTCAATCCTCAATCCTCTACCCTCAATCCTCAGTCCTCAATCCACAATCATCAATCCTCAATCTTCAATACTCAATCCTCAATCCTGAATCCTCAACTCTCAATCCTCAGTCCTCAGTCCTCAGTCCTCAAACCTCAGTCCTCAAACCTCAGCCATCATCCTCAATGGTCAATCCTCGTTCCTCAATCCTAAATCCTCAATCTTCAATCCTCCATACTCAATCTTCAATCATCAATCCTCAATCATCAATCCTCAATCCTCAACCCTCAATTCTCAATCCTCAATCCTCAACCCTCAGCCCTCATCCTCAATCCTCAATCCTGAATCCTCAATCCTCAATCTTCAATCCTCAATACTCAGTCTTCAATCCTCAATCCTTAATCCTCAATCCTCAGTCCTCAATCCACAATCATCAATCCTCAATCTTCAATACTCAATCCTCAATCCTGAATCCTCAACTCTCAATCCTCAGTCCTCAGTCCTCAGTCCTCAAACCTCAGTCCTCAAACCTCAGCCATCATCCTCAATGGTCAATCCTCGTTCCTCAATCCTAAATCCTCAATCTTCAATCCTCCATACTCAATCTTCAATCCTCAATCATCAATCATCAATCCTCAATCCTCAATCCTCAGTCATCAATCCTCAATCTTCAATACTCAATTCTCATTCCTCAAACCTCAATCCTCAATCCTCAATCCTCATTCCTCAAACCTCAATCCTCAACCCTCAGTCCTCATTCTCAATTCTCAATTCTTAACCCTCAATCCTCAATCCTCAATCTTCAATCCTCAATAATCAATCCTCAATACTCAGTCTTCAATCCTCAATCCTCAATCCTCAATCCTCAGTCCGCAATCCTCAATCAACAATCCTCAATCTTCAATACTAAATCCTCAATCCTCATTCCTCAATCCTCAATACTAAACCTTCAATCCTCCATACTCAATCTTCAATCCTCAATCCTCAATCATCAATCCTCAATCCTCAATCCTCAGTCATCAATCCTCAATCTTCAATACTCAATCCTCAATCCTCAATCCTCAATCCTCAATCCTCAGTCCTCAATCCACAATCATCAATCCTCAATCCTCAATCCTCAGTCATCAATCCTCAATCTTCAATACTCAATCCTCAATCCTCAGTCCTCATTCTCAATTCTCAATTCTTAATCCTCAATCCTCAATCCTCAATCTTCAATCCTCAATAATCAATCCTCAATACTCAGTCTTCAATCCTCAATCCTCAATCCTCAATCCTCAGTCCGCAATCCTCAATCATCAATCCTCAATCTTCAATACTAAATCCTCAATCCTCAATCCTCAATCCTCAATACTAAACCTTCAATCCTCCATACTCAATCTTCAATCCTCAATCCTCAATCATCGATCCTCAATCCTCAATCCTCAGTCATCAATCCTCAATCTTCAATACTCAATCCTCAATCCTCAATCCTGAATCCTCAATCCTCAGTCCTCAATCCACAATCATCAATCCTCAATCTTCAATACTCAATCCTCAATCCTCAATCCTCAATCCTCAATCCTCAGTACTCGATCTTCAAACCTCAATCCTCAATCCTCAATCCTCAACCCTCAGCCCTCATCCTCAATCCTCAATCCTGAATCCTCTATCCTCAATCTTCAATCCTCAATACTCAGTCTTCAATCCTCAATCCTCAATCCTCAATCGTCAATCCTCAATTCTCAATCCTCAATCCTAGACCCTCAGCCCTCATCCTCAATCCTCAATCCTGAATCCTCAATCCTCAATCTTCAATCCTCAATCCTCTATCCTCAATCCTCAGTCCTCAATCCAGAATCATCAATCCTCAATCTTCAATACTCAATCCTCAATCCTCAATCCTCAACTCTCAATCCACAATCCTCAGTCCCCAGTCCTCAAACCTCAGTCCTCAAACCTCAGCCATCATCCTCAATCGTCAATCCTCGTTCCTCAATCCTCAATACTCAATCTTCTATCCTCCATACTCAATCTTCAATCCTCAATCCTCAATCATCAATCATCAATCCTCAATCCTCAGTCATCAATCCTCAATCTTCAATACTCAGTCCTCAATCATCAATCCTCAATCCTCAATTCTCAATCCTCATTCCTCAAACCTCAATCCTCAACACTCAGTCCTCATCCTCAATTCTCAATTCTAAATCCTCAACCCTCAATCCTCAATCATCAATCCTCAATAATCAATCATCAATACTCAGTCTTCAATCCTCAATACTCAATCCTCAATCCTCAGTCCGCAATCCTCAATCATCAATCCTCAATCTTCAATACTCAATCCTCAATCCTCAATCCTCAATCCTCAATACTCAACCTTCAATCCTCCATACTCAATCTTCAATCCTCAATCCTCAGTCATCAATCCTCAATCTTCAATACTCAATCCTCAATCCTCGATCCTCAATCCTCAATCCTCAGTCCTCAATCCACAATCATCAATCCTCAATCTTCAATACTCAATCCTCAATCCTCAATCCTCAATCCTCAATCCTCAATACTCAATCTTCAATCCTCAATCCTCAATCCTCAATCCTCAACCCTCAGCCCTCATCCTCAATCCTCAACTCTGAATCCTCGATCCTCAATCTTCAATCCTCAATACTCAGTCTTCAATCCTCAATCCTCAATCCTCAATCCTCAATCCTCAATTCTCAATCCTCAATCCTCAACCCTCAGCCCTCATCCTCAATCCTCAATCCTGAATCCTCAATCCTCAATCTTCAATCCTCAATACTCAGTCTTCAATCCTCAATCTTCAATACTAAATACTCAATCCTCAATCCTCAATCCTCAATACTAAACCTTCAATACTCCATACTCAATCTTCAATCCTCAATCCTCAATCATCAATCCTCAATCCTCAATCCTCAGTCATCAATCCTCAATCTTCAATACTCAATCCTCAATCCTCAGTCCTCATTCTCAATTCTCAATTCTTAATCCTCAATCCTCAATCCTCAATCTTCAATCCTCAATAATCAATCCTCAATACTCAGTCTTCAATCCTCAATCCTCAATCCTCAATCCTCAGTCCGCAATCCTCAATCATCAATCCTCAATCTTCAATACTAAATCCTCAATCCTCAATCCTCAATCCTCAATCCTCAATTCTAAATCCTCAATCCTCAACCCTCAGCCCTCATCCGCAATCCTCAATCCTGAATCCTCAATCCTCAATCTTCAATCCTCAATACTCAGTCTTCAATCCTCAATCCTCAATCCTCAATCCTCAGTCCTCAATCCACAATCGTCAATCCTCAATCTTCAATACTCAATCCTCAATCCTCAATCCTGAATCCTCAACTCTCAATCCTCAGTCCTCAGTCCTCAGTCCTCAAACCTCAGTCCACAAACCTCAGCCATCATCCTCAATCGTCAATCCTCGTTCCTCAATCCTAAATCCTCAATCTTCAATCCTCCATACTCAATCTTCAATCCTCAATCCTCAATCATCAATCCTCAATCCTCAATCCTCAGTCATCAATCCTCAATCTTCAATACTCAATTCTCATTCCTCAAACCTCAATCCTCAATCCTCAATCCTCATTCCTCAAACCTCAATCCTCAACCCTCAGTCCTCATTCTCAATTCTCAATTCTTAACCCTCAATCCTCAATCCTCAATCTTCAATCCTCAATAATCAATCCTCAATACTCAGTCTTCAATCCTCAATCCTCAATCCTCAATCCTCAGTCCGCAATCCTCAATCAACAATCCTCAATCTTCAATACTAAATCCTCAATCCTCAATCCTCAATCCTCAATACTGAACCTTCAATCCTCCATACTCAATCTTCAATCCTCAAGCCTCAATCATCAATCCTTAATCCTCAATCCTCAGTCATCAATACTCAATCTTCAATACTCAATCCTCAACCCTCAATCCTCAATCCTCAATCCTCAGTCCTCAATCCACAATCATCAATCCTCAATCCTCAACCCTCAGTCCCCGTCCTCAATTCTCAATTCTCAATCCTCAATCCTCAATACTCAATCTTCAATCCTCAATTATCAATCTCCTATCCTAGATCCTCAATCCCCAATACTCTATTCTTAATCCTCAATATGCAATCCTATATCCCCAGTCCACAATCTTCAATCCCCAAAGCTCAATAATCAATCCTCAATCCTCAGTCCTCAATCGTCAATCATCAGTCCACAATCTTCAATACTCAATCCTCAATCCCCAATCCTTAATCCTCAATTCTCAATCCTCAATCTTCAATCCTCAATAATCAATCCTCAATACTCAGTCTTCAATCCTCAATCCTCAATCCTCAATCCTCAATCCTCAGTCCGCAATCCTCAATCATCAATCCTCAATCTTCAATACTAAATACTCAATCCTCAATCCTCAATCCTCAATACTAAACCTTCAATACTCCATACTCAATCTTCAATCCTCAATCCTCAATCATCAATCCTCAATCCTCAATCCTCAGTCATCAATCCTCAATCTTCAATACTCAATCCTCAATCCTCAGTCCTCAATCCTCAATCCTCAATCCTCAACCCTCATTCCTCAAACCTCAATCCTCAACCCTCAGTCCCCATCCTCAATTCTCAATTCTCAATCCTCAATCCTCAATACTCAATCTTCAATCCTCAATAATCAATCTCCTATCCTAGATCCTCAATCCGCAATACTCTATCCTTAATCCTCAATATTCAATCCTCTATCCCCAGTCCACAATCTTCAATCCCCAAAGCTCAATAATCAATCCTCAATCCTCAGTCCTCAATCGTCAATCATCAGTCCACAATCTTCAATACTCAATCCTCAATCCTCAACCCTCAGCCCTCATCCTCAATCCTCAATCCTGAATCCTCTATCCTCAATCTTCAATCCTCAATACTCAGTCTTCAATCCTCAATCCTCAATCCTCAATCCTCTATCCTCAATTCTCAATCCTCAATCCTCAACCCTCAGCCCTCATCCTCAATCCTCAATCCTGAATCCTCAATCCTCAATCTTCAATCCTCAATACTCAGTCTTCAATCCTCAATCCTCAATCCTCAATCCTCAGTCCTCAATCCACAATCATCAGTCCTCAATCTTCAATACTCAATCCTCAATCCTGAATCCTCAACTCTCAATCCTCAGTCCTCAGTCCTCAGTCCTCAAACCTCAGTCCTCAAACCTCAGCCATCATCCTCAATGGTCAATCCTCGTTCCTCAATCCTAAATCCTCAATCTTCAATCCTCCATACTCAATCTTCAATCATCAATCCTCAATCATCAATCCTCAATCCTCAACCCTCAATTCTCAATCCTCAATCCTCAACCCTCAGCCCTCATCCTCAATCCTCAATCCTGAATCCTCAATCCTCAATCTTCAATCCTCAATACTCAGTCTTCAATCCTCAATCCTTAATCCTCAATCCTCAGTCCTCAATCCACAATCATCAATCCTCAATCTTCAATACTCAATCCTCAATCCTGAATCCTCAACTCTCAATCCTCAGTCCTCAGTCCTCAGTCCTCAAACCTCAGTCCTCAAACCTCAGCCATCATCCTCAATGGTCAATCCTCGTTCCTCAATCCTAAATCCTCAATCTTCAATCCTCCATACTCAATCTTCAATCCTCAATCCTCAATAATCAATCCTCAATCCTCAATCCTCAGTCATCAATCCTCAATCTTCAATACTCAATTCTCATTCCTCAAACCTCAATCCTCAATCCTCAATCCTCATTCCTCAAACCTCAATCCTCAACCCTCAGTCCTCATTCTCAATTCTCAATTCTTAACCCTCAATCCTCAATCCTCAATCTTCAATCCTCAATAATCAATCCTCAATACTCAGTCTTCAATCCTCAATCCTCAATCCTCAATCCTCAGTCCGCAATCCTCAATCAACAATCCTCAATCTTCAATACTAAATCCTCAATCCTCAATCCTCAATCCTCAACACTAAACCTTCAATCCTCCATACTCAATCTTCAATCCTCAATCCTCAATCATCAATCCTCAATCCTCAATCCTCAGTCATCAATCCTCAATCTTCAATACTCAATCCTCAATCCTCAATCCTCAATCCTCAATCCTCAGTCCTCAATCCACAATCATCAATCCTCAATCCTCAATCCTCAGTCATCAATCCTCAATCTTCAATACTCAATCCTCAATCCTCAGTCCTCATTCTCAATTCTCAATTCTTAATCCTCAATCCTCAATCCTCAATCCTCAATCCTCAATAATCAATCCTCAATACTCAGTCTTCAATCCTCAATCCTCAATCCTCAATCCTCAGTCCGCAATCCTCAATCATCAATCCTCAATCTTCAATACTAAATCCTCAATCCTCAATCCTCAATCCTCAATACTAAACCTTCAATCCTCCATACTCAATCTTCAATCCTCAATCCTCAATCATCGATCCTCAATCCTCAATCCTCAGTCATCAATCCTCAATCTTCAATACTCAATCCTCAATCCTCAATCCTGAATCCTCAATCCTCAGTCCTCAATCCACAATCATCAATCCTCAATCTTCAATACTCAATCCTCAATCCTCAATCCTCAATCCTCAGTACTCGATCTTCAAACCTCAATCCTCAATCCTCAATCCTCAACCCTCAGCCCTCATCCTCAATCCTCAATCCTGAATCCTCTATCCTCAATCTTCAATCCTCAATACTCAGTCTTCAATCCTCAATCCTCAATCCTCAATCCTCAATCCTCAATTCTCAATCCTCAATCCTAGACACTCAGCCCTCATCCTCAATCCTCAATCCTGAATCCTCAATCCTCAATCTTCAATCCTCAATCCTCTATCCTCAATCCTCAGTCCTCAATCCAGAATCATCAATCCTCAATCTTCAATACTCAATCCTCAATCCTCAATCCTCAACTCTCAATCCACAATCCTCAGTCCTCAGTCCTCAAACCTCAGTCCTCAAACCTCAGCCATCATCCTCAATCGTCAATCCTCGTTCCTCAATCCTCAATACTCAATCTTCAATCCTCCATACTCAATCTTCAATCCTCAATCCTCAATCATCAATCATCAATCCTCAATCCTCAGTCATCAATCCTCAATCTTCAATACTCAGTCCTCAATCATCAATCCTCAATCCTCAATTCTCAATCCTCATTCCTCAAACCTCAATCCTCAACACTCAGTCCTCATCCTCAATTCTCAATTCTAAATCCTCAACCCTCAATCCTCAATCATCAATCCTCAATAATCAATCATCAATACTCAGTCTTCAATCCTCAATACTCAATCCTCAATCCTCAGTCCGCAATCCTCAATCATCAATCCTCAATCTGCAATACTCAATCCTCAATCCTCAATCCTCAATCCTCAATACTCAACCTTCAATCCTCCATACTCAATCTTCAATCCTCAATCCTCAGTCATCAATCCTCAATCTTCAATACTCAATCCTCAATCCTCGATCCTCAATCCTCGATCCTCAGTCCTCAATCCACAATCATCAATCCTCAATCTTCAATACTCAATCCTCAATCCTCAATCCTCAATCCTCAATACTCAATCTTCAATCCTCAATCCTCAATCCTCAATCCTCAACCCTCAGCCCTCATCCTCAATCCTCAACTCTGAATCCTCAATCCTCAATCTTCAATCCTCAATACTCAGTCTTCAATCCTCAATCCTCAATCCTCAATCCTCAATCCTCAATTCTCAATCCTCAATCCTCAACCCTCAGCCCTCATCCTCAATCCTCAATCCTGAATCCTCAATCCTCAATCTTCAATCCTCAATACTCAGTCTTCAATCCTCAATCTTCAATACTAAATACTCAATCCTCAATCCTCAATCCTCAATACTAAACCTTCAATACTCCATACTCAATCTTCAATCCTCAATCCTCAATCATCAATCCTCAATCCTCAATCCTCAGTCATCAATCCTCAATCTTCAATACTCAATCCTCAATCCTCAGTCCTCATTCTCAATTCTCAATTCTTAATCCTCAATCCTCAATCCTCAATCTTCAATCCTCAATAATCAATCCTCAATACTCAGTCTTCAATCCTCAATCCTCAATCCTCAATCCTCAGTCCGCAATCCTCAATCATCAATCCTCAATCTTCAATACTAAATCCTCAATCCTCAATCCACAATCCTCAATCCTCAATACTAAACCTTCAATCCTCCATACTCAATCTTCAATCCTCAATCCTCAATCATCAATCCTCAATCCTCAATCCTCAGTCATCAATCCTCAATCTTCAATACTCAATCCTCAATCCTCAATCCTGAATCCTCAATCCTCAGTCCTCAATCCACAATCATCAATCCTCAATCTTCAATACTCAATCCTCAATCCTCAATCCTCAATCCTCAGTACTCGATCTTCAATCCTCAATCCTCAATCCTCAATCCTCAACCCTCAGCCCTCATCCTCAATCCACAATCCTGAATCCTCTATCCTCAATCTTCAATCCTCAATACTCAGTCTTCAATCCTCAATCCTCAATCCTCAATCCTCAATCCTCAATTCTCAATCCTCAATCCTAGACCCTCAGCCCTCATCCTCAATCCTCAATCCTGAATCCTCAATCCTCAATCTTCAATCCTCAATCCTCTATCCTCAATCCTCAGTCCTCAATCCAGAATCATCAATCCTCAATCTTCAATACTCAATCCTCAATCCTCAATCCTCAACTCTCAATCCACAATCCTCAGTCCTCAGTCCTCAAACCTCAGTCCTCAAACCTCAGCCATCATCCCCAATCGTCAATCCTCGTTCCTCAATCCTCAATACTCAATCTTCAATCCTCCATACTCAATCTTCAATCCTCAATCCTCAATCATCAATCATCAATCCTCAATCCTCAGTCATCAATCCTCAATCTTCAATACTCAGTCCTCAATCATCAATCCTCAATCCTCAATTCTCAATCCTCATTCCTCAAACCTCATTCCTCAACCCTCAGTCCTCATCCTCAATTCTCAATTCTAAATCCTCAACCCTCAATCCTCAATCTTCAATCCTCAATAATCAATCATCAATACTCAGTCTTCAATCCTCAATACTCAATCCTCAATCCTCAGTCCGCAATCCTCAATCATCAATCCTCAATCTTCAATACTCAATCCTCAATCCCCAATCTTCAGCCTTCAATCCTCAGTCCTCAATGCTCAATCATCAATACTCAATGTTCAATCCTCAATACTCAACCTTCAGTCCTCAACACTCAATCCTCAATCCACAATCCTCAATCCTCAATCATCAACCTTCAACCTTCTATACTCAATCTTCAATCCTCAATTCCCAATCCTCAATCGTCAATCCTCAATCCTCAATCCTCAGTCATCAGTCCTCAATCTTCAATACTCAATCCTCAATCCTCAATCCTCAATCCTCAATCCTCAATCCTCAACCCTCATTCCTCAAACCGCAATCCTCAACCCTCAGTCCCCATCCTCAATTCTCAATTCTCAATCCTCAATCCTCAATACTCAATCTTCAATCCTCAATAATCAATCTCCTATCCTAGATCCTCAATCCGCAATACTCTATCCTTAATCCTCAATATTCAATCCTCTATTCCCAGTCCACAATCTTCAATCCACAAAGCTCAATAATCAATCCTCAATCCTCAGTCCTCAATCGCCAATCATCAGTCCACAATCTTCAATACTCAATCCTCAATCCTCAACCCTCAGCCCTCATCCTCAATCCTCAATCCTGAATCCTCTATCCTCAATCTTCAATCCTCAATACTCAGTCTTCAATCCTCAATCCTCAATCCTCAATCCTCAATCCTCAATCCTCAATTCTAAATCCTCAATCCTCAACCCTCAGCCCTCATCCGCAATCCTCAATCCTGAATCCTCAATCCTCAATCTTCAATCCTCAATACTCAGTCTTCAATCCTCAATCCTCAATCCTCAATCCTCAGTCCTCAATCCACAATCGTCAATCCTCAATCTTCAATACTCAATCCTCAATCCTCAATCCTGAATCCTCAACTCTCAATCCTCAGTCCTCAGTCCTCAGTCCTCAAACCTCAGTCCACAAACCTCAGCCATCATCCTCAATCGTCAATCCTCGTTCCTCAATCCTAAATCCTCAATCTTCAATCCTCCATACTCAATCTTCAATCCTCAATCCTCAATAATCAATCCTCAATCCTCAATCCTCAGTCATCAATCCTCAATCTTCAATACTCAATTCTCATTCCTCAAACCTCAATCCTCAATCCTCAATCCTCATTCCTCAAACCTCAATCCTCAACCCTCAGTCCTCATTCTCAATTCTCAATTCTTAACCCTCAATCCTCAATCCTCAATCTTCAATCCTCAATAATCAATCCTCAATACTCAGTCTTCAATCCTCAATCCTCAATCCTCAATCCTCAGTCCGCAATCCTCAATCAACAATCCTCAATCTTCAATACTAAATCCTCAATCCTCAATCCTCAATCCTCAATACTGAACCTTCAATCCTCCATACTCAATCTTCAATCCTCAAGCCTCAATCATCAATCCTTAATCCTCAATCCTCAGTCATCAATCCTCAATCTTCAATACTCAATCCTCAATCCTCAATCCTCAATCCTCAATCCTCAGTCCTCAATCCACAATCATCAATCCTCAATCCTCAACCCTCAGTCCCCGTCCTCAATTCTCAATTCTCAATCCTCAATCCCTAATACTCAATCTTCAATCCTCAATTATCAATCTCCTATCCTAGATCCTCAATCCCCAATACTCTATTCTTAATCCTCAATATGCAATCCTATATCCCCAGTCCACAATCTTCAATCCCCAAAGCTCAATAATCAATCCTCACTCCTCAGTCCTCAATCGTCAATCATCAGTCCACAATCTTCAATACTCAATCCTCAATCCCCAATCCTTAATCCTCAATTCTCAATCCTCAATCTTCAATCCTCAATAATCAATCCTCAATACTCAGTCTTCAATCCTCAATCCTCAATCCTCAATCCTCAATCCTCAGTCCGCAATCCTCAATCATCAATCCTCAATCTTCAATACTAAATACTCAATCCTCAATCCTCAATCCTCAATACTAAACCTTCAATACTCCATACTCAATCTTCAATCCTCAATCCTCAATCATCAATCCTCAGTCCTCAATCCTCAGTCATCAATCCTCAATCTTCAATACTCAATCCTCAATCCTCAGTCCTCATTCTCAATTCTCAATTCTTAATCCTCAATCCTCAATCCTCAATCTTCAATCCTCAATAATCAATCCTCAATACTCAGTCTTCAATCCTCAATCCTCAATCCTCAATCCTCAGTGCGCAATCCTCAATCATCAATCCTCAATCTTCAATACTAAATCCTCAATCCTCAATCCTCAATCCTCAATCCTCAATACTAAACCTTCAATCCTCCATACTCAATCTTCAATCCTCAATCCTCAATCATCAATACTAAACCTTCAATACTCCATACTCAATCTTCAATCCTCAATCCTCAATCATCAATCCTCAATCCTCAATTCTCAATCCTCATTCCTCAAACCTCAATCCTCAACCCTCAGTTCTCATCCTCAATTCTCAATTCTAAATCCTCAACCCTCAATCCTCAATCTTCAATCCTCAATAATCAATCATCAATACTCAGTCTTCAATCCTCAATACTCAATCCTCAATCCTCAGTCCGCAATCCTCAATCATCAATCCTCAATCTTCAATACTCAATCCTCAATCCTCAATCCTCAATCCTCAATACTCAACCTTCAATCCTCCATACTCAATCTTCAATACTCAATCCTCAGTCATCAATCCTCAATCTTCAATATTCAATCCTCAATCCTCGATCCTCAATCCTCAATCCTCAGTCCTCAATCCACAATCATCAATCATCAATCTTCAATACTCAATCCTCAATCCTCAATCCTCAATCCTCAAAACTCAATCTTCAATCCTCAATCCTCAATCCTCAATCCTCATTCCTCAAACCTCATTCCTCAACCCTCAGTCCTCATCCTCAATTCTCAATTCTAAATCCTCAACCCTCAATCCTCAATCTTCAATCCTCAATAATCAATCATCAATACTCAGTCTTCAATCCTCAATACTCAATCCTCAATCCTCAGTCCGCAATCCTCAATCATCAATCCTCAATCTTCAATACTAAATCCTCAATCCTCAATCCTCAATCCTCAATACTAAACCTTCAATCCTCCATACTCAATCTTCAATCCTCAATCCTCAATCATCGATCCTCAATCCTCAATCCTCAGTCATCAATCCTCAATCTTCAATACTCAATCCTCAATCCTCAATCCTCAATCCTCAATACTCAACCTTCAATCCTCCATACTCAATCTTCAATCCTCAATCCTCAGTCATCAATCCTCAATCTTCAATACTCAATCCTCAATCCTCGATCCTCAATCCTCAATCCTCAGTCCTCAATCCACAATCATCAATCCTCAATCTTCAATACTCAATCCTCAATCCTCAATCCTCAATCCTCAATACTCAATCTTCAATCCTCAATCCTCAATCCTCAATCCACAACCCTCAGCCCTCATCCTCAATCCTCAACTCTGAATCCTCAATCCTCAATCTTCAATCCTCAATACTCAGTCTTCAATCCTCAATCCTCAATCCTCAATCCTCAATCCTCAATTCTCAATCCTCAATCCTCAACCCTCAGCCCTCATCCTCAATCCTCAATCCTGAATCCTCAATCCTCAATCTTCAATCCTCAATACTCAGTCTTCAATCCTCAATCTTCAATACTAAATACTCAATCCTCAATCCTCAATCCTCAATACTAAACCTTCAATACTCCATACTCAATTTTCAATCCTCAATCCTCAATCATCAATCCTCAATCCTCAATCCTCAGTCATCAATCCTCAATCTTCAATACTCAATCCTCAATCCTCAGTCCTCATTCTCAATTCTCAATTCTTAATCCTCAATCCTCAATCCTCAATCTTCAATCCTCAATAATCGATCCTCAATACTCAGTCTTCAATCCTCAATCCTCAATCCTCAATCCTCAGTCCGCAATCCTCAATCATCAATCCTCAATCTTCAATACTAAATCCTCAATCCTCAATCCACAATCCTCAATCCTCAATACTAAACCTTCAATCCTCCATACTCAATCTTCAATCCTCAATCCTCAATCATCAATCCTCAATCCTCAATCCTCAGTCATCAATCCTCAATCTTCAATACTCAATCCTCAATCCTCAATCCTGAATCCTCAATCCTCAGTCCTCAATCCACAATCATCAATCCTCAATCTTCAATACTCAATCCTCAATCCTCAATCCTCAATCCTCAGTACTCGATCTTCAAACCTCAATCCTCAATCCTCAACCCTCAGCCCTCATCCTCAATCCTCAATCCTGAATCCTCTATCCTCAATCTTCAATCCTCAATACTCAGTCTTCAATCCTCAATCCTCAATCCTCAATCCTCAGTCCTCAATTCTCAATCCTCAATCCTAGACCCTCAGCCCTCATCCTCAATCCTCAATCCTGAATCCTCAATCCTCAATCTTCAATCCTCAATCCTCTATCCTCAATCCTCAGTCCTCAATCCAGAATCATCAATCCTCAATCTTCAATACTCAATCCTCAATCCTCAATCCTCAACTCTCAATCCACAATCCTCAGTCCTCAGTCCTCAAACCTCAGTCCTCAAACCTCAGCCATCATCCTCAATCGTCAATCCTCGTTCCTCAATCCTCAATACTCAATCTTCAATCCTCCATACTCAATCTTCAATCCTCAATCCTCAATCATCAATCATCAATCCTCAATCCTCAGTCATCAATCCTCAATCTTCAATACTCAGTCCTCAATCATCAATCCTCAATCCTCAATTCTCAATCCTCATTCCTCAAACCTCAATCCTCAACACTCAGTCCTCATCCTCAATTCTCAATTCTAAATCCTCAACCCTCAATCCTCAATCATCAATCCTCAATAATCAATCATCAATACTCAGTCTTCAATCCTCAATACTCAATCCTCAATCCTCAGTCCGCAATCCTCAATCATCAATCCTCAATCTTCAATACTCAATCCTCAATCCTCAATCCTCAATCCTCAATACTCAACCTTCAATCCTCCATACTCAATCTTCAATCCTCAATCCTCAGTCATCAATCCTCAATCTTCAATACTCAATCCTCAATCCTCGATCCTCAATCCTCAATCCTCAGTCCTCAATCCACAATCATCAATCCTCAATCTTCAATACTCAATCCTCAATCCTCAATCCTCAATCCTCAATACTCAATCTTCAATCCTCAATCCTCAATCCTCAATCCTCAACCCTCAGCCCTCATCCTCAATCCTCAACTCTGAATCCTCAATCCTCAATCTTCAATCCTCAATACTCAGTCTTCAATCCTCAATCCTCAATCCTCAATCCTCAATCCTCAATTCTCAATCCTCAATCCTCAACCCTCAGCCCTCATCCTCAATCCTCAATCCTGAATCCTCAATCCTCAATCTTCAATCCTCAATACTCAGTCTTCAATCCTCAATCTTCAATACTAAATACTCAATCCTCAATCCTCAATCCTCAATACTAAACCTTCAATACTCCATACTCAATCTTCAATCCTCAATCCTCAATCATCAATCCTCAATCCTCAATCCTCAGTCATCAATCCTCAATCTTCAATACTCAATCCTCAATCCTCAGTCCTCATTCTCAATTCTCAATTCTTAATCCTCAATCCTCAATCCTCAATCTTCAATCCTCAATAATCAATCCTCAATACTCAGTCTTCAATCCTCAATACTCAATCCTCAATCCTCAGTCCGCAATCCTCAATCATCAATCCTCAATCTTCAATACTAAATCCTCAATCCTCAATCCACAATCCTCAATCCTCAATACTAAACCTTCAATCCTCCATACTCAATCTTCAATCCTCAATCCTCAATCATCAATCCTCAATCCTCAATCCTCAGTCATCAATCCTCAATCTTCAATACTCAATCCTCAATCCTCAATCCTGAATCCTCAATCCTCAGTCCTCAATCCACAATCATCAATTCTCAATCTTCAATACTCAATCCTCAATCCTCAATCCTCAATCCTCAGTACTCGATCTTCAATCCTCAATCCTCAATCCTCAATCCTCAACCCTCAGCCCTCATCCTCAATCCACAATACTGAATCCTCTATCCTCAATCTTCAATCCTCAATACTCAGTCTTCAATCCTCAATCCTCAATCCTCAATCCTCAATCCTCAATTCTCAATCCTCAATCCTAGACCCTCAGCCCTCATCCTCAATCCTCAATCCTGAATCTTCAATCCTCAATCTTCAATCCTCAATCCTCTATCCTCAATCCTCAGTCCTCAATCCAGAATCATCAATCCTCAATCTTCAATACTCAATCCTCAATCCTCAATCCTCAACTCTCAATCCACAATCCTCAGTCCTCAGTCCTCAAACCTCAGTCCTCAAACCTCAGCCATCATCCCCAATCGTCAATCCTCGTTCCTCAATCCTCAATACTCAATCTTCAATCCTCCATACTCAATCTTCAATCCTCAATCCTCAATCATCAATCATCAATCCTCAATCCTCAGTCATCAATCCTCAATCTTCAATACTCAGTCCTCAATCATCAATCCTCAATCCTCAATTCTCAATCCTCATTCCTCAAACCTCATTCCTCAACCCTCAGTCCTCATCCTCAATTCTCAATTCTAAATCCTCAACCCTCAATCCTCAATCTTCAATCCTCAATAATCAATCATCAATACTCAGTCTTCAATCCTCAATACTCAATCCTCAATCCTCAGTCCGCAATCCTCAATCATCAATCCTCAATCTTCAATACTCAATCCTCAATCCCCAATCTTCAACCTTCAATCCTCAGTCCTCAATCCTCAATCATCAATACTCAATGTTCAATCCTCAATACTCAACCTTCAATCCTCAACACTCAATCCTCAATCCACAATCCTCAATCCTCAATCATCAACCTTCAACCTTCTATACTCAATCTTCAATCCTCAATTCCCAATCCTCAATCGTCAATCCTCAATCCTCAATCCTCAGTCATCAGTCCTCAATCTTCAATACTCAATCCTCAATCCTCAATCCTCAATCCTCAATCCTCAATCCTCAACCCTCATTCCTCAAACCGCAATCCTCAACCCTCAGTCCCCATCCTCAATTCTCAATTCTCAATCCTCAATCCTCAATACTCAATCTTCAATCCTCAATAATCAATCTCCTATCCTAGATCCTCAATCCGCAATACTCTATCCTTAACCCTCAATATTCAATCCTCTATTCCCAGTCCACAATCTTCAATCCACAAAGCTCAATAATCAATCCTCAATCGTCAGTCCTCAATCGCCAATCATCAGTCCACAACCTTCAATACTCAATCCTCAATCCTCAACCCTCAGCCCTCATCCTCAATCCTCAATCCTGAATCCTCTATCCTCAATCTTCAATCCTCAATACTCAGTCTTCAATCCTCAATCCTCAATCCTCAATCCTCAATCCTCAATTCTAAATCCTCAATCCTCAACCCTCAGCCCTCATCCGCAATCCTCAATCCTGAATCCTCAATCCTCAATCTTCAATCCTCAATACTCAGTCTTCAATCCTCAATCCTCAATCCTCAATCCTCAGTCCTCAATCCACAATCGTCAATCCTCAATCTTCAATACTCAATCCTCAATCCTCAATCCTGAATCCTCAACTCTCAATCCTCAGTCCTCAGTCCTCAGTCCTCAAACCTCAGTCCACAAACCTCAGCCATCATCCTCAATCGTCAATCCTCGTTCCTCAATCCTAAATCCTCAATCTTCAATCCTCCATACTCAATCTTCAATCCTCAATCCTCAATCATCAATCCTCAATCCTCAATCCTCAGTCATCAATCCTCAATCTTCAATACTCAATTCTCATTCCTCAAACCTCAATCCTCAATCCTCAATCCTCATTCCTCAAACCTCAATCCTCAACCCTCAGTCCTCATTCTCAATTCTCAATTCTTAACCCTCAATCCTCAATCCTCAATCTTCAATCCTCAATAATCAATCCTCAATACTCAGTCTTCAATCCTCAATCCTCAATCCTCAATCCTCAGTCCGCAATCCTCAATCAACAATCCTCAATCTTCAATACTAAATCCTCAATCCTCAATCCTCAATCCTCAATACTGAACCTTCAATCCTCCATACTCAATCTTCAATCCTCAAGCCTCAATCATCAATCCTCAATCCTCAATCCTCAGTCATCAATCCTCAATCTTCAATACTCAATCCTCAATCCTCAATCCTCAATCCTCAATCCTCAGTCCTCAATCCACAATCATCAATCCTCAATCCTCAACCCTCAGTCCCCGTCCTCAATTCTCAATTCTCAATCCTCAATCCTCAATACTCAATCTTCAATCCTCAATAATCAATCTCCTATCCTAGATCCTCAATCCCCATTACTCTATTCTTAATCCTCAATATGCAATCCTATATCCCCAGTCCACAATCTTCAAACCCCAAAGCTCAATAATCAATCCTCAATCCTCAGTCCTCAATCGTCAATCATCAGTCCACAATCTTCAATACTCAATCCTCAATCCCCAATCCTTAATCCTCAATTCTCAATCCTCAATCTTCAATCCTCAATAATCAATCCTCAATACTCAGTCTTCAATCCTCAATCCTCAATCCTCAATCCTCAATCCTCAGTCCGCAATCCTCAATCATCAATCCTCAATCTTCAATACTAAATACTCAATCCTCAATCCTCAATCCTCAATACTAAACCTTCAATACTCCATACTCAATCTTCAATCCTCAATCCTCAATCATCAATCCTCAATCCTCAATCCTCAGTCATCAATCCTCAATCTTCAATACTCAATCCTCAATCCTCAGTCCTCATTCTCAATTCTCAATTCTTAATCCTCAATCCTCAATCCTCAATCTTCAATCCTCAATAATCAATCCTCAATACTCAGTCTTCAATCCTCAATCCTCAATCCTCAATCCTCAGTGCGCAATCCTCAATCATCAATCCTCAATCTTCAATACTAAATCCTCAATCCTCAATCCTCAATCCTCAATCCTCAATACTAAACCTTCAATCCTCCATACTCAATCTTCAATCCTCAATCCTCAATCATCAATACTAAACCTTCAATACTCCATACTCAATCTTCAATCCTCAATCCTCAATCATCAATCCTCAATCCTCAATTCTCAATCCTCATTCCTCAAACCTCAATCCTCAACCCTCAGTTCTCATCCTCAATTCTCAATTCTAAATCCTCAACCCTCAATCCTCAATCTTCAATCCTCAATAATCAATCATCAATACTCAGTCTTCAATCCTCAATACTCAATCCTCAATCCTCAGTCCGCAATCCTCAATCATCAATCCTCAATCTTCAATACTCAATCCTCAATCCTCAATCCTCAATCCTCAATACTCAACCTTCAATCCTCCATACTCAATCTTCAATCCTCAATCCTCAGTCATCAATCCTCAATCTTCAATACTCAATCCTCAATCCTCGATCCTCAATCCTCAATCCTCAGTCCTCAATCCACAATCATCAATCCTCAATCTTCAATACTCAATCCTCAATCCTCAATCCTCAATCCTCAATACTCAATCTTCAATCCTCAATCCTCAATCCTCAATCCTCAACCCTCAGCCCTCATCCTCAATCCTCAACTCTGAATCCTCAATCCTCAATCTTCAATCCTCAATACTCAGTCTTCAATCCTCAATCCTCAATCCTCAATCCTCAATCCTCAATTCTCAATCCTCAATCCTCAACCCTCAGCCCTCATCCTCAATCCTCAATCCTGAATCCTCAATCCTCAATCTTCAATCCTCAATACTCAGTCTTCAATCCTCAATCTTCAATACTAAATACTCAATCCTCAATCCTCAATCCTCAACACTAAACCTTCAATACTCCATACTCAATTTTCAATCCTCAATCCTCAATCATCAATCCTCAATCCTCAATCCTCAGTCATCAATCCTCAATCTTCAATACTCAATCCTCAATCCTCAGTCCTCATTCTCAATTCTCAATTCTTAATCCTCAATCCTCAATCCTCAATCTTCAATCCTCAATAATCGATCCTCAATACTCAGTCTTCAATCCTCAATCCTCAATCCTCAATCCACAGTCCGCAATCCTCAATCATCAATCCTCAATCTTCAATACTAAATCCTCAATCCTCAATCCACAATCCTCAATCCTCAATACTAAACCTTCAATCCTCCATACTCAATCTTCAATCCTCAATCCTCAATCATCAATCCTCAATCCTCAATCCTCAGTCATCAATCCTCAATCTTCAATACTCAATCCTCAATCCTCAATCCTGAATCCTCAATCCTCAGTCCTCAATCCACAATCATCAATCCTCAATCTTCAATACTCAATCCTCAATCCTCAATCCTCAATCCTCAGTACTCGATCTTCAAACCTCAATCCTCAATCCTCAACCCTCAGCCCTCATCCTCAATCCTCAATCCTGAATCCTCTATCCTCAATCTTCAATCCTCAATACTCAGTCTTCAATCCTCAATCCTCAATCCTCAATCCTCAGTCCTCAATTCTCAATCCTCAATCCTAGACCCTCAGCCCTCATCCTCAATCCTCAATCCTGAATCCTCAATCCTCAATCTTCAATCCTCAATCCTCTATCCTCAATCCTCAGTCCTCAATCCAGAATCATCAATCCTCAATCTTCAATACTCAATCCTCAATCCTCAATCCTCAACTCTCAATCCACAATCCTCAGTCCTCAGTCCTCAAACCTCAGTCCTCAAACCTCAGCCATCATCCTCAATCGTCAATCCTCGTTCCTCAATCCTCAATACTCAATCTTCAATCCTCCATACTCAATCTTCAATCCTCAATCCTCAATCATCAATCATCAATCCTCAATCCTCAGTCATCAATCCTCAATCTTCAATACTCAGTCCTCAATCATCAATCCTCAATCCTCAATTCTCAATCCTCATTCCTCAAACCTCAATCCTCAGCACTCAGTCCTCATCCTCAATTCTCAATTCTAAATCCTCAACCCTCAATCCTCAATCATCAATCCTCAATAATCAATCATCAATACTCAGTCTTCAATCCTCAATACTCAATCCTCAATCCTCAGTCCGCAATCCTCAATCATCAATCCTCAATCTTCAATACTCAATCCTCAATCCTCAATCCTCAATCCTCAATACTCAACCTTCAATCCTCCATACTCAATCTTCAATCCTCAATCCTCAGTCATCAATCCTCAATCTTCAATACTCAATCCTCAATCCTCGATCCTCAATCCTCAATCCTCAGTCCTCAATCCACAATCATCAATCCTCAATCTTCAATACTCAATCCTCAATCCTCAATCCTCAATCCTCAATACTCAATCTTCAATCCTCAATCCTCAATCCTCAATCCTCAACCCTCAGCCCTCATCCTCAATCCTCAACTCTGAATCCTCAATCCTCAATCTTCAATCCTCAATACTCAGTCTTCAATCCTCAATCCTCAATCCTCAATCCTCAATCCTCAATTCTCAATCCTCAATCCTCAACCCTCAGCCCTCATCCTCAATCCTCAATCCTGAATCCTCAATCCTCAATCTTCAATCCTCAATACTCAGTCTTCAATCCTCAATCTTCAATACTAAATACTCAATCCTCAATCCTCAATCCTCAATACTAAACCTTCAATACTCCATACTCAATCTTCAATCCTCAATCCTCAATCATCAATCCTCAATCCTCAATCCTCAGTCATCAATCCTCAATCTTCAATACTCAATCCTCAATCCTCAGTCCTCATTCTCAATTCTCAATTCTTAATCCTCAATCCTCAATCCTCAATCTTCAATCCTCAATAATCAATCCTCAATACTCAGTCTTCAATCCTCAATCCTCAATCCTCAATCCTCAGTCCGCAATCCTCAATCATCAATCCTCAATCTTCAATACTAAATCCTCAATCCTCAATCCACAATCCTCAATCCTCAATACTAAACCTTCAATCCTCCATACTCAATCTTCAATCCTCAATCCTCAATCATCAATCCTCAATCCTCAATCCTCAGTCATCAATCCTCAATCTTCAATACTCAATCCTCAATCCTCAATCCTGAATCCTCAATCCTCAGTCCTCAATCCACAATCATCAATCCTCAATCTTCAATACTCAATCCTCAATCCTCAATCCTCAATCCTCAGTACTCGATCTTCAATCCTCAATCCTCAATCCTCAATCCTCAACCCTCAGCCCTCATCCTCAATCCACAATACTGAATCCTCTATCCTCAATCTTCAATCCTCAATACTCAGTCTTCAATCCTCAATCCTCAATCCTCAATCCTCAATCCTCAATTCTCAATCCTCAATCCTAGACCCTCAGCCCTCATCCTCAATCCTCAATCCTGAATCTTCAATCCTCAATCTTCAATCCTCAATCCTCTATCCTCAATCCTCAGTCCTCAATCCAGAATCATCAATCCTCAATCTTCAATACTCAATCCTCAATCCTCAATCCTCAACTCTCAATCCACAATCCTCAGTCCTCAGTCCTCAAACCTCAGTCCTCAAACCTCAGCCATCATCCCCAATCGTCAATCCTCGTTCCTCAATCCTCAATACTCAATCTTCAATCCTCCATACTCAATCTTCAATCCTCAATCCTCAATCATCAATCATCAATCCTCAATCCTCAGTCATCAATCCTCAATCTTCAATACTCAGTCCTCAATCATCAATCCTCAATCCTCAATTCTCAATCCTCATTCCTCAAACCTCATTCCTCAACCCTCAGTCCTCATCCTCAATTCTCAATTCTAAATCCTCAACCCTCAATCCTCAATCTTCAATCCTCAATAATCAATCATCAATACTCAGTCTTCAATCCTCAATACTCAATCCTCAATCCTCAGTCCGCAATCCTCAATCATCAATCCTCAATCTTCAATACTCAATCCTCAATCCCCAATCTTCAACCTTCAATCCTCAGTCCTCAATCCTCAATCATCAATACTCAATGTTCAATCCTCAATACTCAACCTTCAATCCTCAACACTCAATCCTCAATCCACAATCCTCAATCCTCAATCATCAACCTTCAACCTTCTATACTCAATCTTCAATCCTCAATTCCCAATCCTCAATCGTCAATCCTCAATCCTCAATCCTCAGTCATCAGTCCTCAATCTTCAATACTCAATCCTCAATCCTCAATCCTCAATCCTCAATCCTCAATCCTCAACCCTCATTCCTCAAACCGCAATCCTCAACCCTCAGTCCCCATCCTCAATTCTCAATTCTCAATCCTCAATCCTCAATACTCAATCTTCAATCCTCAATAATCAATCTCCTATCCTAGATCCTCAATCCGCAATACTCTATCCTTAACCCTCAATATTCAATCCTCTATTCCCAGTCCACAATCTTCAATCCACAAAGCTCAATAATCAATCCTCAATCGTCAGTCCTCAATCGCCAATCATCAGTCCACAACCTTCAATACTCAATCCTCAATCCTCAACCCTCAGCCCTCATCCTCAATCCTCAATCCTGAATCCTCTATCCTCAATCTTCAATCCTCAATACTCAGTCTTCAATCCTCAATCCTCAATCCTCAATCCTCAATCCTCAATTCTAAATCCTCAATCCTCAACCCTCAGCCCTCATCCGCAATCCTCAATCCTGAATCCTCAATCCTCAATCTTCAATCCTCAATACTCAGTCTTCAATCCTCAATCCTCAATCCTCAATCCTCAGTCCTCAATCCACAATCGTCAATCCTCAATCTTCAATACTCAATCCTCAATCCTCAATCCTGAATCCTCAACTCTCAATCCTCAGTCCTCAGTCCTCAGTCCTCAAACCTCAGTCCACAAACCTCAGCCATCATCCTCAATCGTCAATCCTCGTTCCTCAATCCTAAATCCTCAATCTTCAATCCTCCATACTCAATCTTCAATCCTCAATCCTCAATCATCAATCCTCAATCCTCAATCCTCAGTCATCAATCCTCAATCTTCAATACTCAATTCTCATTCCTCAAACCTCAATCCTCAATCCTCAATCCTCATTCCTCAAACCTCAATCCTCAACCCTCAGTCCTCATTCTCAATTCTCAATTCTTAACCCTCAATCCTCAATCCTCAATCTTCAATCCTCAATAATCAATCCTCAATACTCAGTCTTCAATCCTCAATCCTCAATCCTCAATCCTCAGTCCGCAATCCTCAATCAACAATCCTCAATCTTCAATACTAAATCCTCAATCCTCAATCCTCAATCCTCAATACTGAACCTTCAATCCTCCATACTCAATCTTCAATCCTCAAGCCTCAATCATCAATCCTCAATCCTCAATCCTCAGTCATCAATCCTCAATCTTCAATACTCAATCCTCAATCCTCAATCCTCAATCCTCAATCCTCAGTCCTCAATCCACAATCATCAATCCTCAATCCTCAACCCTCAGTCCCCGTCCTCAATTCTCAATTCTCAATCCTCAATCCTCAATACTCAATCTTCAATCCTCAATAATCAATCTCCTATCCTAGATCCTCAATCCCCATTACTCTATTCTTAATCCTCAATATGCAATCCTATATCCCCAGTCCACAATCTTCAATCCCCAAAGCTCAATAATCAATCCTCAATCCTCAGTCCTCAATCGTCAATCATCAGTCCACAATCTTCAATACTCAATCCTCAATCCCCAATCCTTAATCCTCAATTCTCAATCCTCAATCTTCAATCCTCAATAATCAATCCTCAATACTCAGTCTTCAATCCTCAATCCTCAATCCTCAATCCTCAATCCTCAGTCCGCAATCCTCAATCATCAATCCTCAATCTTCAATACTAAATACTCAATCCTCAATCCTCAATCCTCAATACTAAACCTTCAATACTCCATACTCAATCTTCAATCCTCAATCCTCAATCATCAATCCTCAATCCTCAATCCTCAGTCATCAATCCTCAATCTTCAATACTCAATCCTCAATCCTCAGTCCTCATTCTCAATTCTCAATTCTTAATCCTCAATCCTCAATCCTCAATCTTCAATCCTCAATAATCAATCCTCAATACTCAGTCTTCAATCCTCAATCCTCAATCCTCAATCCTCAGTGCGCAATCCTCAATCATCAATCCTCAATCTTCAATACTAAATCCTCAATCCTCAATCCTCAATCCTCAATCCTCAATACTAAACCTTCAATCCTCCATACTCAATCTTCAATCCTCAATCCTCAATCATCAATACTAAACCTTCAATACTCCATACTCAATCTTCAATCCTCAATCCTCAGTCATCAATCCTCAATCCTCAATTCTCAATCCTCATTCCTCAAACCTCAATCCTCAACCCTCAGTTCTCATCCTCAATTCTCAATTCTAAATCCTCAACCCTCAATCCTCAATCTTCAATCCTCAATACTCAGTCTTCAATCCTCAATCTTCAATACTAAATACTCAATCCTCAATCCTCAATCCTCAATACTAAACCTTCAATACTCCATACTCAATCTTCAATACTCAATCCTCAATCCTCAGTCCTCATTCTCAATTCTCAATTCTTAATCCTCAATCCTCAATCCTCAATCTTCAATCCTCAATAATCGATCCTCAATACTCAGTCTTCAA
Source organism: Calliopsis andreniformis (assembly GCF_051401765.1). Taxonomy (NCBI): domain Eukaryota; kingdom Metazoa; phylum Arthropoda; class Insecta; order Hymenoptera; family Andrenidae; genus Calliopsis; species Calliopsis andreniformis. The sequence continues at coordinate 1,132,614 of NW_027480553.1, read as the reverse complement.
TCCTCAATCCTCAATCCTCAATCCTCAGTCCGCAATCCTCAATCATCAATCCTCAATCTTCAATACTAAATCCTCAATCCTCAATCCACAATCCTCAATCCTCAATACTAAACCTTCAATCCTCCATACTCAATCTTCAATCCTCAATCCTCAATCATCAATCCTCAATCCTCAATCCTCAGTCATCAATCCTCAATCTTCAATACTCAATCCTCAATCCTCAATCCTGAATCCTCAATCCTCAGTCCTCAATCCACAATCATCAATCCTCAATCTTCAATACTCAATCCTCAATCCTCAATCCTCAATCCTCAGTACTCGATCTTCAATCCTCAATCCTCAATCCTCAATCCTCAGTCCTCAAACCTCAGCCATCATCCCCAATCGTCAATCCTCGTTCCTCAATCCTCAATACTCAATCTTCAATCCTCCATACTCAATCTTCAATCCTCAATCCTCAATCATCAATCATCAATCCTCAATCCTCAGTCATCAATCCTCAATCTTCAATACTCAGTCCTCAATCATCAATCCTCAATCCTCAATTCTCAATCCTCATTCCTCAAACCTCATTCCTCAACCCTCAGTCCTCATCCTCAATTCTCAATTCTAAATCCTCAACCCTCAATCCTCAATCTTCAATCCTCAATAATCAATCATCAATACTCAGTCTTCAATCCTCAATACTCAATCCTCAATCCTCAGTCCGCAATCCTCAATCATCAATCCTCAATCTTCAATACTCAATCCTCAATCCCCAATCTTCAACCTTCAATCCTCAGTCCTCAATCCTCAATCATCAATACTCAATGTTCAATCCTCAATACTCAACCTTCAATCCTCAACACTCAATCCTCAATCCACAATCCTCAATCCTCAATCATCAACCTTCAACCTTCTATACTCAATCTTCAATCCTCAATTCCCAATCCTCAATCGTCAATCCTCAATCCTCAATCCTCAGTCATCAGTCCTCAATCTTCAATACTCAATCCTCAATCCTCAATCCTCAATCCTCAATCCTCAATCCTCAACCCTCATTCCTCAAACCGCAATCCTCAACCCTCAGTCCCCATCCTCAATTCTCAATTCTCAATCCTCAATCCTCAATACTCAATCTTCAATCCTCAATAATCAATCTCCTATCCTAGATCCTCAATCCGCAATACTCTATCCTTAATCCTCAATATTCAATCCTCTATCCCCAGTCCACAATCTTCAATCCACAAAGCTCCATAATCAATCCTCAATCCTCAGTCCTCAATCGTCAATCATCAGTCCACAATCTTCAATACTCAATCCTCAATCCTCAACCCTCAGCCCTCATCCTCAATCCTCAATCCTGAATCCTCTATCCTCAATCTTCAATCCTCAATACTCAGTCTTCAATCCTCAATCCTCAATCCTCAATCCTCAATCCTCAATTCTAAATCCTCAAACCTCAACCCTCAGCCCTCATCCGCAATCCTCAATCCTGAATCCTCAATCCTCAATCTTCAATCCTCAATACTCAGTCTTCAATCCTCAATCCTCAATCCTCAATCCTCAGTCCTCAATCCACAATCGTCAATCCTCAATCTTCAATACTCAATCCTCAATCCTCAATCCTGAATCCTCAACTCTCAATCCTCAGTCCTCAGTCCTCAGTCCTCAAACCTCAGTCCACAAACCTCAGCCATCATCCTCAATCGTCAATCCTCGTTCCTCAATCCTAAATCCTCAATCTTCAATCCTCCATACTCAATCTTCAATCCTCAATCCTCAATCATCAATCCTCAATCCTCAATCCTCAGTCATCAATCCTCAATCTTCAATCCTCAATTCTCATTCCTCAAACCTCAATCCTCAATCCTCAATCCTCATTCCTCAAACCTCAATCCTCAACCCTCAGTCCTCATTCTGAATTCTCAATTCTTAACCCTCAATCCTCAATCCTCAATATTCAATCCTCAATAATCAATCCTCAATACTCAGTCTTCAATCCTCAATCCTCAATCCTCAATCCTCAGTCCGCAATCCTCAATCAACAATCCTCAATCTTCAATACTAAATCCTCAATCCTCAATCCTCAATCCTCAATACTGAACCTTCAATCCTCCATACTCAATCTTCAATCCTCAAGCCTCAATCATCAATCCTCAATCCTCAATCCTCAGTCATCAATCCTCAATCTTCAATACTCAATCCTCAATCCTCAATCCTCAATCCTCAATCCTCAGTCCTCAATCCACAATCATCAATCCTCAATCCTCAACCCTCAGTCCCCGTCCTCAATTCTCAATTCTCAATCCTCAATCCTCAATACTCAATCTTCAATCCTCAATAATCAATCCCCTATCCTAGATCCTCAATCCCCAATACTCTATTCTTAATCCTCAATATGCAATCCTATATCCCCAGTCCACAATCTTCAATCCCCAAAGCTCAATAATCAATCCTTAATCCTCAGTCCTCAATCGTCAATCATCAGTCCACAATCTTCAATACTCAATCCTCAATCCCCAATCCTTAATCCTCAATTCTCAATCCTCAATCTTCAATCCTCAATAATCAATCCTCAATACTCAGTCTTCAATCCTCAATCCTCAATCCTCAATCCTCAATCCTCAGTCCGCAATCCTCAATCATCAATCCTCAATCTTCAATACTAAATACTCAATCCTCAATCCTCAATACTAAACCTTCAATACTCCATACTCAATCTTCAATCCTCAATCCTCAATCATCAATCCTCAATCCTCAATCCTCAGTCATCAATCCTCAATCTTCAATACTCAATCCTCAATCCTCAGTCCTCATTCTCAATTCTCAATTCTTAATCCTCAATCCTCAATCCTCAATCTTCAATCCTCAATAATCAATCCTCAATACTCAGTCTTCAATCCTCAATCCTCAATCCTCAATCCTCAGTGCGCAATCCTCAATCATCAATCCTCAATCTTCAATACTAAATCCTCAATCCTCAATCCTCAATCCTCAATCCTCAATACTAAACCTTCAATCCTCCATACTCAATCTTCAATCCTCAATCCTCAATCATCAATCCTCAAGCCTCAATCCTCAGTCATCAATCCTCAATCTTCAATACTCAATCCTCAATCCTCAATCCTGAATCCTCAATCCTCAGTCCTCAATCCACAATCATCAATCCTCAATCTTCAATACTCAATCCTCAATCCTCAATCCTCAATCCTCAGTACTCGATCTTCAATCCTCAATCCTCAATCCTCAATCCTCAACCCTCAGCCCTCATCCTCAATCCTCAATCCTGAATCCTCTATCCTCAATCTTCAATCCTCAATACTCAGTCTTCAATCCTCAATCCTCAATCCTCAATCCTCAATCCTCAATTCTCAATCCTCAATCCTAGACCCTCAGCCCTCATCCTCAATCCTCAATCCTGAATCCTCAATCCTCAATCTTCAATCCTCAATCCTCTATCCTCAATCCTCAGTCCTCAATCCAGAATCATCAATCCTCAATCTTCAATACTCAATCCTCAATCCTCAATCCTCAACTCTCAATCCACAATCCTCAGTCCTCAGTCCTCAAACCTCAGTCCTCAAACTTCAGCCATCATCCTCAATCGTCAATCCTCGTTCCTCAATCCTCAATACTCAATCTTCAATCCTCCATACTCAATCTTCAATCCTCAATCCTCAATCATCAATCATCAATCCTCAATCCTCAGTCATCAATCCTCAATCTTCAATACTCAGTCCTCAATCATCAATCCTCAATCCTCAATTCTCAATCCTCATTCCTCAAACCTCAATCCTCAACCCTCAGTCCTCATCCTCAATTCTCAATTCTAAATCCTCAACACTCAATCCTCAATCTTCAATCCTCAATAATCAATCATCAATACTCAGTCTTCAATCCTCAATCCTCAGTCATCAATCCTCAATCTTCAATACTCAATCCTCAATCCTCGATCCTCAATCCTCAATCCTCAGTCCTCAATCCACAATCATCAATCCTCAATCTTCAATACTCAACCCTCAGCCCTCATCCTCAATCCTCAATCCTGAATCCTCAATCCTCAATCTTCAATCCTCAATACTCAGTCTTCAATCCTCAATCCTCAATCCTCAATCCTCAGTCCTCAATCCACAATCATCAATCCTCAATCTTCAATACTCAATCCTCAATCCTGAATCCTCAACTCTCAATCCTCAGTCCTCAGTCCTCAGTCCTCAAACCTCAGTCCCCAAACCTCAGCCATCATCCTCAATCGTCAATCCTCGTTCCTCAATCCTAAATCCTCAATCTTCAATCCTCCATACTCAATCTTCAGTCCTCAATCCTCAATCATCAATCCTCAATCCTCAATCCTCAGTCATCAATCCTCAATCTTCAATACTCAATTCTCATTCCTCAAACCTCAATCCTCAATCCTCAATCCTCATTCCTCAAACCTCAATCCTCAACCCTCAGTCCTCATTCTCAATTCTCAATTCCTAACCCTCAATCCTCAATCCTCAATCTTCAATCCTCAATAATCAATCCTCAATACTCAGTCTTCAATCCCCAATCCTCAATCCTCAATCCTCAGTCCGCAATCCTCAATCAACAATCCTCAATCTTCAATACTAAATCCTCAATCCTCAATTCTCAATCCTCAATACTAAACCTTCAATCCTCCATACTCAATCTTCAATCCTCAATCCTCAATCATCAATCCTCAATCCTCAATCCTCAGTCATCAATCCTCAATCTTCAATACTCAATCCTCAATCCTCAATCCTCAATCCTCAATCCTCAGTCCTCAATCCACAATCATCAATCCTCAATCCTCAACCCTCAGTCCCCGTCCTCAATTCTCAATTCTCAATCCTCAATCCTCAATACTCAATCTTCAATCCTCAATAATCAATCTCCTATCCTAGATCCTCAATCCCCAATACTCTATTCTTAATCCTCAATATGCAATCCTATATCCCCAGTCCACAATCTTCAATCCCCAAAGCTCAATAATCAATCCTCAATCCTCAGTCCTCAATCGTCAATCATCAGTCCACAATCTTCAATACTCAATCCTCAATCCCCAATCCTTAATCCTCAATTCTCAATCCTCAATCTTCAATCCTCAATAATCAATCCTCAATACTCAGTCTTCAATCCTCAATCCTCAATCCTCAATCCTCAATCCTCAGTCCGCAATCCTCAATCATCAATCCTCAATCTTCAATACTAAATACTCAATCCTCAATCCTCAATCCTCAATACTAAACCTTCAATACTCCATACTCAATCTTCAATCCTCAATCCTCAATCATCAATCCTCAATCCTCAATCCTCAGTCATCAATCCTCAATCTTCAATACTCAATCCTCAATCCTCAGTCCTCATTCTCAATTCTCAATTCTTAATCCTCAATCCTCAATCCTCAATCTTCAATCCTCAATAATCAATCCTCAATACTCAGTCTTCAATCCTCAATCCTCAATCCTCAATCCTCAGTCCGCAATCCTCAATCATCAATCCTCAATCTTCAATACTAAATCCTCAATCCTCAATCCTCAATCCTCAATCCTCAATACTAAACCTTCAATCCTCCATACTCAATCTTCAATCCTCAATCCTCAATCATCAATCCTCAATCCTCAATCCTCAGTCATCAATCCTCAATCTTCAATACTCAGTCCTCAATCATCAATCCTCAATCCTCAATTCTCAATCCTCATTCCTCAAACCTCAATCCTCAACCCTCAGTCCTCATCCTCAATTCTCAATTCTAAATCCTCAACCCTCAATCCTCAATCTTCAATCCTCAATAATCAATCATCAATACTCAGTCTTCAATCCTCAATCCTCAGTCATCAATCCTCAATCTTCAATACTGAATCCTCAATCCTCGATCCTCAATCCTCAATCCTCAGTCCTCAATCCACAATCATCAATCCTCAATCTTCAATACTCAATCCTCAATCCTCAATCCTCAATCCTCAGTCATCAGTCCTCAATCCTCAATCCTCAAACCTCAATCCTCAACCGTCAGTCCTCGTCCTCAAACCTCAATCCCGAATCCTCAATCCTGAATCGTCAATCTTCAGCCCTCAGTCCTCAACAATCAATTGTCAATCCTCAGTCCTCATTAGAATATCCTCAATTCACAGTTTTCAGTACTCAATCCCCAATCTTCAATCTTCAAATCTCAGTCTACAAACATCAATTCGCATCACTCAACACACAACACTCAGTCCTCAATCTTCATTCCTCAATCCTCAATCCTCAATCTTCAATCCTCAATACTCAATCTTCAATCTTCAATACTCAATTCTCAATCCTCAGTCCTCAATTCTCAATCGCCAATCCTCAATCCCCAATCCTCAACCTTCAATCCTCAGTCCTCAATCCTCAATCATCAATACTCAATGTTCAATCCTCAATACTCAACCTTCAATCCTCAACACTCAATCCTCAATCCACAATCCTCAATCCTCAATCATCAACCTTCAACCTTCTATACTCAATCTTCAATCCTCAATTCCCAATCCTCAATCGTCAATCCTCAATCCTCAATCCTCAGTCATCAGTCCTCAATCCACAATCATCAATCCTCAATCCTCAACCCTCAGTCCCCGTCCTCAATTCTCAATTCTCAATGCTCAATCCTCAATACTCAATCTTCAATCCTCAATAATCAATCTCCTATCCTAGATCCTCAATCCCCAATACTCTATTCTTAATCCTCAATACGCAATCCTCTATCCCCAGTCCACAATCTTCAATCCCCAAAGCTCAAAAATCAATCCTCAATCCTCAGTCCTCAATCGTCAATCATCATTCCACAATCTTCAATACTCAATCCTCAATCCCCAATCCTTAATCCTCAATTCTCAATCCTCAATGTTCAATCCTCGATAATCAATCCTCAATACTCAGTCTTCAATCCTCAATCCTCAATCCTCAATCCTCAATCCTCAGTCCGCAATCCTCAATCATCAATCCTCAATCTTCAATACTAAATACTCAATCCTCAATCCTCAATCCTCAATCCTCAATACTAAACCTTCAATACTCCATACTCAATCTTCAATCCTCAATCCTCAATCATCAATCCTCAGTACTCGATCTTCAATCCTCAATCCTCAATCCTCAATCCACAATCCTCAATCCTCAATCATCAACCTTCAACCTTCTATACTCAATCTTCAATCCTCAATTCCCAATCCTCAATCGTCAATCCTCAATCCTCAATCCTCAGTCATCAGTCCTCAATCTTCAATACTCAATCCTCAATCCTCAATCCTCAATCCTCAATCCTCAATCCTCAACCCTCATTCCTCAAACCGCAATCCTCAACCCTCAGTCCCCATCCTCAATTCTCAATTCTCAATCCTCAATCCTCAATACTCAATCTTCAATCCTCAATAATCAATCTCCTATCCTAGATCCTCAATCCGCAATACTCTATCCTTAATCCTCAATATTCAATCCTCTATCCCCAGTCCACAATCTTCAATCCACAAAGCTCAATAATCAATCCTCAATCCTCAGTCCTCAATCGTCAATCATCAGTCCACAATCTTCAATACTCAATCCTCAATCCTCAACCCTCAGCCCTCATCCTCAATCCTCAATCCTGAATCCTCTATCCTGAATCTTCAATCCTCAATACTCAGTCTTCAATCCTCAATCCTCAATCCTCAATCCTCAATCCTCAATTCTAAATCCTCAAACCTCAACCCTCAGCCCTCATCCGCAATCCTCAATCCTGAATCCTCAATCCTCAATCTTCAATCCTCAATACTCAGTCTTCAATCCTCAATCCTCAATCCTCAATCCTCAGTCCTCAATCCACAATCGTCAATCCTCAATCTTCAATACTCAATCCTCAATCCTCAATCCTGAATCCTCAACTCTCAATCCTCAGTCCTCAGTCCTCAGTCCTCAAACCTCAGTCCACAAACCTCAGCCATCATCCTCAATCGTCAATCCTCGTTCCTCAATCCTAAATCCTCAATCTTCAATCCTCCATACTCAATCTTCAATCCTCAATCCTCAATCATCAATCCTCAATCCTCAATCCTCAGTCATCAATCCTCAATCTTCAATCCTCAATTCTCATTCCTCAAACCTCAATCCTCAATCCTCAATCCTCATTCCTCAAACCTCAATCCTCAACCCTCAGTCCTCATTCTCAATTCTCAATTCTTAACCCTCAATCCTCAATCCTCAATATTCAATCCTCAATAATCAATCCTCAATACTCAGTCTTCAATCCTCAATCCTCAATCCTCAATCCTCAGTCCGCAATCCTCAATCAACAATCCTCAATCTTCAATACTAAATCCTCAATCCTCAATCCTCAATCCTCAATACTGAACCTTCAATCCTCCATACTCAATCTTCAATCCTCAAGCCTCAATCATCAATCCTCAATCCTCAATCCTCAGTCATCAATCCTCAATCTTCAATACTCAATCCTCAATCCTCAATCCTCAATCCTCAATCCTCAGTCCTCAATCCACAATCATCAATCCTCAATCCTCAACCCTCAGTCCCCGTCCTCAATTCTCAATTCTCAATCCTCAATCCTCAATACTCAATCTTCAATCCTCAATAATCAATCCCCTATCCTAGATCCTCAATCCCCAATACTCTATTCTTAATCCTCAATATGCAATCCTATATCCCCAGTCCACAATCTTCAATCCCCAAAGCTCAATAATCAATCCTCAATCCTCAGTCCTCAATCGTCAATCATCAGTCCACAATCTTCAATACTCAATCCTCAATCCCCAATCCTTAATCCTCAATTCTCAATCCTCAATCGTCAATCCTCAATAATCAATCCTCAATACTCAGTCTTCAATCCTCAATCCTCAATCCTCAATCCTCAATCCTCAGTCCGCAATCCTCAATCATCAATCCTCAATCTTCAATACTAAATACTCAATCCTCAATCCTCAATCCTCAATACTAAACCTTCAATACTCCATACTCAATCTTCAATCCTCAATCCTCAATCATCAATCCTCAATCCTCAATCCTCAGTCATCAATCCTCAATCTTCAATACTCAATCCTCAATCCTCAGTCCTCATTCTCAATTCTCAATTCTTAATCCTCAATCCTCAATCCTCAATCTTCAATCCTCAATAATCAATCCTCAATACTCAGTCTTCAATCCTCAATCCTCAATCCTCAATCCTCAGTGCGCAATCCTCAATCATCAATCCTCAATCTTCAATACTAAATCCTCAATCCTCAATCCTCAATCCTCAATCCTCAATACTAAACCTTCAATCCTCCATACTCAATCTTCAATCCTCAATCCTCAATCATCAATCCTCAAGCCTCAATCCTCAGTCATCAATCCTCAATCTTCAATACTCAATCCTCAATCCTCAATCCTGAATCCTCAATCCTCAGTCCTCAATCCACAATCATCAATCCTCAATCTTCAATACTCAATCCTCAATCCTCAATCCTCAATCCTCAGTACTCGATCTTCAATCCTCAATCCTCAATCCTCAATCCTCAACCCTCAGCCCTCATCCTCAATCCTCAATCCTGAATCCTCTATCCTCAATCTTCAATCCTCAATACTCAGTCTTCAATCCTCAATCCTCAATCCTCAATCCTCAATCCTCAATTCTCAATCCTCAATCCTAGACCCTCAGCCCTCATCCTCAATCCTCAATCCTGAATCCTCAATCCTCAATCTTCAATCCTCAATCCTCTATCCTCAATCCTCAGTCCTCAATCCAGAATCATCAATCCTCAATCTTCAATACTCAATCCTCAATCCTCAATCCTCAACTCTCAATCCACAATCCTCAGTCCTCAGTCCTCAAACCTCAGTCCTCAAACTTCAGCCATCATCCTCAATCGTCAATCCTCGTTCCTCAATCCTCAATACTCAATCTTCAATCCTCCATACTCAATCTTCAATCCTCAATCCTCAATCATCAATCATCAATCCTCAATCCTCAGTCATCAATCCTCAATCTTCAATACTCAGTCCTCAATCATCAACCCTCAATCCTCAAATCTCAATCCTCATTCCTCAAACCTCAATCCTCAACCCTCAGTCCTCATCCTCAATTCTCAATTCTAAATCCTCAACACTCAATCCTCAATCTTCAATCCTCAATAATCAATCATCAATACTCAGTCTTCAATCCTCAATCCTCAGTCATCAATCCTCAATCTTCAATACTCAATCCTCAATCCTCGATCCTCAATCCTCAATCCTCAGTCCTCAATCCACAATCATCAATCCTCAATCTTCAATACTCAACCCTCAGCCCTCATCCTCAATCCTCAATCCTGAATCCTCAATCCTCAATCTTCAATCCTCAATACTCAGTCTTCAATCCTCAATCCTCAATCCTCAATCCTCAGTCCTCAATCCACAATCATCAATCCTCAATCTTCAATACTCAATCCTCAATCCTGAATCCTCAACTCTCAATCCTCAGTCCTCAGTCCTCAGTCCTCAAACCTCAGTCCCCAAACCTCAGCCATCATCCTCAATCGTCAATCCTCGTTCCTCAATCCTAAATCCTCAATCTTCAATCCTCCATACTCAATCTTCAGTCCTCAATCCTCAATCATCAATCCTCAATCCTCAATCCTCAGTCATCAATCCTCAATCTTCAATACTCAATTCTCATTCCTCAAACCTCAATCCTCAATCCTCAATCCTCATTCCTCAAACCTCAATCCTCAACCCTCAGTCCTCATTCTCAATTCTCAATTCCTAACCCTCAATCCTCAATCCTCAATCTTCAATCCTCAATAATCAATCCTCAATACTCAGTCTTCAATCCTCAATCCTCAATCCTCAATCCTCAGTCCGCAATCCTCAATCAACAATCCTCAATCTTCAATACTAAATCCTCAATCCTCAATCCTCAATCCTCAATACTAAACCTTCAATCCTCCATACTCAATCTTCAATCCTCAATCCTCAATCATCAATCCTCAATCCTCAATCCTCAGTCATCAATCCTCAATCTTCAATACTCAATCCTCAATCCTCAATCCTCAATCCTCAATCCTCAGTCCTCAATCCACAATCATCAATCCTCAATCCTCAACCCTCAGTCCCCGTCCTCAATTCTCAATTCTCAATCCTCAATCCTCAATACTCAATCTTCAATCCTCAATAATCAATCTCCTATCCTAGATCCTCAATCCCCAATACTCTATTCTTAATCCTCAATATGCAATCCTATATCCCCAGTCCACAATCTTCAATCCCCAAAGCTCAATAATCAATCCTCAATCCTCAGTCCTCAATCGTCAATCATCAGTCCACAATCTTCAATACTCAATCCTCAATCCCCAATCCTTAATCCTCAATTCTCAATCCTCAATCTTCAATCCTCAATAATCAATCCTCAATACTCAGTCTTCAATCCTCAATCCTCAATCCTCAATCCTCAATCCTCAGTCCGCAATCCTCAATCATCAATCCTCAATCTTCAATACTAAATACTCAATCCTCAATCCTCAATCCTCAATACTAAACCTTCAATACTCCATACTCAATCTTCAATCCTCAATCCTCAATCATCAATCCTCAATCCTCAATCCTCAGTCATCAATCCTCAATCTTCAATACTCAATCCTCAATCCTCAGTCCTCATTCTCAATTCTCAATTCTTAATCCTCAATCCTCAATCCTCAATCTTCAATCCTCAATAATCAATCCTCAATACTCAGTCTTCAATCCTCAATCCTCAATCCTCAATCCTCAGTCCGCAATCCTCAATCATCAATCCTCAATCTTCAATACTAAATCCTCAATCCTCAATCCTCAATCCTCAATCCTCAATACTAAACCTTCAATCCTCCATACTCAATCTTCAATCCTCAATCCTCAATCATCAATCCTCAATCCTCAATCCTCAGTCATCAATCCTCAATCTTCAATACTCAATCCTCAATCCTCAATCCTGAATCCTCAATCCTCAGTCCTCAATCCACAATCATCAATCCTCAATCTTCAATACTCAATCCTCAATCCTCAATCCTCAATCCTCAGTACTCGATCTTCAATCCTCAATCCTCAATCCTCAATCCTCAACCCTCAGCCCTCATCCTCAATCCTCAATCCTGAATCCTCTATCCTCAATCTTCAATCCTCAATACTCAGTCTTCAATCCTCAATCCTCAATCCTCAATCCTCAATCCTCAATTCTCAATCCTCAATCCTAGACCCTCAGCCCTCATCCTCAATCCTCAATCCTGAATCCTCAATCCTCTATCCTCAATCCTCAGTCCTCAATCCAGAATCATCAATCCTCAATCTTCAATACTCAATCCTCAATCCTCAATCCTCAACTCTCAATCCACAATCCTCAGTCCTCAGTCCTCAAACCTCAGTCCTCAAACCTCAGCCATCATCCTCAATCGTCAATCCTCGTTCCTCAATCCTCAATACTCAATCTTCAATCCTCCATACTCAATCTTCAATCCTCAATCCTCAATCATCAATCATCAATCCTCAATCCTCAGTCATCAATCCTCAATCTTCAATACTCAGTCCTCAATCATCAATCCTCAATCCTCAATTCTCAATCCTCATTCCTCAAACCTCAATCCTCAACCCTCAGTCCTCATCCTCAATTCTCAATTCTAAATCCTCAACCCTCAATCCTCAATCTTCAATCCTCAATAATCAATCATCAATACTCAGTCTTCAATCCTCAATCCTCAGTCATCAATCCTCAATCTTCAATACTGAATCCTCAATCCTCGATCCTCAATCCTCAATCCTCAGTCCTCAATCCACAATCATCAATCCTCAATCTTCAATACTCAATCCTCAATCCTCAATCCTCAATCCTCAATACTCAATCTTCAATCCTCAATCCTCAATCCTCAATCCTCAACCCTCAGCCCTCATCCTCAATCCTCAACTCTGAATCCTCAATCCTCAATCTTCAATCCTCAATACTCAGTCTTCAATCCTCAATCCTCAATCCTCAATCCTCAGTCCTCAATCCACAATCATCAATCCTCAATCCTCAGTCATCAGTCCTCAATCCTCAATCCTCAAACCTCAATCCTCAACCGTCAGTCCTCGTCCTCAAACCTCAATCCCGAATCCTCAATCCTGAATCGTCAATCTTCAGCCCTCAGTCCTCAACAATCAATTGTCAATCCTCAGTCCTCATTAGAATATCCTCAATTCACAGTTTTCAGTACTCAATCCCCAATCTTCAATCTTCAAATCTCAGTCTACAAACATCAATTCGCATCACTCAACACACAACACTCAGTCCTCAATCTTCATTCCTCAATCCTCAATCCTCAATCTTCAATCCTCAATACTCAATCTTCAATCTTCAATACTCAATTCTCAATCCTCAGTCCTCAATTCTCAATCGCCAATCCTCAATCCCCAATCCTCAACCTTCAATCCTCAGTCCTCAATCCTCAATCATCAATACTCAATGTTCAATCCTCAATACTCAACCTTCAATCCTCAACACTCAATCCTCAATCCACAATCCTCAATCCTCAATCATCAACCTTCAACCTTCTATACTCAATCTTCAATCCTCAATTCCCAATCCTCAATCGTCAATCCTCAATCCTCAATCCTCAGTCATCAGTCCTCAATCCACAATCATCAATCCTCAATCCTCAACCCTCAGTCCCCGTCCTCAATTCTCAATTCTCAATGCTCAATCCTCAATACTCAATCTTCAATCCTCAATAATCAATCTCCTATCCTAGATCCTCAATCCCCAATACTCTATTCTTAATCCTCAATACGCAATCCTCTATCCCCAGTCCACAATCTTCAATCCCCAAAGCTCAAAAATCAATCCTCAATCCTCAGTCCTCAATCGTCAATCATCATTCCACAATCTTCAATACTCAATCCTCAATCCCCAATCCTTAATCCTCAATTCTCAATCCTCAATCTTCAATCCTCGATAATCAATCCTCAATACTCAGTCTTCAATCCTCAATCCTCAATCCTCAATCCTCAATCCTCAGTCCGCAATCCTCAATCATCAATCCTCAATCTTCAATACTAAATACTCAATCCTCAATCCTCAATCCTCAATCCTCAATACTAAACCTTCAATACTCCATACTCAATCTTCAATCCTCAATCCTCAATCATCAATCCTCAGTACTCGATCTTCAATCCTCAATCCTCAATCCTCAATCCTCAATCCTCAATCCTCAATTCTCAATCCTCAATCCTAGACCCTCAGCCCTCATCCTCAATCCTCAATCCTGAATCCTCAATCCTCAATCTTCAATCCTCAATCCTCTATCCTCAATCGTCAGTCCTCAATCCAGAATCATCAATCCTCAATCTTCAATACTCAATCCTCAATCCTCAACTCTCAATCCACAATCCTCAGTCCTCAGTCCTCAAACCTCAGTCCTCAAACCTCAGCCATCATCCTCAATCGTCAATCCTCAGTCATCAATCCTCAATCTTCAATACTCAGTCCTCAATCATCAATCCTCAATCCTCAATTCTCAATCCTCATTCCTCAAACCTCAATCCTCAACCCTCAGTCCTCATCCTCAATTCTCAATTCTAAATCCTCAACCCTCAATCCTCAATCTTCAATCCTCAATAATCAATCATCAATACTCAGTCTTCAATCCTCAATCCTCAGTCATCAATCCTCAATCTTCAATACTCAATCCTCAATCCTCGATCCTCAATCCTCAATCCTCAGTCCTCAATCCACAATCATCAATCCTCAATCTTCAATACTCAACCCTCAGCCCTCATCCTCAATCCTCAATCCTGAATCCTCAATCCTCAATCTTCAATCCTCAATACTCAGTCTTCAATCCTCAATCCTCAATCCTCAATCCTCAGTCCTCAATCCACAATCATCAATCCTCAATCTTCAATACTCAATCCTCAATCCTGAATCCTCAACTCTCAATCCTCAGTCCTCAGTCCTCAGTCCTCAAACCTCAGTCCCCAAACCTCAGCCATCATCCTCAATCGTCAATCCTCGTTCCTCAATCCTAAATCCTCAATCTTCAATCCTCCATACTCAATCTTCAGTCCTCAATCCTCAATCATCAATCCTCAATCCTCAATCCTCAGTCATCAATCCTCAATCTTCAATACTCAATTCTCATTCCTCAAACCTCAATCCTCAATCCTCAATCCTCATTCCTCAAACCTCAATCCTCAACCCTCAGTCCTCATTCTCAATTCTCAATTCCTAACCCTCAATCCTCAATCCTCAATCTTCAATCCTCAATAATCAATCCTCAATACTCAGTCTTCAATCCTCAATCCTCAATCCTCAATCCTCAGTCCGCAATCCTCAATCAACAATCCTCAATCTTCAATACTAAATCCTCAATCCTCAATCCTCAATCCTCAATACTAAACCTTCAATCCTCCATACTCAATCTTCAATCCTCAATCCTCAATCATCAATCCTCAATCCTCAATCCTCAGTCATCAATCCTCAATCTTCAATACTCAATCCTCAATCCTCAATCCTCAATCCTCAATCCTCAGTCCTCAATCCACAATCATCAATCCTCAATCCTCAACCCTCAGTCCCCGTCCTCAATTCTCAATTCTCAATCCTCAATCCTCAATACTCAATCTTCAATCCTCAATAATCAATCTCCTATCCTAGATCCTCAATCCCCAATACTCTATTCTTAATCCTCAATATGCAATCCTATATCCCCAGTCCACAATCTTCAATCCCCAAAGCTCAATAATCAATCCTCAATCCTCAGTCCTCAATCGTCAATCATCAGTCCACAATCTTCGATACTCAATCCTCAATCCCCAATCCTTAATCCTCAATTCTCAATCCTCAATCTTCAATCCTCAATAATCAATCCTCAATACTCAGTCTTCAATCCTCAATCCTCAATCCTCAATCCTCAATCCTCAGTCCGCAATCCTCAATCATCAATCCTCAATCTTCAATACTAAATACTCAATCCTCAATCCTCAATCCTCAATACTAAACCTTCAATACTCCATACTCAATCTTCAATCCTCAATCCTCAATCATCAATCCTCAATCCTCAATCCTCAGTCATCAATCCTCAATCTTCAATACTCAATCCTCAATCCTCAGTCCTCATTCTCAATTCTCAATTCTTAATCCTCAATCCTCAATCCTCAATCTTCAATCCTCAATAATCAATCCTCAATACTCAGTCTTCAATCCTCAATCCTCAATCCTCAATCCTCAGTCCGCAATCCTCAATCATCAATCCTCAATCTTCAATACTAAATCCTCAATCCTCAATCCTCAATCCTCAATCCTCAATACTAAACCTTCAATCCTCCATACTCAATCTTCAATCCTCAATCCTCAATCATCAATCCTCAATCCTCAATCCTCAGTCATCAATCCTCAATCTTCAATACTCAATCCTCAATCCTCAATCCTGAATCCTCAATCCTCAGTCCTCAATCCACAATCATCAATCCTCAATCTTCAATACTCAATCCTCAATCCTCAATCCTCAATCCTCAGTACTCGATCTTCAATCCTCAATCCTCAATCCTCAATCCTCAACCCTCAGCCCTCATCCTCAATCCTCAATCCTGAATCCTCTATCCTCAATCTTCAATCCTCAATACTCAGTCTTCAATCCTCAATCCTCAATCCTCAATCCTCAATCCTCAATTCTCAATCCTCAATCCTAGACCCTCAGCCCTCATCCTCAATCCTCAATCCTGAATCCTCAATCCTCAATCTTCAATCCTCAATCCTCTATCCTCAATCCTCAGTCCTCAATCCAGAATCATCAATCCTCAATCTTCAATACTCAATCCTCAATCCTCAATCCTCAACTCTCAATCCACAATCCTCAGTCCTCAGTCCTCAAACCTCAGTCCTCAAACCTCTGCCATCATCCTCAATCGTCAATCCTCAGTCATCAATCCTCAATCTTCAATACTCAGTCCTCAATCATCAATCCTCAATCCTCAATTCTCAATCCTCATTCCTCAAACCTCAATCCTCAACCCTCAGTCCTCATCCTCAATTCTCAATTCTAAATCCTCAACCCTCAATCCTCAATCTTCAATCCTCAATAATCAATCATCAATACTCAGTCTTCAATCCTCAATCCTCAGTCATCAATCCTCAATCTTCAATACTCAATCCTCAATCCTCGATCCTCAATCCTCAATCCTCAGTCCTCAATCCACAATCATCAATCCTCAATCTTCAATACTCAATCCTCAATCCTCAATCCTCAATCCTCAATACTCAATCTTCAATCCTCAATCCTCAATCCTCAATCCTCAACCCTCAGCCCTCATCCTCAATCCTCAACTCTGAATCCTCAATCCTCAATCTTCAATCCTCAATACTCAGTCTTCAATCCTCAATCCTCAATCCTCAATCCTCAGTCCTCAATCCACAACCATCAATCCTCAATCCTCAGTCATCAGTCCTCAATACTCAATCCTCAATCTTCAATCCTCAGTATTCAATCATCAATACTCAGTCTTCAATCCTCAATCCTCAATCCTCAATCCTCAGTCCGCAATCCTCAATCATCAATACTCAATGTTCAATCCTCAATACTCAACATTCAATCCTCAACCCTCAGTCCTCAATCCACAATCCTCAATCCTCAATCATCAACCTTCAATCTTCTATACTCAATCTTCAATCCTCAATTCCCAATCCTCAATCGTCAATCCTCAATCCTCAATCCTCAGTCATCAATCCTCAATCTTCAATACTCAATCCTCAATCCTCAATCCTCAATCCTCAATCCTCAATCCTCAACCCTCATTCCTCAAACCTCAATCCTCAACCCTCAGTCCCCATCCTCAATTCTCAATTCTCAATCCTCAATCCTCAATACTCAATCTTCAATCCTCAATAATCAATCTCCTATCCTAGATCCTCAATCCCCAATACTCTATCCTTAATCCTCAATATTCAATCCTCTATCCCCAGTCCACAATCTTCAATCCCCAAAGCTCAATAATCAATCCTCAATCCTCAATCCTCAGTCATCAATCCTCAATCTTCAATACTCAATCCTCAATCCTCAATCCTCAATCCTCAGTCATCAATCCTCAATCTTCAATACTCAATCCTCAACCATCAATCCTCAATCCTCAATTCTCAATCCTCATTCCTCAAACCTCAATCCTCAACCCTCAGTCCTCATCCTCAATTCTCAATTCTTAATCCTCAATCCTCAATCCTCAATCTTCAATCCTCAATATTCAATCATCAATACTCAGTCTTCAATCCTCAATCCTCAATCCTCAATCCTCAGTCCGCAATCCTCAATCATCAATCCTCAATCTTCAATCCTCAATCCTCAATACTGAATCTTCAATCCTCAATCCTCAATCCTCAATCCTCAAACCTCAGCCCTCATCCTCAATCCCCAATCCTGAATCCTCAACCCTCAATGTTCAATCCTCAATACTCAGTCTTCAATCCTCAATCTTCAATCCTCAGTCATCAACCCTCAATCTTCAATCCTCAATTCCCAATCCTCAATCGTCAATCCTCAATCCTCAATCCTCAGTCATCAATCCTCAATCTTCAATACTCAATCCTCAATCCTCAATCCTCAATCCTCAATCCTCAATCCTCAACCCTCATTCCTCAAACATCAATCCTCAACCCTCAGTCCCCATCCTCAATTCTCAATTCTCAATCCTCAATCCTCAATCCTCAGTTATCAATCCTCAATCTTCAATACTCAATCCTCAATCACCAATCCTCAATCCTCAATGCTCAATCCTTAATCCTCAACCCTCATTCCTCAAACCTCAATCCTCAACCCTCAGTCCCCATCCTCAATTCTCAATTCTCAATCCTCAATCCTCAATACTCAATCTTCAATCCTCAATAATCAATCTCCTATCCTAGATCCTCAATCCCCAATACTCAATCCTTAATCCTCAACCTTCAATCCTCAATCTTCAATCCTCAATCTTCAATACTCAATGCTCAATACTCAATCCTCAATCCTCAGTCCTCAATCCTCAATCCTCAGTCCTCAATCCTGAATCCTCAATATTCAAACCTCAATCCTCAACAGTCAGTCCTTGTCCTCAATCCAAAACGCTCAACACTCAGCCCTCAATCTTCAATCATCAATACTCAATTTTCAATCCTCAATCCTCAATCCTCAATCCCCAATCCTCAATCCTCAATATTCAATGCACAACCCTCGACCATCAATCCTCAATACTCAACCACCAATGCTCAATTCTCAATACTCAATAGAATATCCTGAATTCTCAGTTTTCAATACCCAATCCTCAATCTTCAATATTCAAGTCTCCATTCACAAACATCTATTCTCATCACTCAACCCTCAACACTCAGTCCTCAATCTTCAATCCTCAATCCTCAATCCTCAATCTTCAATCCTCAATACCCAACCTTCAATCCTCAATTGCCAATTCTCAATCCTCAATCCTCAACCCTCAGTCCTCATCCTCAATTCTCAATTCTCAATCCTCAGTCCTCAATTCTCAATCTTCAATCCTCAATCCTCAATCCTGAAATCCTGAACCCTCAATATTCAACACACAACCCTCAACCTTCAATCCTCAATACTCAACCGTCAATCCTCAATTCTCAATACTCAATAGAATATCCTGAATTCTCAGTTTTCAATACTGAATCCTCAATCTTCAATCTTCAAGTCTCCATCCACAAACATCAATTCTCACCACTCAACCCTCAACACTCAGTCCTCAATCGTCAATACTCAATCCTCAATCCTCGATCTTCAATCCTCAGTAATCAATTTCATATCCTAGACCCTCAATCCCAATCCTCAATCCTTAATCCTCAACCTTCAATCCTCAATCCCCAGTCTTCAAACTTCAATCCTCAATGCTCAATATTCAATCCTCAATCCTCAGTCCTCAGTCCTCAATCCTCAGTCCTCAATCCTCAGTCCTCAATATTCAAACCTCAATCCTCAACCGTCAGTCCTCGTCCTCAATCCTGAACCTTCAATCCTCAAACATCAATCCTCAACACTCAATCCTCAACACTCAGTCCTCTCTCTTCAATCCTCCATCCTCAACCCTCAATCCTCAAGAGTCAATCCTCAATCCTCAATCCTCAAACCTCAATTCTCAGTCCTCAAACCTCAATCCCGAATAATCAACACTGAATCTTCAATCCTCAAGCATCAATCCACAATCCTCAATCCTCAATCCTCATTCTTCAATCCTCAATCCTCAATCCTCAATCTGCAATCCTCAATACTCATTCCTCAATCCTCAATCGTCAATCCTCAAACCCCAATCCTCTATCATCAATACTCAATCCTCAATACTCAATCCTCAATCCTCAATCCTCAATCTTCAATCCTCGGCACTCAATGTTCAGCCCTCAATCCTCAATCCTCAATCATCAATCCTCAATCAGCAATCCTCAGTCTTCAATCCTCAATACTCAATCTTCAATCCTCAATCCTCTCTCCTAAAATCCTCAATCCTCAATATTCAGCACACAACACTCAACCACCAATCCTCAATACTCAACCATCAATGCTCAATTCTCAATACTCAATAGAATATCCTGAATTCTCAGTTTTCAATACCCAATCCTCAATCTTCAATATTCAAGTCTCCATCCACAAACATCTATTCTCATCACTCAACCCTCAACACTCAGTCCTCAATCTTCAATCCTCAATCCTCAATCCTCAATGTTCAATCCTCAATACTCAATCTTCAATCCTCAGTTGTCAATTCTCAATCCTCAATCCTCAATCCTCAGTCTTCAATCCTCAATCTCCAATACTCAATCCTCAATCCTCAATCCTCAATCCTCAATCCTCAATCCTCATTCCTCAAACCGCAATCCTCAAACCTCAGTCCTCATCCTCCATCCTCAATCCTCAATCCTCAATCCTCAATATTCAATCCTCAATCCTCAATCCTCAAACCTCAATCCTCAGACATGAATACTCCATATTCAATACTCAATCCACAATCCTCAATCCTCAATCCTCAATCCTCAATCCTCAATCTTCAATCCTCAATAATCAATCTCCAATCCTAGATCCTCAATCCTCAATCTTCAATCCTCAGTAATCAATCTCCTATCCTAGATCCTCAATCCCCAATACTCAATCCTTAATCCTCAACCTTCAATCCTCTATCCCCAGTCCTCAATCTTCAATCCTCAATGCTCAATACTCAATCCTCAATCCTCAGTCATCAATCATCAATCCTCAGTCCTCAATCCTCAACCCTCATTCCTCAGTCCTCAATCTTCAATCATCAATACTCAATTTTCAATCCTCAATCCTCATTCCTCAATCCCCAATCCTCAATCCTCAATATTCAATACACAACCCTCAACCATCAATCCTCAATCCTCAATCTTCAGTCGTCAGTAATCAATCTCCGATCCTAGACCCTCAATCCCAATACTCAATCCTTAATCCTCAACCTTCAATCCTCAATCCACAGACTTCAAACTTCAATCCTCAATGCTCAATAGTCAATCCTCAAGCCTCAGTCCTCAATCCTCAATCCTCAGTCCTCAATCCTCAATCCTCAATATTCAAACCTCAATCCTCAACACTCAGTACTCTCTCTTCAATCCTCCATTCTCAATCGTCAATCCTCAATCCTCAATAGTCAATCCTCCATCCTCAATCCTCAAACCTCAATTCTCAGTCCTCAAACCTCAATCCCGAATCCTCAATCCTGAATCCTCAATCTTCAGCCCTCAGTCCTCAACAATCAATTGTCAATCCTCAATCCTCAATAGAATATACTCAATTCACAGTTTTCAAAACTCATTCACCATTCTTCAATCTTCAAATCTCAATCCACAAACATCAATTCTCATCACTCAACCCCCAACACTCAGTCCTCAATCAAAAATCCTCAATCCTCAATCCTCAATCTTCAATCCTCAGTACACAATCTTCAATCCTCAATTATCAATTCTCAGTCCTCAATACTCAATCCTCAATCGTCAATCCTCAATCCCCAATCCTCAATCTTCAATCCTCAATACTCAATCCTCAATCCTCAATCCTCAATCTTCAATCCTCAATACTCAATCGTCAATCCTCAATCCTC
Source organism: Calliopsis andreniformis (assembly GCF_051401765.1). Classification (NCBI taxonomy): domain Eukaryota; kingdom Metazoa; phylum Arthropoda; class Insecta; order Hymenoptera; family Andrenidae; genus Calliopsis; species Calliopsis andreniformis. Next base: position 1,110,576 of record NW_027480553.1, on the reverse strand, counting down.
AATTCTCAATCCTCAATCCTCAACCCTGAGTCCTCAATACTCAACACACAACCCTCAACCATCAATCCTCAATATTCAACCATCAATACCCAATTCTCAATACTCCATAGAATATCCTGAATTCACATGTTTCAATACTCAATCCACAATATTCAATAATCAAATCTCAATCCTCAAACATCAATTCTCAACACTCAATCCTCAATACTCAGTCCTCTCTCTTCAATCTTCCATCATCAATCCTCAATCCTCAACATTCAATCCTCAATACTCAATATTCAATCCTCAATCCTAAGTCCTCAAACCTCAATTCTGAATCCTCAATCCTGAATCCTCAATCTTCAGCCCTCAGTCCTCGACAATCAATTGTCAATCCTCAACCCTCAATAGAATATCCTCAATTCACAGTTTTCAATACTCGATACTCAATCTGCAATCTTGAAATCTCTATCCACAAACATTAATTCTCATCACTCAACCCTCAACACACAGTCCCCAATCCTCAATATTCAATCCTCAATCCTCAATCCTCAACCCTCAGCCCTCATCCTCAATCCTCAACACTTATTCCTCAGTCCTCAACCTTCAATCCTCAATACTCAATTTTCAATCCTCAATCCTCAATCCTCAATCCTCAATCCTAAATCCTCAATCATCAATCCTCAATTCTCAATACTCAACAGAACATCCTGAATTCTCAGGATTCAATACTCAAACCTCAAACCTCAAACCTCAGCCATAATCCTCAATCCTCAATCCTCAATCGTAAATCCTCAACCTTCAATCCTCAACACTCAACCTTCAACCCTCAATCCTCAATCCTGAATCGTCAATCCGCAATACTCAATCCTCAGTCATCAATCCTCAACCATCAATACTCAATCCTAAAACCTCAATCCTCAATCCCCAATCCCCAACCCTCATTCCTCAAACCTCAATCCTCAAACCTCAGTCCTCATCCGCAATTCTCAATCCTCAATCCTCAATCCTCAACCCACAATCCTCAACCGTCAGTCCTCGTCCTCAATCCTCAACCCTCAATCCTCAATCCTGAATCTTCAATCATCAGTACTCAATCTTCAATCCTCAATCCTCAATCCTCAATCCTCATTCCTCAAACCTAAATCCTCAAACATCAGTCCTTATCCTCAATTCTCAATTCTCAATCCTCAATCCTCAATCCTCAATCTTCAGTCGTCAATAATCAATTTTCAGTTCTAGATCCTCAATCCCCAATCCTCAATCCTTAATCCTCAATTTTCAATCCTCAATCCCCAGTCCTCAATCTTCAATCCTCAGTGCTCCATCCTCAATCCTCAATCCTCAGTCCTCAGTCCTCAACCATCAATCCTCAAACCTCAGTCCTCAACCGTCAGTCCTCGTCCTCAACCCTCAACCCTCAATCCTCAATCCCCAATCTTCAATCATCAATACTCAATCTTCAATCCTCAATACTCATACTTCAGTCCCCAATCATCAATCCTCAATCCTCAATCCTCAATCCTCATTCTTCAATTCTCAATCCTCAAACCTCAATCCTCAATCCTCAATCCTCAATATTCAACACACAACCCTCAACCATCAATCCTCAATACTCAACCATCAATCCTCAATTCTCAATACTCAATCGAATACCCTGAATTCTCATCGTGCAGTACACAATCCACAAAAATCAATAATCAAATCTCAATCCTCAAACATCAATTCTCAACACTCAATCCTCAACACTCAGTACTCTCTCTTCAATCCTCCATCCTCAGTCCTCAATCCTCAATCCTCAATCCTCAATCTTCGATCCTCAATACTCAATCTTCAATCCTCAATCCTCAATCCTCACTCCTCAATCGTCATTCTTCAATCCTCAATCCTCAATCCTCAATCCTCAATCCTCAGTCCTCAATCCTCAACCTTCAATACTCAATCCTCAATCCTCAATCCTCAATCTTCAATCATCAATACATAATCTTAAATCCTCAATCCTCAATCCTCAATCCTCATTCCTCAAACCTCAATCCTCAACCCACAGTCCTTATCCTCAATTCTCAACTCTCAATCCTCAATCCTCAATCCTCTATCTTCAATCCTCAATAATCAAATTTCAATCCTAGATCCTCAATCCCCAATCCTCAATCCTTAATCCTCAATCTTCAATCCTCAATCCCCAGTCCTTAATGTTCAATCCTCAATGCTCCATCCTCAATCCTCAATCCTCAGTCCTCAGTCCTCAACCCTCAATCCTCAAACCTCAATCCTCAACCGTCAGACCTCGTCCTCAACCCTCAATCCTCAATCCTCAATCTTCAATCATCAATACTCAATCTTCAATCCTCAATGCTCAATCTACAATCCCCAATCATCAATCCTCAATCCTGAATCCTCATTCTTCAATCCTCAATCCCCAGTTCTCAATCTTCAATCCTCAATGCTCAATCCTCAATCCTCAGTCCTCAGTCATCAATCCTCAATCCTCAATCCACAAACCTCAATCCTCAACCGTCAGTCCTCGTCCTCAATCCTCAACACTCAATCCTCAATCCTCAATCTTCACTCATCAATACTAAATCTTCAATCCCCAATCTTCAATCCTCAATCCTCAATCCTCAATCTTCAATCCTCAACCCTCAATCCTCAATCTTCAATCCTCAATACTCAACATTCAATCCTCAATCCTCAATTCTCAATCCTCAATCCTCAATACTCAATCGTCAATCCCCAATCACCAATCCTCAACCTTCAATCCTCAATCCTCAATCCTCAATCCTCAATCCTCAATCCTCAATCATCAATGTCCAATCCTCAATACTCAATCTTCAATCCTCAATCCTCATTCCTCAATCCTCAATCCTCATTCTTCAATCTTCAATACCCAATCCTCAATCTTCAATCCTCAATCCTCAATCCTCAATTCTCAATCCTCAATCCTCAATCCTCAGACCTCAAACATCGATACTCAACCCTCAGTCCTCGTCCTCAATCCACAACCCTCAATCCTCAATCCTCAATCTTCAATCATCAATATTCAATCTTCAGTCCTCAATCCTCAATCCTCAATCCTCAATCCTCAATCCTCAATGTTCAATCCGCAATACCCAATCCTCAATCTTCAATCCTCAATCCTCAGTCCTCAATCCTCAATATTCAGTCCTCAATCCTCAGTCCTCAAACCTCAATCCTGAATCCTCAATCCTGAATCCTCAATCTTCAGACCTCAGTCCTCAACAATCAGTTATCAATTCTCAATCCTCAATAGAATACCATCAATTCACAGTTTTCAATACTCAATACTCAATCTGAAATCTTTAAATCTCTATCCACAAACACCAATTCTCATCACTCAACCCTCAACACTCAGTCCCCAATCCTCAATCTTCAATCCTCGATCCTCAAACCTCAATCCTCAATCCTGAGTCCCCAATCCTCAATCCTCAATCCTCAATCCTCATCCTTCGATCCTCAATACCCAATCCTCAATCTTCAATCCTCAATCCTCAATCCTCAATTCTCAATCCTCAATCCTCAGTCCTCAGACCTCAAACCTCAATCCTCAACCCTCAGCCCACATCGTCAATCATCAAACCTCAATCCTCAATCCTCAATCGTCAATCCTCAGTCCTCAATCCTCAATCCTCAATCCTCGTACCTCAAACCTCAATCCTCAACCCTCAGTCCTCATCCTCAATTCTCTATTCTCAATCCTCAATCCTCAAACCTCAATCTTCAATCCTCGATAATCAATCTCCAATCATAGATCCCCAATCCCCAATCCTCAATCCTTAATCCTCAATCTTGAATCCTCAATCCCCAGTACTCAATCTTCAATCCTCAATGCCCAATCCTCAATCCTCAATCCGCAGTCATCAATCCTCAATCCTCAATCCTCAGTCATCAATCCTCAATCTTCAATACTCAATCGTCAAACCTCAGCCCTCAATCCTCAGTCCTCAATCCTCTTCCCTCAAACCTCAATCTTCAACCCTCAGTCCCCATCCTCAATTCTCAATTCTCAACCCTCAATCCTCAACCCTCAATCTTCAATCCTCAATAATCAATCTCCAAACCTAGATCCCCAATCCCCAATCCTTAATCCTTAATCCTCAATCTTCAATCCTCAATCCCCAGTCCTCAATCCTCAATCCTCAGTCATCAATCCTCAACCTTCAATACTCAATCCTCAATCCTCAATCCTCAGTCCTCAATCCTCAATCCTCATTCCTCAAACCTCAATCCTCAAACCTCAACCCTCTATCTTCAATCCTTAATAATCAATCTCCAATACTAGATCCTCGATCCCCAATCCTCAATCCTCAATATCCAATCCTAAATCTTCAATGCTCAATCCTCTATTATCAATCGTCAATCCTCAATCCTCAATCCTCTGTCCTCAAACCTCAATCCTCAACCCTCAATCCTCAGTCCTCAGTCCTCAAACCTCAATCCTCAACCTTCAGCCCTCATCCTCGATCCTCAATCCTCAATCTTCAATCCTCAATCCTCAATCCTCAAGCCTCAATCCTCAATCCTCAATACTCAATCCTCAATCCTCAGTCCGCAATCCTCAATCTTCAATCCTCAATACTCAATCCTCAATCCTCAGTCCGCAATCCTCAATCTTCAATCCTCAATACTCAATCTTCAATCCTCAATACTCAATCCTCAATCCTCAATCCTCATTCTTCAATCCTCAATACCAAATCCTCAATCTTCAATCCTCAATCCTCAATCCTCAATTCTCAATCCTCAATCCTCAATCCTCAGACCTCAAACATCAATACTCAACCCTCAGTCCTCGTCCTCAATCCACAACACTCAATCCTCAATCCTCAATCTTCAATCATCAATATTCAATCTTCAGTCCTCAATCCTCAATCCTCAATCCTCAATCCTCAATCCTCAATGATCAATCCGCAATACCCAATCCTCAATCTTCAATCCTCAATCCTCAGTCCTCAATCCTCAATATTCAGTCCTCAATCCTCAGTCCTCAAACCTCAGTCCTGAATCCTCAATCCTGAATCCTCAATCTTCAGACCTCAGTCCTCAACAATCAGTTGGCAATTCTCAATCCTCAATAGAATACCATCAATTCACAGTTTTCAATACTCAATACTCAATCCGAAATCTTTAAATCTCTATCCACAAACACCAATTCTCATCACTCAACCCTCAACACTCAGTCCCCAATCCTCAATCTTCAATCCTCGATCCTCAAACCTCAATCCTCAGTCCTCAATCCTCAATTCTCAATCGTCAATCCTCAGTCCTCAGACCTCAAACCTCAATCCTCAACCCTCAGCCCTCATCGTCAATCATCAAACCTCAATCTTCAATCCTCAATCCTCAATCCTCAATCCTCAATCCTCAGTCCTCAATCCTCAATCCTCATTCCTCAAACCTCAATCCTCAAACCTCAGTCCTCATACTCAATTCTCAATTCTCAATCCTCAATCCTCAATCCTCAACCCTCTATCTTCAATCCTAAATAATCAATCTCCAATACTAGATCCTCAATCCCCAATCCTCAATCCTCAATATCCAATCCTAAATCTTCAATCCTCAATCCTCTATTATCAATCGTCAATCCTCAATCCTCAATCCTCTGTCCTCAAACCTCAACCCTCAACCCTCAATCCTCAGTCCTCAGACCTCAAACCTCAACCCTCAACATTCAGCCCTCATCCTCGATCCTCAATCCTCAATCTTCAATCCTCAATCCTCCATCCTCAAGCCTCAATCCTCAATCCTCAGTCCTCGTCCTCAAACCTCAACCCTCAATAATCAATCTTCAATCTTCACTCATCAATACTCAATCTTCCATCCTCAATCCTCAATACTCAATCCTCAATCCTCAATCCTCATTCTTCAATCCTCAATACCCAGTCCTCAATCTTCAATCCTCAATCCTCAATCCTCAATTCTCAATCCTCAATCCTCAGTCCTCAGTCCTAAAACCTCAACCTTCAAACCCTCAGCCCTCATCCTCAATCCTCAATCCTCATTCCTCAATCCTCAACCTTCAATCATCAATATTCAATCTTCAGTCCTCAATCCTCAATCCTCAATCCTCAATCCTCAATCCTCAATGTTCAATCCGCAATACCCAATCCTCAATCTTCAATCCTCAATCCTCAGTCCTCAATCCTCAATATTCAGTCCTCAATCCTCAGTCCTCAAACCTCAATCCTGAATCCTCAATCCTGAATCCTCAATCTTCAGACCTCAGTCCTCAACAATCAGTTGTCAATTCTCAATCCTCAATAGAATACCATCAATTCACAGTTTTCAATACTCAATACTCAATCTGAAATCTTTAAATCTCTATCCACAAACACCAATTCTCATCACTCAACCCTCAACACTCAGTCCCCAATCCTCAATCTTCAATCCTCGATCCTCAAACCTCAATCCTCAATCCTGAGTCCCCAATCCTCAATCCTCAATCCTCAATCCTCATCCTTCGATCCTCAATACCCAATCCTCAATCTTCAATCCTCAATCCTCAATCCTCAATTCTCAATCCTCAATCCTCAGTCCTCAGACCTCAAACCTCAATCCTCAACCCTCAGCCCACATCGTCAATCATCAAACCTCAATCCTCAATCCTCAATCGTCAATCCTCAGTCCTCAATCCTCAATCCTCAATCCTCGTACCTCAAACCTCAATCCTCAACCCTCAGTCCTCATCCTCAATTCTCTATTCTCAATCCTCAATCCTCAAACCTCAATCTTCAATCCTCGATAATCAATCTCCAATCCTAGATCCCCAATCCCCAATCCTCAATCCTTAATCCTCAATCTTGAATCCTCAATCCCCAGTACTCAATCTTCAATCCTCAATGCCCAATCCTCAATCCTCAATCCGCAGTCATCAATCCTCAATCCTCAATCCTCAGTCATCAATCCTCAATCTTCAATACTCAATCGTCAAACCTCAGCCCTCAATCCTCAATCCTCAATCCTCTTCCCTCAAACCTCAATCTTCAACCCTCAGTCCCCATCCTCAATTCTCAATTCTCAACCCTCAATCCTCAGTCCTCAGTCCTCAAACCTCAATCCTCAACCTTCAGCCCTCATCCTCGATCCTCAATCCTCAATCTTCAATCCTCAATCCTCAATCCTCAAGCCTCAATCCTCAATCCTCAATACTCAATCCTCAATCCTCAGTCCGCAATCCTCAATCTTCAATCCTCAATACTCAATCCTCAATCCTCAGTCCGCAATCCTCAATCTTCAATCCTCAATACTCAATCTTCAATCCTCAATACTCAATCCTCAATCCTCAATCCTCATTCTTCAATCCTCAATACCAAATCCTCAATCTTCAATCCTCAATCCTCAATCCTCAATTCTCAATCCTCAATCCTCAATCCTCAGACCTCAAACATCAATACTCAACCCTCAGTCCTCGTCCTCAATCCACAACACTCAATCCTCAATCCTCAATCTTCAATCATCAATATTCAATCTTCAGTCCTCAATCCTCAATCCTCAATCCTCAATCCTCAATCCTCAATGTTCAATCCGCAATACCCAATCCTCAATCTTCAATCCTCAATCCTCAGTCCTCAATCCTCAATATTCAGTCCTCAATCCTCAGTCCTCAAACCTCAGTCCTGAATCCTCAATCCTGAATCCTCAATCTTCAGACCTCAGTCCTCAACAATCAGTTGGCAATTCTCAATCCTCAATAGAATACCATCAATTCACAGTTTTCAATACTCAATACTCAATCCGAAATCTTTAAATCTCTATCCACAAACACCAATTCTCATCACTCAACCCTCAACACTCAGTCCCCAATCCTCAATCTTCAATCCTCGATCCTCAAACCTCAATCCTCAGTGCTCAATCCTCAATTCTCAATCGTCAATCCTCAGTCCTCAGACCTCAAACCTCAATCCTCAACCCTCAGCCCTCATCGTCAATCATCAAACCTCAATCTTCAATCCTCAATCCTCAATCCTCAATCCTCAATCCTCAGTCCTCAATCCTCAATCCTCATTCCTCAAACCTCAATCCTCAAACCTCAGTCCTCATACTCAATTCTCAATTCTCAATCCTCAATCCTCAATCCTCAACCCTCTATCTTCAATCCTAAATAATCAATCTCCAATACTAGATCCTCAATCCCCAATCCTCAATCCTCAATATCCAATCCTAAATCTTCAATCCTCAATCCTCTATTATCAATCGTCAATCCTCAATCCTCAATCCTCTGTCCTCAAACCTCAACCCTCAACCCTCAATCCTCAGTCCTCAGACCTCAAACCTCAATCCTCAACATTCAGCCCTCATCCTCGATCCTCAATCCTCAATCTTCAATCCTCAATCCTCCATCCTCAAGCCTCAATCCTCAATCCTCAGTCCTCGTCCTCAAACCTCAACCCTCAATAATCAATCTTCAATCTTCACTCATCAATACTCAATCTTCCATCCTCAATCCTCAATACTCAATCCTCAATCCTCAATCCTCATTCTTCAGTCCTCAATACCCAGTCCTCAATCTTCAATCCTCAATCCTCAATCCTCAATTCTCAATCCTCAATCCTCAGTCCTCAGTCCTAAAACCTCAACCTTCAAACCCTCAGCCCTCATCCTCAATCCTCAATCCTCATTCCTCAATCCTCAACCTTCAATCATCAATATTCAATCTTCAGTCCTCAATCCTCAATCCTCAATCCTCAATCCTCAATCCTCAATGTTCAATCCGCAATACCCAATCCTCAATCTTCAATCCTCAATCCTCAGTCCTCAATCCTCAATATTCAGTCCTCAATCCTCAGTCCTCAAACCTCAATCCTGAATCCTCAATCCTGAATCCTCAATCTTCAGACCTCAGTCCTCAACAATCAGTTGTCAATTCTCAATCCTCAATAGAATACCATCAATTCACAGTTTTCAATACTCAATACTCAATCTGAAATCTTTAAATCTCTATCCACAAACACCAATTCTCATCACTCAACCCTCAACACTCAGTCCCCAATCCTCAATCTTCAATCCTCGATCCTCAAACCTCAATCCTCAATCCTGAGTCCCCAATCCTCAATCCTCAATCCTCAATCCTCATCCTTCGATCCTCAATACCCAATCCTCAATCTTCAATCCTCAATCCTCAATCCTCAATTCTCAATCCTCAATCCTCAGTCCTCAGACCTCAAACCTCAATCCTCAACCCTCAGCCCACATCGTCAATCATCAAACCTCAATCCTCAATCCTCAATCGTCAATCCTCAGTCCTCAATCCTCAATCCTCAATCCTCGTACCTCAAACCTCAATCCTCAACCCTCAGTCCTCATCCTCAATTCTCTATTCTCAATCCTCAATCCTCAAACCTCAATCTTCAATCCTCGATAATCAATCTCCAATCCTAGATCCCCAATCCCCAATCCTCAATCCTTAATCCTCAATCTTGAATCCTCAATCCCCAGTACTCAATCTTCAATCCTCAATGCCCAATCCTCAATCCTCAATCCGCAGTCATCAATCCTCAATCCTCAATCCTCAGTCATCAATCCTCAATCTTCAATACTCAATCGTCAAACCTCAGCCCTCAATCCTCAATCCTCAATCCTCTTCCCTCAAACCTCAATCTTCAACCCTCAGTCCCCATCCTCAATTCTCAATTCTCAACCCTCAATCCTCAGTCCTCAGTCCTCAAACCTCAATCCTCAACCTTCAGCCCTCATCCTCGATCCTCAATCCTCAATCTTCAATCCTCAATCCTCAATCCTCAAGCCTCAATCCTCAATCCTCAATACTCAATCCTCAATCCTCAGTCCGCAATCCTCAATCTTCAATCCTCAATACTCAATCCTCAATCCTCAGTCCGCAATCCTCAATCTTCAATCCTCAATACTCAATCTTCAATCCTCAATACTCAATCCTCAATCCTCAATCCTCATTCTTCAATCCTCAATACCAAATCCTCAATCTTCAATCCTCAATCCTCAATCCTCAATTCTCAATCCTCAATCCTCAATCCTCAGACCTCAAACATCAATACTCAACCCTCAGTCCTCGTCCTCAATCCACAACACTCAATCCTCAATCCTCAATCTTCAATCATCAATATTCAATCTTCAGTCCTCAATCCTCAATCCTCAATCCTCAATCCTCAATCCTCAATGTTCAATCCGCAATACCCAATCCTCAATCTTCAATCCTCAATCCTCAGTCCTCAATCCTCAATATTCAGTCCTCAATCCTCAGTCCTCAAACCTCAATCCTGAATCCTCAATCCTGAATCCTCAATCTTCAGACCTCAGTCCTCAACAATCAGTTATCAATTCTCAATCCTCAATAGAATACCATCAATTCACAGTTTTCAATACTCAATACTCAATCTGAAATCTTTAAATCTCTATCCACAAACACCAATTCTCATCACTCAACCCTCAACACTCAGTCCCCAATCCTCAATCTTCAATCCTCGATCCTCAAACCTCAATCCTCAATCCTGAGTCCCCAATCCTCAATCCTCAATCCTCAATCCTCATCCTTCGATCCTCAATACCCAATCCTCAATCTTCAATCCTCAATCCTCAATCCTCAATTCTCAATCCTCAATCCTCAGTCCTCAGACCTCAAACCTCAATCCTCAACCCTCAGCCCACATCGTCAATCATCAAACCTCAATCCTCAATCCTCAATCGTCAATCCTCAGTCCTCAATCCTCAATCCTCAATCCTCGTACCTCAAACCTCAATCCTCAACCCTCAGTCCTCATCCTCAATTCTCTATTCTCAATCCTCAATCCTCAAACCTCAATCTTCAATCCTCGATAATCAATCTCCAATCATAGATCCCCAATCCCCAATCCTCAATCCTTAATCCTCAATCTTGAATCCTCAATCCCCAGTACTCAATCTTCAATCCTCAATGCCCAATCCTCAATCCTCAATCCGCAGTCATCAATCCTCAATCCTCAATCCTCAGTCATCAATCCTCAATCTTCAATACTCAATCGTCAAACCTCAGCCCTCAATCCTCAGTCCTCAATCCTCTTCCCTCAAACCTCAATCTTCAACCCTCAGTCCCCATCCTCAATTCTCAATTCTCAACCCTCAATCCTCAACCCTCAATCTTCAATCCTCAATAATCAATCTCCAAACCTAGATCCCCAATCCCCAATCCTTAATCCTTAATCCTCAATCTTCAATCCTCAATCCCCAGTCCTCAATCCTCAATCCTCAGTCATCAATCCTCAACCTTCAATACTCAATCCTCAATCCTCAATCCTCAGTCCTCAATCCTCAATCCTCATTCCTCAAACCTCAATCCTCAAACCTCAACCCTCTATCTTCAATCCTTAATAATCAATCTCCAATACTAGATCCTCGATCCCCAATCCTCAATCCTCAATATCCAATCCTAAATCTTCAATGCTCAATCCTCTATTATCAATCGTCAATCCTCAATCCTCAATCCTCTGTCCTCAAACCTCAATCCTCAACCCTCAATCCTCAGTCCTCAGTCCTCAAACCTCAATCCTCAACCTTCAGCCCTCATCCTCGATCCTCAATCCTCAATCTTCAATCCTCAATCCTCAATCCTCAAGCCTCAATCCTCAATCCTCAATACTCAATCCTCAATCCTCAGTCCGCAATCCTCAATCTTCAATCCTCAATACTCAATCCTCAATCCTCAGTCCGCAATCCTCAATCTTCAATCCTCAATACTCAATCTTCAATCCTCAATACTCAATCCTCAATCCTCAATCCTCATTCTTCAATCCTCAATACCAAATCCTCAATCTTCAATCCTCAATCCTCAATCCTCAATTCTCAATCCTCAATCCTCAATCCTCAGACCTCAAACATCAATACTCAACCCTCAGTCCTCGTCCTCAATCCACAACACTCAATCCTCAATCCTCAATCTTCAATCATCAATATTCAATCTTCAGTCCTCAATCCTCAATCCTCAATCCTCAATCCTCAATCCTCAATGATCAATCCGCAATACCCAATCCTCAATCTTCAATCCTCAATCCTCAGTCCTCAATCCTCAATATTCAGTCCTCAATCCTCAGTCCTCAAACCTCAGTCCTGAATCCTCAATCCTGAATCCTCAATCTTCAGACCTCAGTCCTCAACAATCAGTTGGCAATTCTCAATCCTCAATAGAATACCATCAATTCACAGTTTTCAATACTCAATACTCAATCCGAAATCTTTAAATCTCTATCCACAAACACCAATTCTCATCACTCAACCCTCAACACTCAGTCCCCAATCCTCAATCTTCAATCCTCGATCCTCAAACCTCAATCCTCAGTCCTCAATCCTCAATTCTCAATCGTCAATCCTCAGTCCTCAGACCTCAAACCTCAATCCTCAACCCTCAGCCCTCATCGTCAATCATCAAACCTCAATCTTCAATCCTCAATCCTCAATCCTCAATCCTCAATCCTCAGTCCTCAATCCTCAATCCTCATTCCTCAAACCTCAATCCTCAAACCTCAGTCCTCATACTCAATTCTCAATTCTCAATCCTCAATCCTCAATCCTCAACCCTCTATCTTCAATCCTAAATAATCAATCTCCAATACTAGATCCTCAATCCCCAATCCTCAATCCTCAATATCCAATCCTAAATCTTCAATCCTCAATCCTCTATTATCAATCGTCAATCCTCAATCCTCAATCCTCTGTCCTCAAACCTCAACCCTCAACCCTCAATCCTCAGTCCTCAGACCTCAAACCTCAACCCTCAACATTCAGCCCTCATCCTCGATCCTCAATCCTCAATCTTCAATCCTCAATCCTCCATCCTCAAGCCTCAATCCTCAATCCTCAGTCCTCGTCCTCAAACCTCAACCCTCAATAATCAATCTTCAATCTTCACTCATCAATACTCAATCTTCCATCCTCAATCCTCAATACTCAATCCTCAATCCTCAATCCTCATTCTTCAATCCTCAATACCCAGTCCTCAATCTTCAATCCTCAATCCTCAATCCTCAATTCTCAATCCTCAATCCTCAGTCCTCAGTCCTAAAACCTCAACCTTCAAACCCTCAGCCCTCATCCTCAATCCTCAATCCTCATTCCTCAATCCTCAACCTTCAATCATCAATATTCAATCTTCAGTCCTCAATCCTCAATCCTCAATCCTCAATCCTCAATCCTCAATGTTCAATCCGCAATACCCAATCCTCAATCTTCAATCCTCAATCCTCAGTCCTCAATCCTCAATATTCAGTCCTCAATCCTCAGTCCTCAAACCTCAATCCTGAATCCTCAATCCTGAATCCTCAATCTTCAGACCTCAGTCCTCAACAATCAGTTGTCAATTCTCAATCCTCAATAGAATACCATCAATTCACAGTTTTCAATACTCAATACTCAATCTGAAATCTTTAAATCTCTATCCACAAACACCAATTCTCATCACTCAACCCTCAACACTCAGTCCCCAATCCTCAATCTTCAATCCTCGATCCTCAAACCTCAATCCTCAATCCTGAGTCCCCAATCCTCAATCCTCAATCCTCAATCCTCATCCTTCGATCCTCAATACCCAATCCTCAATCTTCAATCCTCAATCCTCAATCCTCAATTCTCAATCCTCAATCCTCAGTCCTCAGACCTCAAACCTCAATCCTCAACCCTCAGCCCACATCGTCAATCATCAAACCTCAATCCTCAATCCTCAATCGTCAATCCTCAGTCCTCAATCCTCAATCCTCAATCCTCGTACCTCAAACCTCAATCCTCAACCCTCAGTCCTCATCCTCAATTCTCTATTCTCAATCCTCAATCCTCAAACCTCAATCTTCAATCCTCGATAATCAATCTCCAATCCTAGATCCCCAATCCCCAATCCTCAATCCTTAATCCTCAATCTTGAATCCTCAATCCCCAGTACTCAATCTTCAATCCTCAATGCCCAATCCTCAATCCTCAATCCGCAGTCATCAATCCTCAATCCTCAATCCTCAGTCATCAATCCTCAATCTTCAATACTCAATCGTCAAACCTCAGCCCTCAATCCTCAATCCTCAATCCTCTTCCCTCAAACCTCAATCTTCAACCCTCAGTCCCCATCCTCAATTCTCAATTCTCAACCCTCAATCCTCAGTCCTCAGTCCTCAAACCTCAATCCTCAACCTTCAGCCCTCATCCTCGATCCTCAATCCTCAATCTTCAATCCTCAATCCTCAATCCTCAAGCCTCAATCCTCAATCCTCAATACTCAATCCTCAATCCTCAGTCCGCAATCCTCAATCTTCAATCCTCAATACTCAATCCTCAATCCTCAGTCCGCAATCCTCAATCTTCAATCCTCAATACTCAATCTTCAATCCTCAATACTCAATCCTCAATCCTCAATCCTCATTCTTCAATCCTCAATACCAAATCCTCAATCTTCAATCCTCAATCCTCAATCCTCAATTCTCAATCCTCAATCCTCAATCCTCAGACCTCAAACATCAATACTCAACCCTCAGTCCTCGTCCTCAATCCACAACACTCAATCCTCAATCCTCAATCTTCAATCATCAATATTCAATCTTCAGTCCTCAATCCTCAATCCTCAATCCTCAATCCTCAATCCTCAATGTTCAATCCTCAATACCCAATCCTCAATCTTCAATCCTCAATCCTCAGTCCTCAATCCTCAATATTCAGTCCTCAATCCTCAGTCCTCAAACCTCAGTCCTGAATCCTCAATCCTGAATCCTCAATCTTCAGACCTCAGTCCTCAACAATCAGTTGGCAATTCTCAATCCTCAATAGAATACCATCAATTCACAGTTTTCAATACTCAATACTCAATCCGAAATCTTTAAATCTCTATCCACAAACACCAATTCTCATCACTCAACCCTCAACACTCAGTCCCCAATCCTCAATCTTCAATCCTCGATCCTCAAACCTCAATCCTCAGTGCTCAATCCTCAATTCTCAATCGTCAATCCTCAGTCCTCAGACCTCAAACCTCAATCCTCAACCCTCAGCCCTCATCGTCAATCATCAAACCTCAATCTTCAATCCTCAATCCTCAATCCTCAATCCTCAATCCTCAGTCCTCAATCCTCAATCCTCATTCCTCAAACCTCAATCCTCAAACCTCAGTCCTCATACTCAATTCTCAATTCTCAATCCTCAATCCTCAATCCTCAACCCTCTATCTTCAATCCTAAATAATCAATCTCCAATACTAGATCCTCAATCCCCAATCCTCAATCCTCAATATCCAATCCTAAATCTTCAATCCTCAATCCTCTATTATCAATCGTCAATCCTCAATCCTCAATCCTCTGTCCTCAAACCTCAACCCTCAACCCTCAATCCTCAGTCCTCAGACCTCAAACCTCAATCCTCAACATTCAGCCCTCATCCTCGATCCTCAATCCTCAATCTTCAATCCTCAATCCTCCATCCTCAAGCCTCAATCCTCAATCCTCAGTCCTCGTCCTCAAACCTCAACCCTCAATAATCAATCTTCAATCTTCACTCATCAATACTCAATCTTCCATCCTCAATCCTCAATACTCAATCCTCAATCCTCAATCCTCATTCTTCAGTCCTCAATACCCAGTCCTCAATCTTCAATCCTCAATCCTCAATCCTCAATTCTCAATCCTCAATCCTCAGTCCTCAGTCCTAAAACCTCAACCTTCAAACCCTCAGCCCTCATCCTCAATCCTCAATCCTCATTCCTCAATCCTCAACCTTCAATCATCAATATTCAATCTTCAGTCCTCAATCCTCAATCCTCAATCCTCAATCCTCAATCCTCAATGTTCAATCCGCAATACCCAATCCTCAATCTTCAATCCTCAATCCTCAGTCCTCAATCCTCAATATTCAGTCCTCAATCCTCAGTCCTCAAACCTCAATCCTGAATCCTCAATCCTGAATCCTCAATCTTCAGACCTCAGTCCTCAACAATCAGTTGTCAATTCTCAATCCTCAATAGAATACCATCAATTCACAGTTTTCAATACTCAATACTCAATCTGAAATCTTTAAATCTCTATCCACAAACACCAATTCTCATCACTCAACCCTCAACACTCAGTCCCCAATCCTCAATCTTCAATCCTCGATCCTCAAACCTCAATCCTCAATCCTGAGTCCCCAATCCTCAATCCTCAATCCTCAATCCTCATCCTTCGATCCTCAATACCCAATCCTCAATCTTCAATCCTCAATCCTCAATCCTCAATTCTCAATCCTCAATCCTCAGTCCTCAGACCTCAAACCTCAATCCTCAACCCTCAGCCCACATCGTCAATCATCAAACCTCAATCCTCAATCCTCAATCGTCAATCCTCAGTCCTCAATCCTCAATCCTCAATCCTCGTACCTCAAACCTCAATCCTCAACCCTCAGTCCTCATCCTCAATTCTCTATTCTCAATCCTCAATCCTCAAACCTCAATCTTCAATCCTCGATAATCAATCTCCAATCCTAGATCCCCAATCCCCAATCCTCAATCCTTAATCCTCAATCTTGAATCCTCAATCCCCAGTACTCAATCTTCAATCCTCAATGCCCAATCCTCAATCCTCAATCCGCAGTCATCAATCCTCAATCCTCAATCCTCAGTCATCAATCCTCAATCTTCAATACTCAATCGTCAAACCTCAGCCCTCAATCCTCAATCCTCAATCCTCTTCCCTCAAACCTCAATCTTCAACCCTCAGTCCCCATCCTCAATTCTCAATTCTCAACCCTCAATCCTCAGTCCTCAGTCCTCAAACCTCAATCCTCAACCTTCAGCCCTCATCCTCGATCCTCAATCCTCAATCTTCAATCCTCAATCCTCAATCCTCAAGCCTCAATCCTCAATCCTCAATACTCAATCCTCAATCCTCAGTCCGCAATCCTCAATCTTCAATCCTCAATACTCAATCCTCAATCCTCAGTCCGCAATCCTCAATCTTCAATCCTCAATACTCAATCTTCAATCCTCAATACTCAATCCTCAATCCTCAATCCTCATTCTTCAATCCTCAATACCAAATCCTCAATCTTCAATCCTCAATCCTCAATCCTCAATTCTCAATCCTCAATCCTCAATCCTCAGACCTCAAACATCAATACTCAACCCTCAGTCCTCGTCCTCAATCCACAACACTCAATCCTCAATCCTCAATCTTCAATCATCAATATTCAATCTTCAGTCCTCAATCCTCAATCCTCAATCCTCAATCCTCAATCCTCAATGTTCAATCCGCAATACCCAATCCTCAATCTTCAATCCTCAATCCTCAGTCCTCAATCCTCAATATTCAGTCCTCAATCCTCAGTCCTCAAACCTCAGTCCTGAATCCTCAATCCTGAATCCTCAATCTTCAGACCTCAGTCCTCAACAATCAGTTGGCAATTCTCAATCCTCAATGGAATACCATCAATTCACAGTTTTCAATACTCAATACTCAATCCGAAATCTTTAAATCTCTATCCACAAACACCAATTCTCATCACTCAACCCTCAACACTCAGTCCCCAATCCTCAATCTTCAATCCTCGATCCTCAAACCTCAATCCTCAGTCCTCAATCCTCAATTCTCAATCGTCAATCCTCAGTCCTCAGACCTCAAACCTCAATCCTCAACCCTCAGCCCTCATCGTCAATCATCAAACCTCAATCTTCAATCCTCAATCCTCAATCCTCAATCCTCAATCCTCAGTCCTCAATCCTCAATCCTCATTCCTCAAACCTCAATCCTCAAACCTCAGTCCTCATACTCAATTCTCAATTCTCAATCCTCAATCCTCAATCCTCAACCCTCTATCTTCAATCCTAAATAATCAATCTCCAATACTAGATCCTCAATCCCCAATCCTCAATCCTCAATATCCAATCCTAAATCTTCAATCCTCAATCCTCTATTATCAATCGTCAATCCTCAATCCTCAATCCTCTGTCCTCAAACCTCAATCCTCAACCCTCAATCCTCAGTCCTCAGACCTCAAACCTCAATCCTCAACATTCAGCCCTCATCCTCGATCCTCAATCCTCAATCTTCAATCCTCAATCCTCCATCCTCAAGCCTCAATCCTCAATCCTCAGTCCTCGTCCTCAAACCTCAACCCTCAATAATCAATCTTCAATCTTCACTCATCAATACTCAATCTTCCATCCTCAATCCTCAATACTCAATCCTCAATCCTCAATCCTCATTCTTCAATCCTCAATACCCAGTCCTCAATCTTCAATCCTCAATCCTCAATCCTCAATTCTCAATCCTCAATCCTCAGTCCTCAGTCCTAAAACCTCAACCTTCAAACCCTCAGCCCTCATCCTCAATCCTCAATCCTCATTCCTCAATCCTCAACCTTCAATCCTCAATTCTCAATCTTCAATCCTCAATCCTCAATACTCAGTCATCAATCCTCAATCTTCAATACTCAATCGTCAACCCTCAGCCCTCAATCCTCAATCCTCAATCCTCGTTCCTCAAACCACAATCCTCAACCCTCAGTCGTCATCCTCAATTCTCAATTCTCAATCCTCAATCCTCAACCCTCAATCTTCAATCCTCAATTCTCAACCTTCAGTCCTCAATACTCAACCGTCAATCCACAATTCGCAATACTCAATAGAATATCCTGAATTCTCAGGATTCAATACTCAAACCTCAATCCTCAACCTTCAATCCTCAATAATCAATTTTCATTCCTAGATCCTCAATCCCCAATCCTCAATCGTAAATCCTCAATCTTCAATCCTCAATCCCCAATCCTCAATCTTCATTTCTCAATGCTCCATCCTCTATCCTCAATCCTCAGTCCTCAGTCTTCAACCGTCAATCCTCAAACCTCAATCCTCAACCGTCAGTCCTCGTCCTCAACCCTCAACCCTCTACACTCAATACTCAATCCTCAATCTTCAATCATCAATACTCAATCTTCAATCCTCAATCCTCAATCCTTAATCCTCAATCCTCAATCCTCAATATTTAACACACAACCCTCAACCATCAATCCTCAATTCTCAACCATCAATTCTCAATTCTCAATACTCAACAGAATATCCTGAATTCTCATCGTACAATACTCAATCCACAAAAATCAATAATCAAATCTCAATCCTCAATCCTCAATCCTCAAACCTCAATCCTCATTCTTCAATCCTCAATCCTCAATCCTCAATCCTAAATCCTCAACCATCAATCCTCAATATTCAATACTCAAACCTCAATCCTCAATCCTGAATCCTCAATACTAAACCATCAATCCTCAATTCTCGATACTCAATAGAACATCCTGAATTCTCAGGATTCAATACTAAAACCTCAAACCTCAAACCTCAGCCATCATCTTCAATCCTCAATCCTCAATCCTCAATCGTCAGTCTTCAATCCTCAATACTCAATATTCAATTGTCAATCCTGAATCCAAAATCCTCAATCCTCATTGTTCAATCCTCAATACCCAATCCTCAATCTTCAATCCTCTATCCTCAATCCACAATTCTCAATACTCAATCCTCAGACCTCAGTCCTCAAACCTCAATCCTCAACCCTCAGCCCTCATCCTCAATCCTCAATCCTCAACCTCAATCCTCAATCTTCAATCCTCAATACTCAATCTTCAATCCTCAATCCTCAGAACTCAAACCTCAATTCTGAATCCTCAACCCTGAATCCTCAATCTTCAGCCCTCAGTCCTCAACAATCAGTTGTCAATCCTCAATCCTCAGTATAATATCCTCAATTCACAGTTTTCAATACTCAATACTCAATCTGCAATCTTCAAATCTCTATCCACAAACATCAATTCTCATCACTCAACCCTCAACACTCAGTCCTCAATGTTCAATCCTCAATCCTCAATTCTCAATCTTCGATCCTCAAACTGAATCTTCAATCCTCAATCCTCAATCCTCAATCCTCAATCCTCAATCCTGAATATCCAATCCACAGTCCCCAATCCTCAATCCTCAATCCTCAATCCTCATTCTTCAATCCTCAATACCCAATCCTCAATCTTCAATCCTCAATCCTCAATCCTCAATTCTCAATGCTAAATCCTCAGTCCTCAGACCTCAAACCTCAATCCTCAACCCTCTGCCCTCATCGTCAATCCTCAAACCTAAATACTCAATACTCAATCGTCAATCCTCAATCCTCAATCTTCAATCCACAATACTCAACCTTCAATCCTCAATCCTCAATCCTCAATCCTCAATATTCAATCCTCAATACTCAATTTTCAATACTCAATCCGCAATCATCAATCCTCAATCCCCAATCCTCAGTCATCAATCCTCAAACCTCAGTCCCCATCCACAATTCTCAATCCTCAACCCTCAATCCTCAAACCACAATCCTCAACTGTCAGTCCTCGTCCTCAATCCTCAACCCTCGATCCTCAATCCTCAGTCTTCAATCATCAATACTCAATCTTCAATCCTCAATCCTCAATCCTCAATCCTCATTCCTCAAACCTCAATCCTCAACCCTCTGTCCTTATCCTCAATTCTCAATTCTCAATCCTCAATCCTCAATCCTCAATCTTCAATCCTCAATAATGAATTTTCAATCCTAGATCCTCAATCGCCAGTCCTCAATCCTTAATCCTCAATCTTCAATCCTCAATACTCAATCTTCAATCCTCAGTCCTCAGTCCTCAATCCTCAATTCTGAATTCTCAATCCTGAATCCTCAATCTTCAGCCCTCAGTCCTCAACAATCAGTTGTCAATCCTCAATCCTCAATAGAATATCATCAATTCACAGTTTTCAATACTCAATGCTCAATCTGCAATCTTCAAATATCTATCCACAAACAACAATTCTAATCACACAACCCTCAACACTCAGTCCCCAAACCTCAATCTTCAATCCTCAATCCTCAATCCTCAATTCTCTATACTCAATCCTCAGACCTCAGTCCTCAAACCTCTATCCTCAGCCCTCAGCCCTCATCCTCAATCCTCAATCCTCAACCTCAATCCTCAATCTTCAATCCTCAATACTCAATCTTCAATCCTCAATCCTCAGTCCTCAAACCTCAATTCTGAATCCTCAATCCTGAATCCTCAATCTTCAGCCCTCAGTCCTTAACATTCGGTTGTCAATCCTCAATCCTCAATAGAATATCCTCAATTCACAGTTTTCAATACTCAATACTCAATCTGCAATCTTCAAATCTCTATCCACAAACATCAATCCTCATCACTCAATCCTCAACACTCAGTCCCCAATCCTCAATCTTCAATCCTCGATCCTCAATCCTCAATCCTCAATCCTCAGTCCCCAATCCTCAATCCTCAATCCTCAATCCTCATCCTTCGATCCTCAATACCCAATCCTCAATCTTCAATCCTCAATCCTCAATCCTCAATTCTCAATCCTCAATCCTCAGTCCTCAGACCTCAAACCTCAATCCTCAACCCTCAGCCCTCATCGTCAATCATCAAACCTCAATCCTCAATCCTCAATCGTCAATCCTCAATTATAAATCTTCAATCCTCAATACTCAATCGTCAATCCTCAATCCTCAATCCTCAATCGTCAATATTCAATCCTCAATACCCAATTTTCAATACTCAATCCGCAATCATCAGACCTCAATCCTCAGTCATCAATTCTCAATCTTCAATACTCAATCGTCAATCCTCAGTCCTCAATCCTCAATCCTAATTCCTCAAACCTCAATCCTCGAACCTCAGTCCTCATACTCAATTCTCAATTCTCAATCCTCAATCCTCAATCCTCAACCCTCTATCTTCAATCCTAAATAATCAATCTCCAATACTAGATCCTCAATCCCCAATCCTCAATCCTCAATATCCAATCCTAAATCTTCAATTCTCAATCCTCTATTATCAATCGTCAATCCTCAATCCTCAATCTTCTGTCCTCAAACCTCAATCCTCAACCCTCAATCCTCAGTCCTCAGTCCTCAAACCTCAATCCTCAACCTTCAGCCCTCATCCTCGATCCTCAATCCTCAATATTCAATCCTCAACCCTCAATCCTCAAGCCTCAATCCTCAATCCTCTGTCCTCGTCCTCAAACCTCAACACTCAATAATCAATCTTCAATCTTCACTCGTCAATACTCAATCTTCCATCCTCAATCCTCAATACTCAATCCTCAATCCTCAATCCCCATTCTTCAATCCTCACTCCTCAATCCTCAGTCATCAATCCTCAATCTTCAATACTCAATCGTCAACCCTCAGTCCTCAATCCTCAATCCTCAATCCTCGTTCCTCAAACCACAATCCTCAACCCTCAGTCGTCATCCTCAACTCTCAATTCTCAATCCTCAATCCTCAATCCTCAATCCTCATCCTTCGATCCTCAATACCCAATCCTCAATCTTCAATCCTCAATCCTCAATCCTCAATTCTCAATCCTCAATCCTCAGTCCTCAGACCTCAAACCTCAATCCTCAACCCTCAGCCCTCATCGTCAATCATCAAACCTCAATCCTCAATCCTCAATCGTCAATCCTCAATTATAAATCTTCAATCCTCAATACTCAATCGTCAATCCTCAATCCTCAATCCTCAATCGTCAATATTCAATCCTCAATACCCAATTTTCAATACTCAATCCGCAATCATCATACCTCAATCCTCAGTCATCAATTCTCAATCTTCAATACTCAATCGTCAATCCTCAGTCCTCAATCCTCAATCCTAATTCCTCAAACCTCAATCCTCGAACCTCAGTCCTCATACTCAATTCTCAATTCTCAATCCTCAATCCTCAATCCTCAACCCTCTATCTTCAATCCTAAATAATCAATCTCCAATACTAGATCCTCAATCCCCAATCCTCAATCCTCAATATCCAATCCTAAATCTTCAATTCTCAATCCTCTATTATCAATCGTCAATCCTCAATCCTCAATCTTCTGTCCTCAAACCTCAATCCTCAACCCTCAATCCTCAGTCCTCAGTCCTCAAACCTCAATCCTCAACCTTCAGCCCTCATCCTCGATCCTCAATCCTCAATATTCAATCCTCAACCCTCAATCCTCAAGCCTCAATCCTCAATCCTCTGTCCTCGTCCTCAAACCTCAACACTCAATAATCAATCTTCAATCTTCACTCATCAATACTCAATCTTCCATCCTCAATCCTCAATACTCAATCCTCAATCCTCAATCCCCATTCTTCAATCCTCACTCCTCAATCCTCAGTCATCAATCCTCAATCTTCAATACTCAATCGTCAACCCTCAGTCCTCAATCCTCAATCCTCAATCCTCGTTCCTCAAACCACAATCCTCAACCCTCAGTCGTCATCCTCAACTCTCAATTCTCAATCCTCAATCCTCAACCCTCAATCTTCATCCTCAATTCTCAACCTTCAGTCCTCAATCCTCAATCCTCAATCCTCAATATTGAATCCTCAATAATCAATTTTCAATCCTAGATCCTCAATCCCCAATCCTCAATCCTTAATCCTCATTCTTCAAACCTCAATACCCAATCCTCAATCTTAAATCCTCAATCCTCAATCCTTAATTCTCAATCCTCAATCCTCAGTCCTCAGACCTCAAACCTCAATCCTCAACCCTCAGCCCTCATCGTCAGTCCTCAAACCTCAATCCTCAATCCTCAATCGTCAATCCTCAATCCTCAATCTTCAATCCTCAATACTCAATCTTCAATCCTCAATCCTCAATCCTCAATCCTCAATATTCAATCCTCGATACCCAATTTTCAATACTCAATCCGCAATCATCAAAGCTCAATCCTCAATCCTCAGTCATCAATCCTCTATCCTCAATCCTCAATCTTCAATCCTCAATCCTCAATCCTCACTCCTCAATCGTCATTCTTCAATCCTCAATCCTCAATCCTCAATCCTCAATCCTCAGTCATCAATCCTCAACCTTCAATAGTCAATCCTCAATCCTCAGTCCTCAGTCCTCAATCCTCAATTCTGAATTCTCAATCCTGAATCCTCAATCTTCAGCCCTCAGTCCTCAACAATCAGTTGTCAATCCTCAATCCTCAATAGAATATCATCAATTCACAGTTTTCAATACTCAATGCTCAATCTGCAATCTTCAAATATCTATCCACAAACAACAATTCTAATCACACAACCCTCAACACTCAGTCCCCAAACCTCAATCTTCAATCCTCAATCCTCAATCCTCAATTCTCTATACTCAATCCTCAGACCTCAGTCCTCAAACCTCTATCCTCAGCCCTCAGCCCTCATCCTCAATCCTCAATCCTCAACCTCAATCCTCAATCTTCAATCCTCAATACTCAATCTTCAATCCTCAATCCTCAGTCCTCAAACCTCAATTCTGAATCCTCAATCCTGAATCCTCAATCTTCAGCCCTCAGTCCTTAACAATCGGTTGTCAATCCTCAATCCTCAATAGAATATCCTCAATTCACAGTTTTCAATACTCAATACTCAATCTGCAATCTTCAAATCTCTATCCACAAACATCAATCCTCATCACTCAACCCTCAACACTCAGTCCCCAATCCTCAATCTTCAATCCTCGATCCTCAATCCTCAATCCTCAATCCTCAGTCCCCAATCCTCAATCCTCAATCCTCAATCCTCATCCTTCGATCCTCAATACCCAATCCTCAATCTTCAATCCTCAATCCTCAATCCTCAATTCTCAATCCTCAATCCTCAGTCCTCAGACCTCAAACCTCAATCCTCAACCCTCAGCCCTCATCGTCAATCATCAAACCTCAATCCTCAATCCTCAATCGTCAATCCTCAATTATAAATCTTCAATCCTCAATACTCAATCGTCAATCCTCAATCCTCAATCCTCAATCGTCAATATTCAATCCTCAGTACCCAATTTTCAATACTCAATCCGCAATCATCAGACCTCAATCCTCAGTCATCAATTCTCAATCTTCAATACTCAATCGTCAATCCTCAGTCCTCAATCCTCAATCCTAATTCCTCAAACCTCAATCCTCGAACCTCAGTCCTCATACTCAATTCTCAATTCTCAATCCTCAATCCTCAATCCTCAACCCTCTATCTTCAATCCTAAATAATCAATCTCCAATACTAGATCCTCAATCCCCAATCCTCAATCCTCAATATCCAATCCTAAATCTTCAATTCTCAATCCTCTATTATCAATCGTCAATCCTCAATCCTCAATCTTCTGTCCTCAAACCTCAATCCTCAACCCTCAATCCTCAGTCCTCAGTCCTCAAACCTCAATCCTCAACCTTCAGCCCTCATCCTCGATCCTCAATCCTCAATATTCAATCCTCAACCCTCAATCCTCAAGCCTCAATCCTCAATCCTCTGTCCTCGTCCTCAAACCTCAACACTCAATAATCAATCTTCAATCTTCACTCGTCAATACTCAATCTTCCATCCTCAATCCTCAATACTCAATCCTCAATCCTCAATCCCCATTCTTCAATCCTCACTCCTCAATCCTCAGTCATCAATCCTCAATCTTCAATACTCAATCGTCAACCCTCAGTCCTCAATCCTCAATCCTCAATCCTCGTTCCTCAAACCACAATCCTCAACCCTCAGTCGTCATCCTCAACTCTCAATTCTCAATCCTCAATCCTCAACCCTCAATCTTCATCCTCAATTCTCAACCTTCAGTCCTCAATCCTCAATCCTCAATCCTCAATATTGAATCCTCAATAATCAATTTTCAATCCTAGATCCTCAATCCCCAATCCTCAATCCTTAATCCTCATTCTTCAAACCTCAATACCCAATCCTCAATCTTAAATCCTCAATCCTCAATCCTTAATTCTCAATCCTCAATCCTCAGTCCTCAGACCTCAAACCTCAATCCTCAACCCTCAGCCCTCATCGTCAGTCCTCAAACCTCAATCCTCAATCCTCAATCGTCAATCCTCAATCCTCAATCTTCAATCCTCAATACTCAATCTTCAATCCTCAATCCTCAATCCTCAATCCTCAATATTCAATCCTCAATCCTCAATCCGCAATTCTTAATCCTCAATACTCAATCCTCAATCGTCAATCCTCAATCCCCAATCCTCAATCTTCAATCCTCAATCCTCAATCCTCAATCCACAATCCTCAATCTTCAATCCTCAATACTCAATCCTCAATCCTCAATAATCAATCCTCAATCCTCAATCCTCATTCTTCAATCCTCAATACCCAATCCTCAATCTTCAATCCTCAATCCTCAATCCTCAATTCTCAATCCTCAATCCTCAATCCTCAGACCTCAAACATCAATACTCAACCCTCAGTCCTCGTCCTCAATCCACAACCCTCAATCCTCAATCCTCAATCTTCAATCATCAATATTCAACCTTCAGTCCTCAATCCTCAATCCTCAATCCTCAATTCTCAATCCTCAATCATCAGTCCTCAGACCTCAAACCTCAATCCTCAACCCTCAGCCCTCATCGTCAATTATCAAACCTCAATCCTCAATCCTCAATCGTCAATCCTCAATCCTCAATCTTCAATCCTCAATACTCAATCGTCAATCCTCAATCCTCAATCCTCAATCCTCAATATTCAATCCTCAATACCCAATTTTCAATACTCAATCCGCAATCATCATACCTCAATCCTCAGTCATCAATTCTCAATCTTCAATACTCAATCGTCAATCCTCAGTCCTCAATCCTCAATCCTCAATCCTCGTACCTCAAACCTCAATCCTCAACCCTCAGTCCTCATCCTCAATTCTCTATTCTCAATCCTCAATCCTCAACCCTCAATCTTCAATCCTCGATAATCAATCTCCAATCCTAGATGCCCAATCCCCAATCCTCAATCCTTAATCCTCAATCTTCAACCCTCAATACTCAATCTTCAATCCTCAGTCCTCAATCCTCAATACTCAATCCTCAATCCTCAGTCCGCAATCCTCAATCTTCAATCCTCAATACTCAATCCTCAATCCTCAATACTCAATCCTCAATCCTCAGACCTCAAACATCAATACTCAACCCTCAGTCCTCGTCCTCAATCCACAACCCTCAATCCTCAATCCTCAATCTTCAATCATCAATATTCAACCTTCAGTCCTCAATCCTCAATCCTCAATCCTCAATTCTCAAACCTCAATCCTCAAACCTCAGTCCTCATACTCAATTCTCAATTCTCAATCCTCAATCCTCAATCCTCAACCCTCAATCTTCAATCCTCAATAATCAATCTCCAAACCTAGATCCCCAATCCCCAATCCTTAATCCTTAATCCTCAATCTTCAATCCTCAATCCCCAGTCCTCAATCCTCAATCCTCAGTCATCAATCCTCAACCTTCAATACTCAATCCTCAATCCTCAATCCTCAGTCCTCAATCCTCAATCCTCATTCCTCAAACCTCAATCCTCAAACCTCAGTCCTCATACTCAATTCTCAATTCTCAATTCTCAATCCTCAATCCTCAATCCTCAACCCTCTATCTTCAATCCTTAATAATCAATCTCCAATACTAGATCCTCAATCCCCAATCCTCAATCCTCAATATCCAATCCTAAATCTTCAATCCTCAATCCTCTATTATCAATCGTCAATCCTCAATCCTCAATCCTCTGTCCTCAAACCTCAATCCTCAACGCTCAATCCTCAGTCCTCAGTCCTCAAACCTCAATCCTCAACCTTCAGCCCTCATCCTCGATCCTCAATCCTCAATCTTCAATCCTCAATCCTCAATCCTCAAGCCTCAATCCTCAATCCTCAATCCTCAATGTTCAACCATCAATATTCAATCTTCAATCCTCAATCCTCAATCCTCGATCCTCGATCCTCAATCCTCAATCCTCAATGCTCAATCCTCAATACCCAATCCTCAATCCTCAATCCTCAATCCTCAACCTTCAATCCTCAATACTCAATCTTCAATCCACAATCCTCAATCTTCAATCCTCAATACTCAATCTTCAATCCTCAATCCTCAATCCTCAATCCTCAATACTCAATCCTCAATCCTCAGTCCGCAATCCTCAATCTTCAATCCTCAATACTCAATCTTCAATCCTCGATACTCAATCCTCAATCCTCAATCCTCATTCTTCAATCCTCAATACCAAATCCTCAATCTTCAATCCTCAATCCTCAATCCTCAATTCTCAATCCTCAATCCTCAATCCTCAGACCTCAAACATCGATACTCAACCCTCAGTCCTCGTCCTCAATCCACAACCCTCAATCCTCAATCCTCAATCTTCAATCATCAATATTCAATCTTCAGTCCTCAATCCTCAATCCTCAATCCTCAATCCTCAATCCTCAATGTTCAATCCGCAATACCCAATCCTCAATCTTCAATCCTCAATCCTCAGTCCTCAATCCTCAATATTCAGTCCTCAATCCTCAGTCCTCAAACCTCAATCCTGAATCCTCAATCCTGAATCCTCAATCTTCAGACCTCAGTCCTCAACAATCAGTTGTCAATTCTCAATCCTCAATAGAATACCATCAATTCACAGTTTTCAATACTCAATACTCAATCTGAAATCTTTAAATCTCTATCCACAAACACCAATTCTATTCACTCAACCCTCAACACTCAGTCCCCAATCCTCAATCTTCAATCCTCGATCCTCAAACCTCAATCCTCAATCCTGAGTCCCCAATCCTCAATCCTCAATCCTCAATCCTCATCCTTCGATCCTCAATACCCAATCCTCAATCTTCAATCCTCAATCCTCAATCCTCAATTCTCAATCCTCAATCCTCAGTCCTCAGACCTCAAACCTCAATCCTCAACCCTCAGCCCTCATCGTCAATCATCAAACCTCAATCCTCAATCCTCAATCGTCAATCCTCAGTCCTCAATCCTCAATCCTCAATCCTCGTACCTCAAACCTCAATCCTCAACCCTCAGTCCTCATCCTCAATTCTCTATTCTCAATCCTCAATCCTCAAACCTCAATCTTCAATCCTCGATAATCAATCTCCAATCCTAGATCCCCAATCCCCAATCCTCAATCCTTAATCCTCAATCTTGAATCCTCAGTCCCCAGTACTCAATCTTCAATCCTCAATGCCCAATCCTCAATCCTCAATCCGCAGTCATCAATCCTCAATCCTCAATCCTCAGTCATCAATCCTCAATCTTCAATACTCAATCGTCAAACCTCAGCCCTCAATCCTCAATCCTCAATGCTCTTTCCTCAAACCTCAATCCTCAACCCTCAGTCCCCATCCTCAATTCTCAATTCTCAACCCTCAATCCTCAACCCTCAATCTTCAATCCTCAATAATCAATCTCCAAACCTAGATCCCCAATCCCCAATCCTTAATCCTTAATCCTCAATCTTCAATCCTCAATCCCCAGTCCTCAATCCTCAATCCTCAGTCATCAATCCTCAACCTTCAATACTCAATGCTCAATCCTCAATCCTCAGTCCTCAATCCTCAATCCTCATTCCTCAAACCTCAATCCTCAAACCTCAGTCCTCATACTCAATTCTCAATTCTCAATCCTCAACCCTCAATCCTCAACCCTCTATCTTCAATCCTTAATAGTCAATCTCCAATACTAGATCCTCAATCCCCAATCCTCAATCCTCAATATCCAATCCTAAATCTTCAATCCTCAATCCTCTATTATCAATCGTCAATCCTCAATCCTCAATCCTCTGTCCTCAAACCTCAATCCTCAACCCTCAATCCTCAGTCCTCAGTCCTCAAACCTCAATCCTCAACCTTCAGCCCTCATCCTCGATCCTCAATCCTCAATCTTCAATCCTCAATCCTCAATCCTCAATCCTCAATCCTCAATCTTCAACCATCAATATTCAATCTTCAATCCTCAATCCTCAATCCTCGATCCTCAATCCTCAATCCTCAATGCTCAATCCTCAATACCCAATCCTCAATCTTCAATCCTCAATCCTCAATCCTCAATCCTCAATTCTCAATCCTCAATCCTCAGTCCTCAGTCCCCAAACCTCAATCCTCAACCGTCAGCCCTCATCGTCAATTCTCAATCCTCAATCCTCAATCCTCAACCTTCAATCCTCAATACTCAATCTTCAATCCACAATCCTCAATCTTCAATCCTCAATACTCAATCTTCAATCCTCAATCCTCAATCCTCAATCCTCAATACTCAATCCTCAATCCTCAGTCCGCAATCCTCAATCTTCAATCCTCAATACTCAATCTTCAATCCTCAATACTCAATCCTCAATCCTCAATCCTCATTCTTCAATCCTCAATACCAAATCCTCAATCTTCAATCCTCAATCCTCAATCCTCAATTCTCAATCCTCAATCCTCAATCCTCAGACCTCAAACATCAATACTCAACCCTCAGTCCTCGTCCTCAATCCACAACACTCAATCCTCAATCCTCAATCTTCAATCATCAATATTCAATCTTCAGTCATCAATCCTCAATCCTCAATCCTCAATCCTCAATCCTCAATGTTCAATCCGCAATACCCAATCCTCAATCTTCAATCCTCAATCCTCAGTCCTCAATCCTCAATATTCAGTCCTCAATCCTCAGTCCTCAAACCTCAGTCCTGAATCCTCAATCCTGAATCCTCAATCTTCAGACCTCAGTCCTCAACAATCAGTTGTCAATTCTCAATCCTCAATAGAATACCATCAATTCACAGTTTTCAATACTCAATACTCAATACGAAATCTTTAAATCTCTATCCACAAACACCAATTCTCATCACTCAACCCTCAACACTCAGTCCCCAATCCTCAATCTTCAATCCTCGATCCTCAAACCTCAATCCTCAATCCTCAATCCTCAACTCTCAATCGTCAATCCTCAGTCCTCAGAACTCAAACCTCAATCCTCAACCCTCAGCCCTCATCGTCAATCATCAAACCTCAATCTTCAATCCTCAATCCTCAATCCTCAATCCTCAATCCTCAGTCCTCAATCCTCAATCCTCATTCCTCAAACCTCAATCCTCAAACCTCAGTCCTCATACTCAATTCTCAATTCTCAATCCTCAATCCTCAATCCTCAACCCTCTATCTTCAATCCTAAATAATCAATCTCCAATACTAGATCCTCAATCCCCAATCCTCAATCCTCAATATCCAATCCTAAATCTTCAATCCTCAATCCTCTATTATCAATCGTCAATCCTCAATCCTCAATCCTCTGTCCTCAAACCTCAATCCTCAACCCTCAATCCTCAGTCCTCAGACCTCAAACCTCAATCCTCAACCTTCAGCCCTCATCCTCGATCCTCAATCCTCAATCTTCAATCCTCAATCCTCAATCCTCAAGCCTCAATCCTCAATCCTCAGTCCTCGTCCTCAAACCTCAACCCTCAATAATCAATCTTCAACCTTCACTCATCAATACTCAATCTTCCATCCTCAATCCTCAATACTCAATCCTCAATCCTCAATCCTCATTCTTCAATCCTGAATACCCAGTCCTCAATCTTCAATCCTCAATCCTCAATCCTCAATTCTCAATCCTCAATCCTCAGTCCTCAGTCCTAAAACCTCAACCTTCAAACCCTCAGCCCTCATCCTCAATCCTCAATCCTAATTCCTCAATCCTCAACCTTCAATCCTCAATTCTCAATCTTCAATCCTCAATCCTCAATCCTCGGTCATCAATCCTCAATCTTCAATACTCAATCGTCAACCCTCAGTCCTCAATCCTCAATCCTCAATCCTCGTTCCTCAAACCACAATCCTCAACCCTCAGTCGTCATCCTCAATTCTCAATCCTCAATCCTCAACCCTCAATCTTCAATCCTCAATTCTCATCCTTCAGTCCTCAATACTCAACTGTCAATCCTCAATTCGCAATACTCAATAGAATATCCTGAATTCTCAGGATTCAATACTCAAACCTCAATCCTCAACCCTCAGCCCTCATCCTCCATCCTCAATTCTCAATCCTCAATCCTCAACCTTCAGTCCCCAATACTCAATCTACAATCCTCAATCCTCAATCCTCAATCCTCAATCCTCAATCCTCATTCATCAATTCTCAATCTTCAACACTCAATCCTCAATCCTCAATCCTCAATCCTTAATCATCAATCCTCAATCCTCATTCCTCAAACCTAAATCCTCAACCCTCAGTCCTTATCCTCAATTCTCAATTCTCAATCCTCAATCCTCAATCTTCAATCTTCAATCCTCAATAATCAATAATCAATTTTCAATCCTAGATGCTCAATCCCCAATCCTCAATCCTTAATCCTCAATTTTCAATCCTCAATCCCCAGTCCTCAATCTTCAATCCTCAATGCTCCATCCTCAATCCTCAATCCTCAATGCTCAATCCTCAATCCTCAATCCTCAGCCCTCAATCCTCAATCCTCAATCCTCAATCCTCAATCCTCAATCTTCAATCCTCAATACTCAATCTTCAATCCTCAATCCTCAATTCTCAATCGTCAATACTCAATCCTCGATCGCCAATCCTCAGTCCCCAATCCTCAATCTTCAATCCTCAATCCTTAATCCTCAACCCTCAACCTTCAATCCTCAATACTCAATCTTCAATCTTCAATCCTCAATACTCAATCCTCAATCCTCAATTCTCAATCCCCAATATTCAACACACAACCCTCAACCATCAATCCTCAATACTCAACCATCAATCCTCAATTCTCAATACCCAATAGATTACCCTGAATTCTCATCGTTCAATACTCAATCCACAAAAATCAATAATCAAATCTCAACCCTCAATCATCAATTCTCAACACTCAATCCTCAACGCTCAGTCCTCTCTCTTCAATCCTCCATCCTCAATCCACAATCTTCAATCCTCAATACTCAATCTTCAATCCTCAATCCTCAGCCCTCAAACCTCAATTCTGAATCCTCAATCCTGAATCCTCTATCTTCAGCCCTCAGTCCTCGACAATCAATTGTCAATCCTCAATCCTCAATAGAATATCCTCAATTCACAGTTTTCAATACTCGATACTCAATCTGCAATCTTCAAATCTCTATCCACAAACATTTATTCTCATCACTCAACCCTCAACACTCAGTCCCCAATCCTCAATATTCAATCCTCAATCCTCAATCCTCAATACTCAATCCTCAATCTTCAATCCTCAATAATCAATATTCAATCCTCAATCCTCAACCCTCAACCCTCAATCCTCAATCCTCAATCCTCAATCCTCAATCCTCAATACCCAATCCTCAATCTTCAATCCGCAATCCTCAATCCTCAATCCTCAACATTCAATCCTCAATACTCAATCATCAATCCTCAATTCCCAATCCTCAATCCTCAACTCTCAATCCTCAATCGTCAGTCTTCAATCCTCAATACTCAATCTTCAATCCTCAATCCTGAATCCTCAATCCTCAATCCTCATTCTTCAATCCTCAATACCCAATCCTCAATCTTCAATCCTCAATCCTCAATCCTCAATCCTCAATCCTCAATTCTCTATATTCAATCCTCAGACCTCAGTCCTCAAACCTCAATCCTCAACCCTCAGCCCTCATCCTCAATCCTCAATCCTCAACCTCAATCCTCAATCTTCAATCCTCAATACTCAATCTTCAATCCTCATTCCTCAGTCCTCAAACCTCAATTCTGAATCCTCAATCCTGAATCCTCAATCTTCTGCCCTCAGTCCTCAACAATCAGTTGTCAATCCTCAATCCTCAATAGAATATCCACAATTCACAGTTTTCAATACTCAATACTCAATCTGCAATCTTCAAATCTCTATCCACAAACATCAATTCTCATCACTCAACCATCAACACTCAGTCCTCAATGTTCAATCCTCAATCCTCAACACTCAATCTTCAATCCTCATTACTGAATCTTCAATCCTCAATCCTCAATCCTCAATCCTCAATCCTCAGGCCCCAATCCTCAATCCTCAATCCTCAATCCTCATTCTTCAAACCTCAATACCCAATCCTCAATCTTCAATCCTCAATCCTCAATCCTCAATTCTCAATCCTCAATCCTCAGTCCTCAGACCTCAAACCTCAATCCTCAACCCTCAGCCCTCATCGTCAATCCTCAAACCTAAATCCTCAATAATCAATCGTCAATCCTCAATCCTCAATCTTCAATCCACAATACTCAACCTTCAATCCTCAATCCTCAATCCTCAATCCTCAATCCTCAATCCTCAGACCTCAAACATCAATACTCAACCCTCAGTCCTCGTCCTCTATCCACAACCCTCAATCCTCAATTCTCAATCTTCAACCATCAATATTCAATCTTCCATCCTCCATCCTCAATCCTCGATCCTGAATCCTCAATCTTCAATGCTCAATCCTCAATACCCAATCCTCAATCTTCAATCCTCAATCCTCAATCCTCAATCCTCAATTCTCAATCCTCAATCCTCAGTCCTCAGTCGCCAAACCTCAATCCTCAACCATCAGCCCTCATCGTCAATTCTCAATCCTCAATCCTCAATCCTCAACCTTCAATCCTCAATACTCAATCTTCAATCCACAATCCTCAATCTTCAATCCTCAATACACAATCTTCAATCCTCAATCCTCAATCCTCAATCCTCAATCTTCAATCCTCAATACTCAATATTCAATCCTCAATACTCAATTCTCAATCCTCAATCCTCATTCTTCTATTCTCAATACCCAATCCTCAATCTTCAATCCTCAATCCTCAATCCTCAATTCTCAATCCTCAATCCTCAATCCTCACACCTCAAACATCAATAATCAGCCCTCAGTCCTCGTCCTCAATCCACAACCCTCAATCCTCAATCCTCAATCTTCAATCATCAATATTCAATCTTCAGTCCTCAATCCTCAATCCTCAATCCTCAATTCTCAATCCTCAATCCTCAATCCTCATCCTTCGATCCTCAATACCCAATCCTCAATCTTCAATCCTCAATCCTCAATCCTCAATTCTCAATCCTGAATCCTCAGTCCTCAGACCTCAAACCTCAATCCTCAACCCTCAGCACTCATCGTCAATCATCAAACCTCAATCCTCAATCCTCAATCGTCAATCCTCAATGATCAATCTTCAATCCTCAATACTCAATCGTCAATCCTCAATCCTCAACCCTCAATCGTCAATATTCAATCCTCAATACCCAATTTTCAATACTCAATCCGCAATCATCATACCTCAATCCTCAGTCATCAATTCTCAATCTTCAATACTCAATCGTCAATCCTCAGTCCTGAATCCTCAATCCTCAATCCTCGTACCTCAAACCTCAATCCTCAAGCCTCAGTCCTCATCCTCAATTCTCTATTCTCAATCCTCATTCCTCAACCCTCAATCTTCAATCCTCGATAATCAATCTCCAATCCTAGATCCCCAATCCCCAATCCTCAATCCTTAATCCTCAATCTTGAATCCTCAATCCCCAGTACTCAATCTTCAATCCTCAATGCCCAATCCTCAATCCTCAATCCTCAGTCCTCAATCCTCAACCCTCAGTCCTCGTCATCAATCCTCAACCGTCAGCCCTCATCGTCAATTCTCAATCCTCAATCCTCAATCCTCAACCTTCAATCCTCAATACTCAATCTTCAATCCACAATCCTCAATCTTCAATCCTCAATACTCAATCTTCAATCCTCAATCCTCAATCCTCAATCCTCAATACTCAATCCTCAATCCTCAGTCCGCAATCCTCAATCTTCAATCCTCAATACTCAATCTTCAATCCTCAATACTCAATCCTCAATCCTCAATCCTCATTCTTCAATCCTCAATACCAAATCCTCAATCTTCAATCCTCAATCCTCAATCCTCAATTCTCAATCCTCAATCCTCAATCCTCAGACCTCAAACATCGATACTCAACCCTCAGTCCTCGTCCTCAATCCACAACCCTCAATCCTCAATCCTCAATCTTCAATCATCAATATTCAATCTTCAGTCCTCAATCCTCAATCCTCAATCCTCAATCCTCAATCCTCAATGTTCAATCCGCAATACCCAATCCTCAATCTTCAATCCTCAATCCTCAGTCCTCAATCCTCAATATTCAGTCCTCAATCCTCAGTCCTCAAACCTCAATCCTGAATCCTCAATCCTGAATCCTCAATCTTCAGACCTCAGTCCTCAACAATCAGTTGTCAATTCTCAATCCTCAATAGAATACCATCAACTCACAGTTTCCAATACTCAATACTCAATCTGAAATCTTTAAATCTCTATCCACAAACACCAATTCTCATCACTCAACCCTCAACACTCAGTCCCCAATCCTCAATCTTCAATCCTCGATCCTCAAACCTCAATCCTCAATCCTGAGTCACCAATCCTCAATCCTCAATCCTCAATCCTCATCCTTCGATCCTCAATACCCAATCCTCAATCTTCAATCCCCAATCCTCAATCCTCAATTCTCAATCCTCAATCCTCAGTCCTCAGACCTCAAACCTCAATCCTCAACCCTCAGCCCTCATCGTCAATCATCAAACCTCAATCCTCAATCCTCAATCGTCAATCCTCAGTCCTCAATCCTCAATCCTCAATCCTCGTACCTCAAACCTCAATCCTCAACCCTCAGTCCTCATCCTCAATTCTCTATTCTCAATCCTCAATCCTCAAACCTCAATCTTCAATCCTCGATAATCAATCTCCAATCCTAGATCCCCAATCCCCAATCCTCAATCCTTAATCCTCAATCTTGAATCCTCAATCCCCAGTACTCAATCTTCAATCCTCAATGCCCAATCCTCAATCCTCAATCCGCAGTCATCAATCCTCAATCCTCAATCCTCAGTCATCAATCCTCAATCTTCAATACTCAATCGTCAAACCTCAGCCCTCAATCCTCAATCCTCAATCCTCTTTCCTCAAACCTCAATCCTCAACCCTCAGTCCCCATCCTCAATTCTCAATTCTCAACCCTCAATCCTCAACCCTCAATCTTCAATCCTCAATAATCAATCTCCAAACCTAGATCCCCAATCCCCAATCCTTAATCCTTAATCCTCAATCTTCAATCCTCAATCCCCAGTCCTCAATCCTCAATCCTCAGTCATCAATCCTCAACCTTCAATACTCAATCCTCAATCCTCAATCCTCAGTCCTCAATCCTCAATCCTCATTCCTCAAACCTCAATCCTCAAACCTCAGTCCTCATACTCAATTCTCAATTCTCAATCCTCAACCCTCAATCCTCAACCCTCTATCTTCAATCCTTAATAATCAATCTCCAATACTAGATCCTCAATCCCCAATCCTCAATCCTCAATATCCAATCCTAAATCTTCAATCCTCAATCCTCTATTATCAATCGTCAATCCTCAATCCTCAATCCTCTGTCCTCAAACCTCAATCCTCAACCCTCAATCCTCAGTCCTCAGTCCTCAAACCTCAATCCTCAACCTTCAGCCCTCATCCTCGATCCTCAATCCTCAATCTTCAATCCTCAATCCTCAATCCTCAAGCCTCAATCCTCAATCCTCAATCCTCAATCTTCAACCATCAATATTCAATCTTCAATCCTCAATCCTCAATCCTCGATCCTCAATCCTCAATCCTCAATGCTCAATCCTCAATACCCAATCCTCAATCTTCAATCCTCAATCCTCAATCCTCAATCCTCAATTCTCAATCCTCAATCCTCAGTCCTCAGTCCCCAAACCTCAATCCTCAACCGTCAGCCCTCATCGTCAATTCTCAATCCTCAATCCTCAATCCTCAACCTTCAATCCTCAATACTCAATCTTCAATCCACAATCCTCAATCTTCAATCCTCAATACTCAATCTTCAATCCTCAATCCTCAATCCTCAATCCTCAATACTCAATCCTCAATCCTCAGTCCGCAATCCTCAATCTTCAATCCTCAATACTCAATCTTCAATCCTCAATACTCAATCCTCAATCCTCAATCCTCATTCTTCAATCCTCAATACCAAATCCTCAATCTTCAATCCTCAATCCTCAATCCTCAATTCTCAATCCTCAATCCTCAATCCTCAGACCTCAAACATCAATACTCAAACCTCAGTCCTCGTCCTCAATCCACAACACTCAATCCTCAATCCTCAATCTTCAATCATCAATATTCAATCTTCAGTCATCAATCCTCAATCCTCAATCCTCAATCCTCAATCCTCAATGTTCAATCCGCAATACCCAATCCTCAATCTTCAATCCTCAATCCTCAGTCCTCAATCCTCAATATTCAGTCCTCAATCCTCAGTCCTCAAACCTCAGTCCTGAATCCTCAATCCTGAATCCTCAATCTTCAGACCTCAGTCCTCAACAATCAGTTGTCAATTCTCAATCCTCAATAGAATACCATCAATTCACAGTTTTCAATACTCAATACTCAATCCGAAATCTTTAAATCTCTATCCACAAACACCAATTCTCATCACTCAACCCTCAACACTCAGTCCCCAATCCTCAATCTTCAATCCTCGATCCTCAAACCTCAATCCTCAATCCTCAATCCTCAATTCTCAATCGTCAATCCTCAGTCCTCAGAACTCAAACCTCAATCCTCAACCCTCAGCCCTCATCGTCAATCATTAAACCTCAATCTTCAATCCTCAATCCTCAATCCTCAATCCTCAATCCTCAGTCCTCAATCCTCAATCCTCATTCCTCAAACCTCAATCCTCAAACCTCAGTCCTCATACTCAATTCTCAATTCTCAATCCTCAATCCTCAATCCTCAACCCTCTATCTTCAATCCTAAATAATCAATCTCCAATACTAGATCCTCAATACCCAATCCTCAATCCTCAATATCCAATCCTAAATCTTCAATCCTCAATCCTCTATTATCAATCGTCAATCCTCAATCCTCAATCCTCTGTCCTCAAACCTCAATCCTCAACCCTCAATCCTCAGTCCTCAGTCCTCAAACCTCAATCCTCAACCTTCAGCCCTCATCCTCGATCCTCAATCCTCAATCTTCAATCCTCAATCCTCAATCCTCAAGCCTCAATCCTCAATCCTCAATCCTCAATCCTCATTCCTCAAACCTCAATCCTCAACCCTCAGTCCTTATCCTCAATTCTCAGTTCTCAATCCTCAATCCTCAATCCTCAATATTCAATCCTCAATAATCAATTCTCAATCCTAGATCCTCAATCCCCAATCCTCAATCCTTAATCCTCAATCTTCAATCCTCAATACTGAATCTTCAATCCTCAGTCCTCAGTCATCAATCCTCAATTCTGAATTCTCAATCCTGAATCCTCAATCTTCAGCCCTCAGTCC
Organism: Calliopsis andreniformis; assembly: GCF_051401765.1. Lineage (NCBI taxonomy): Eukaryota > Metazoa > Arthropoda > Insecta > Hymenoptera > Andrenidae > Calliopsis > Calliopsis andreniformis. The sequence continues at coordinate 1,071,522 of NW_027480553.1, read as the reverse complement.
TCAACAATCAGTTGTCAATTCTCAATCCTCAATAGAATATCATCAATTCACAGTTTTCAATACTCAATGCGCAATCTGCAATCTTCAAATATCTATCCACAAACATCAATTCTAATCACACAACCCTCAACACTCAGTCCCCAAACCTCAATCTTCAATCCTCAATTCTCAATCCTCAATCCTCAATCCTCAATCTTCAACCCTCAATACTCAATCTTCAATCCTCAATCCTCAATCCTCAATACTCAATCCTCAATCCTCAGTCCGCAATCCTCAATCTTCAATCCTCAATACTCAATCCTCAATCCTCAATACTCAATCCTCAATCCTCAATCCTCATTCTTCAATCCTCAATACCCAATGCTCAATCTTCAATCCTCAATCCTCAATCCTCAATTCTCAATCCTCAAGCCTCAATCCTCAATCCTCAATCCACAATATTCAACCATCAATATTCAATCTTCAATCCTCAATCCTCAATCCTCGATCCTCAATCCTCAATCCTCAATGCTCAATCCTCAATACCCAATCCTCAATCTTCAATCCTCAATCCTCAATCCTCAATCCTCAGTTCTCAATCCTCAATCCTCAGTCCTCAGTCCCCAAACCTCAATCCTCAACCGTCAGCCCTCATCGTCAATTCTCAATCCTCAATCCTCAATCCTCAACCTTCAACCCTCAATACTCAATCTGCAATCCACAATCCTCAATCTTCAATCCTCAATACTCAATCTTCAATCTTCAATCCTCAATCCTCAATCCTCAATTCTCAATCCTCAATCCTGAATCCTCAGACCTCAAACATCAATACTCAACCCTCAGTCCTCGTCCTCAATCCACAACCCTCAATCCTCAATCCTCAATCTTCAATCATCAATATTCAATCTTCAGTCCTCAATCCTCAATCCTCAATCCTCAATCCTCAATCCTCAATCTTCAATCCGCAATACCCAATCCTCAATCTTCAATCCTCAATCCTCAGTCCTCAATCCTCAATATTCAGTCCTCAATCCTCAGTCCTCAAACCTCAATCCTGAATCCTCAATCCTGTATCCTTAATCTTCAAACCTCAGTCCTCAACAATCAGTTGTCAATTCTCAATCCTCAATAGAATACCATCAATTCACAGTTTTCAATACTCAATACTCAATCTGAAATCTTTAAATCTCTATCCACAAACACCAATTCTCATCACTCAACCCTCAACACTCAGTCCCCAATCCTCAATCTTCAATCCTCGATCCTCAAACCTCAATCCTCAATCCTCAGTCCCCAATCCTCAATCCTCAATCCTCAATCCTCATCCTTCGATCCTCAATACCCAATCCTCAATCTTCAATCCTCAATCCTCAATCCTCAATTCTCAATCCTCAATCCTCAGTCCTCAGACATCAAACCTCAATCCTCAACCCTCAGCCCTCATCGTCAATCATCAAACCTCAATCCTCAATCCTCAATCGTCAATCCTCAGTCCTCAATCGTCAATCCTCAATCCTCGTACCTCAAACCTCAATCCTCAACCCTCAGTCCTCATCCTCAATTCTCTATTCTCAATCCTCAATCCTCGAACCTCAATCTTCAATCCTCGATAATCAATCTCCAATCCTAGATCCCCAATCCCCAATCCTCAATCCTTAATCCTCAATCTTGAATCCTCAATCCCCAGTACTCAATCTTCAATCCTCAATGCCCAATCCTCAGTCCTCAATCCGCAGTCATCAATCCTCAATCCTCAATCCTCAGTCATCAATCTTCAATACTCAATCGCCAAACCTCAGCCCTCAATCCTCAATCCTCAATCCTCTTTCCTCAAACCTCAATCCTCAACCCTCAGTCCCCATCGTCAATTCTCAATTCTCAACCCTCAATCCTCAACCCTCAATCTTCAATCCTCAATAATCAATCTCCAAACCTAGATCCCCAATCCCCAATCCTTAATCCTTAATCCTCAATCTTCAATCCTCAATCCCCAGTCCTCAATCCTCAATCCTCAGTCATCAATCCTCAACCTTCAATACTCAATCCTCAATCCTCAATCCTCAGTCCTCAATCCTCAATCCTCATTCCTCAAACCTCAATCCTCAAACCTCAGTCCTCATACTCAATTCTCAATTCTCAATCCTCAATCCTCAATCCTCAACCCTCTATCTTCAATCCTTAATAATCAATCTCCAATACTAGATCCTCAATCCCCAATCCTCAATCCTCAATATCCAATCCTAAATCTTCAATCCTCAATCCTCTATTATCAATCGTCAATCCTCAATCCTCAATCCTCTGTCCTCAAACCTCAATCCTCAATGCTCAATCCTCAATACCCAATCCTCAATCTTCAATCCTCAATCCTCAATCCTCAATCCTCAATTCTCAATCCTCAATCCTCAGTCCTCAGTCCGCAATCCTCAATCTTCAATCCTCAATACTCAATCTTCAATCCTCAATACTCAATCCTCAATCCTCAATCCTCATTCTTCAATCCTCAATACCAAATCCTCAATCTTCAATCCTCAATCCTCAATCCTCAATTCTCAATCTTCAATCCTCAATCCTCAGACCTCAAACATCAATACTCAACCCTCAGTCCTCGTCCTCAATCCACAACCCTCAATCCTCAATCCTCAATCTTCAATCATCAATATTCAATCTTCAGTCCTCAATCCTCAATCCTCAATCCTCAATCCTCAATCCTCAATGTTCAATCCGCAATACCCAATCCTCAATCTTCAATCCTCAATCCTCAGTCCTCAATCCTCAATATTCAGTCCTCAATCCTCAGTCCTCAAACCTCAGTCCTGAATCCTCAATCCTGAATCCTCAATCTTCAGACCTCAGTCCTCAACAATCAGTTGTCAATTCTCAATCCTCAATAGAATACCATCAATTCACAGTTTTCAATACTCAATACTCAATCTGAAATCTTTATATCTCTATCCACAAACACCAATTCTCATCACTCAACCCTCAATACTCAGTCCCCAATCCTCAATCTTCAATCCTCGATCCTCAAACCTCAATCCTCAATCCTCAGTCCCCAATCCTCAATCCTCAATCCTCAATCCTCATCCTTCGATCCTCAATACCCAATCCTCAATCTTCAATCCTCAATCCTCAATCCTCAATTCTCAATCCTCAATCCTCAGTCCTCAGACCTCAAACCTCAATCCTCAACCCTCAGCCCTCATCGTCAATCATCAAACCTCAATCCTCAATCCTCAATCGTCAATCCTCAATCCTCAATCTTCAATCCTCAATACTCAATCGTCAATCCTCAATCCTCAATCCTCAATCCTCAATATTCAATCCTCAATACCCAATTTTCAATACTCAATCCGCAATCATCATACCTCAATCCTCAGTCATCAATTCTCAATCTTCAATACTCAATCGTCAATCCTCAGTCCTCAATCCTCAATCCTCAATCCTCGTACCTCAAACCTCAATCCTCAACCCTCGGTCCTCATCCTCAATTCTCTATTCTCAATCCTCAATCCTCAACCCTCAATCTTCAATCCTCGATAATCAATCTCCAATCCTAGATCCCCAATCCCCAATCCTCAATCCTTAATCCTCAATCTTGAATCCTCAATCCCCAGTACTCAATCTTCAATCCTCAATGCCCAATCCTCAATCCTCAATCCTCAGTCCTCAATCCTCAACCCTCAGTCCTCGTCATCAATCCTCAACCCTCAATAATCAATCCGCAATCTTCAATCATCAATACTGAATCTTCAATCCTCAATCCTCAATTCTCAATACTCAGTAGAATATCCTGAATTCTCAGTTTTCAATACTCAATCCTCAACCTTCAATCTTCAAATCTCCATCCACAAACATCAATCCTCATCTCTCAACCCTCAACACTCAGTCCTCAATCTTCAATACTCAATACTCAATCCTCAATCTTCAATTCCCAATACTCAATCTTCAATCCTCAATCCTCAATTCTCAATCTTCAATCCTCAACCCTCAATCCTCAATCCTCAATATTCAATCCTCAATACTCAATCTTCAATCCTCAATCCGCAGTCATCAATCCTCAATCCTCAATCCTCAGTCATCAATCCTCAATCTTCAATACTCAATCGTCAAACCTCAGCCCTCAATCCTCAATCCTCAATCCTCTTTCCTCAAACCTCAATCCTCAACCCTCAGTCCCCATCCTCAATTCTCAATTCTCAACCCTCAATCCTCAACCCTCAATCTTCAATCCTCAATAATCAATCTCCAATCCTAGATCCCCAATCCCCGATCCTTAATCCTTAATCCTCAATCTTCAATCCTCAATCCCCGGTCCTCAATCTTCAATCCTCAATGCACAATCCTCAATCCTCAATCCTCAGTCCTGAATCCTCAATCCTCAATATTCAATCCTCAATACCCAATTTTCAATACTCAATCCGCAATCATCATACCTCAATCCTCAGTCATCAATTCTCAATCTTCAATACTCAATCGTCAATCCTCAGTCCTCAATCCTCAATCCTCAATCCTCGTACCTCAAACCTCAATCCTCAACCCTCAGTCCTCATCCTCAATTCTCTATTCTCAATCCTCAATCCTCAACCCTCAATCTTCAATCCTCGATAATCAATCTCCAATCCTAGATCCCCAATCCCCAATCCTCAATCCTTAATCCTCAATCTTGAATCCTCAATCCCCAGTACTCAATCTTCAATCCTCAATGCCCAATCCTCAATCCTCAATCCTCAGTCCTCAATCCTCAACCCTGAGTCCTCGTCATCAATCCTCAACCCTCAATAATCAATCCGCAATCTTCAATCATCAATACTCAATCTTCAATCCTCAATCCTCAATACTCAATCCTCAATCCTCAATACTCAATCCCCAGTCCTCAGTCCTCAATCTTCAATACTCAATCCGCCAATCCTCAATATTCAACACACAACCCTCAACCATCAATCCTCAATGCTCAACCATCAATCCTCAATTCTCAATACTCAGTAGAATATCCTGAATTCTCAGTTTTCAATACTCAATCCTCAATCTTCAATCTTCAAATCTCCATCCACAAACATCAATCCTCATATCTCAACCCTCAACACTCAGTCCTCAATCTTCAATACTCAATACTCAATCCTCAATCTTCAATTCCCAATACTCAATCTTCAATCCTCAATCCTCAATTCTCAATCTTCAATCCTCAACCCTCAATCCTCAATCCTCAATATTCAATCCTCAACACTCAATCTTCAATCCTCAATCCGCAGTCATCAATCCTCAATCCTCAATCCTCAGTCATCAATCCTCAATCTTCAATACTCAATCGTCAAACCTCAGCCCTCAATCCTCAATCCTCAATCCTCTTTCCTCAAACCTCAATCCTCAACCCTCAGTCCCCATCCTCAATTCTCAATTCTCAACCCTCAATCCTCAACCCTCAATCTTCAGTCCTCAATAATCAATCTCCAATCCTAGATCCCCAATCCCCGATCCTTAATCCTTAATCCTCAATCTTCAATCCTCAATCCCCGGTCCTCAATCTTCAATCCTCAATGCACAATCCTCAATCCTCAATCCTCAGTCCTGAATCCTCATTCCTCAATCCTCAATCCTCAACCTTCAATCCTCAATACTCAACCTTCAATCCTCAATCCTCAATCCTCAATCCTCAATCCTCAATCCTGAATCCTCAATATTCAACACACAACCCTCAACCATCAATCCTCAATACACAACCATCAATCCTCAGTTCTCAATACTCAATAGAATATCCTGAATTCTCAGGATTCAATACTCAAACCTCAAACCTCAAACCTCAGCCCTCATCCTCATTCCTCAATACTCAATCCTCAATCCTCAACCCTCAATCCTCGATACTCAATCTTCAATCCTCAATCCTCAATCCTCAATCCTCAATCCTCAGTCATCAATCCTCAACCTTCAATACTCAATCCTCAATGCTCAATCCTCAATCTTCAATCCTCAGTACTCAATCTTCTATCTGCAATCCTCAATCCTCAATCCTCAATCCTCAATCCGCAATCCGCAATCTTCTATCCTCCATACTCAATCTGCAATCCTCAATCCTCCATCCTAAAATACTCAATCCTCAATACTCAACACACAACCCTCAACCACCAATCCTCAATACTCTACCATCAATGCTCAATTCTCAATACTCAATAGAATATCCTGAATTCTCAGTTTTCAATACCCAATCCTCAATCTTCAATATTCAAGTCTCCACCCGCAAACATCTATTCTCATCACTCAGCCCTCAACACTCAGTCCTCAATCTTCAATCCTCAATCCTCAACCCTCAATCATCAATCCTCAAACCTCAATTCCGAATCCTCAATCCTGAATCCTCAATCTCCATTCCTCATTCCGCAACAAACAATTGTCAATCCTTTAATCCTCAATCCTCAGTCACCAATACTCTGTCTTCAATACTCAATCCTCAATCCTCAATCCTCAATCCTCAATCCTCAATCCTCATTCCTCAAACCGCAATCCTCAACCCTCTACCCTCAGTCCTCATCCTCCATTCCCAATCCTCAATACTCAGTCCTCAATCTTCAATCCTCAATCCTCAATCCTCAAACCTCAATCCTCAGTCATGAATACTCCATCTTCAATACTCAATCCACAATCCTCAATCCTCAATCCTCAATACTCAATCCCCAGTCCTCAGTCCACAATCTTCAATACTCAATCCGCCAATCCTCAATATTCAACACACAACCCTCAAGCATCAATGCTCAATGATCAACCATCAATCCTCAATTCTCAATACTCAGTAGAATATCCTGAATTCTCAGTTTTCAATACTCAATCCTCAATCTTCAATCTTCAAATCTCCATCCACAAACATCAATCCTCATCTCTCAACCCTCAACACTCAGTCCTCAATCTTCAATACTCAATACTCAATCCTCAATCTTCAATTCCCAATACTCAATCTTCAATCCTCAATCCTCAATTCTCAATCTTCAATCCTCAACCCTCAATCCTCAATCCTCAATATTCAATCCTCAATACTCAATCTTCAATCCTCAATCCGCAGTCATCAATCCTCAATCCTCAATCCTCAGTCATCAATCCTCAATCTTCAATACTCAATCGTCAAACCTCAGCCCTCAATCCTCAATCCTCAATCCTCGTACCTCAAACCTCAATCCTCAACCCTCAGTCCTCATCCTCAATTCTCTATTCTCAATCCTCAATCCTCAACCCTCAATCTTCAATCCTCGAAAATCAATCTCCAATCCTAGATCCCCAATCCCCAATCCTCAATCCTTAATCCTCAATCTTGAATCCTCAATCCCCAGTACTCAATCTTCAATCCTCAATGCCCAATCCTCAATCCTCAATCCTCAGTCCTCAATCCTCAACCCTCAGTCCTCGTTATCAATCCTCAACCCTCAATAATCAATCCGCAATCTTCAATCATCAATACTCAATCTTCAATCCTCAATCCTCAATACTCAATCCTCAATCCTCAATACTCAATCCCCAGTCCTCAGTCCTCAATCTTCAATACTCAATCCGCCAATCCTCAATATTCAACACACAACCCTCAACCATCAATCCTCAATGCTCAACCATCAATCCTCAATTCTCAATACTCAGTAGAATATCCTGAATTCTCAGTTTTCAATACTCAATCCTCAATCTTCAATCTTCAAATCTCCATCCACAAACATCAATCCTCATCTCTCAACCCTCAACACTCAGTCCTCAATCTTCAATACTCAATACTCAATCCTCAATCATCAATTCCCAATACTCAATCTTCAATCCTCAATCCTCAATTCTCAATCTTCAATCCTCAACCCTCAATCCTCAATCCTCAATATTCAATCCTCAACACTCAATCTTCAATCCTCAATCCGCAGTCATCAATCCTCAATCCTCAATCCTCAGTCATCAATCCTCAATCTTCAATACTCAATCGTCAAACCTCAGCCCTCAATCCTCAATCCTCAATCCTCTTTCCTCAAACCTCAATCCTCAACCCTCAGTCCCCATCATCAATTCTCAATTCTCAACCCTCAATCCTCAACCCTCAATCTTCAATCCTCAATAATCAATCTCCAATCCTAGATCCCCAATCCCCGATCCTTAATCCTTAATCCTCAATCTTCAATCCTCAATCCCCGGTCCTCAATCTTCAATCCTCAATGCACAATCCTCAATCCTCAATCCTCAGTCCTGAATCCTCAATCCTCAATCCTCAATCCTCAACCTTCAATCCTCAATACTCAACCTTCAATCCTCAATCCTCAATCCTCAATCCTCAATCCTCAATCCTGAATCCTCAATATTCAACACACAACCCTCAACCATCAATCCTCAATACTCAACCATCAATCCTCAGTTCTCAATACTCAATAGAATATCCTGAATTCTCAGGATTCAATACTCAAACCTCAAACCTCAAACCTCAGCCCTCATCCTCATTCCTCAATACTCAATCCTCAATCCTCAGCCCTCAATCCTCAATCCTCAATCCTCTTTCCTCAAACCTCAATCCTCAACCCTCAGTCCCCATCCTCAATTCTCAATTCACAACCCTCAATCCTCAACCCTCAATCTTCAATCCTCAATCCTCAATGCTCAGTAGAATATCCTGAATTCTCAGTTTTCAATACTCATTCCTCAATCTTCAATCTTCAAATCTCCATCCACAAACATCAATTCTCATCTCTCAACCCTCAACACTCAGTCCTCAATCTTCAATACTCAATACTCAATCCTCAATCTTCAATTCTCAATACTCAATCTTCAATCCTCAATCCTCAATTCTCAATCTTCAATCCTCAGCCCTCAATCCTCAATCCTCAATATTCAATCCTCAATACTCAATCTTCAATCCTCAATCCGCAATCATCAAACCTCAATCCTCAATCCTCAGTCATCAATCCTCAATCTTCAATACTCAATCGTCAAACCTCAGCCCTCAATCCTCAATCCTCAATCCTCTTTCCTCAAACCTCAATCCTCAACCCTCAGTCCCCATCCTCAATTCTCAATTCTCAACCCTCAATCCTCAACCCTCAATCTTCAATCCTCAATAATCAACCTCCAATCCTAGATCCCCAATCCCCAATCCTTAATCCTTAATCCTCAATCTTCAATCCTCAATTCCCAGTCCTCAATCTTCAATCCTCAATACTCAATCTTCAATCCTCAATCCTCAATCCTCAATTCTCAATCCTCAATCCTCAATCCTCAATATTCAAAACACAACCCTCAACCATCAATCCTGAATACTCAACCATCAATCCTCAGTTCTCAATACTCAATAGAATATCCTGAATTCTCAGGATTCAATACTCAAACCTCAAACCTCAAACCTCAGACCTCATCCTCATTCCTCAATACTCAATCCTCAATCCTCAACCCTCAATCCTCGACACTCAATCTTCAATCCTCAATCCTCAATCCTCAATCCTCAATCCTCAGTCATCAATCCTCAACCTTCAATACTCAATCCTCAATCCTCAATCCCCAGTCCTCAATCCTCAATCCTCATTCCTCAAACCTCAATCCTCAAACCTCAGTCCTCATACTCAATTCTCAATTCTCAATCCTCAATCCTCAATCCTCAACCCTCTATCTTCAATCCTAAATAATCAATCTCCAATACTAGATCCTCAATCCCCAATCCTCAATCCTCAATATCCAATCCTAAATCTTCAATCCTCAATCCTCTATTATCAATCGTTAATCCTCAATCCTCAATCCTCTGTCCTCAAACCTCAATCCTCAACCCTCAATCCTCAGGCCTCAGTCCTCAAACCTCAATCCACAACCTTCAGCCCTCATCCTCGATCCTCAATCCTGAATCTTCAATCCTCAATCCTCAATCCTCAAGCCTCAATCCTCAATCCTCAGTCCTCGTCCTCAAACCTCAACCCTCAATAATCAATCTTCAATCCTCAATCCTCAATCCTCATTCATCAAATCTCAATCTTCAATACTCAATCCTCAATCCTCAATCCTCAATCCTCAATCCTCAATCCTCAATCCTTATTCCTCAAACCTCAATCCTCAACCCTCAGTCCTCATACTCAATTCTCAATTCTCAATCCTCAATCCTCAATTCTCAACCTTCAATCCACAATAATCAATTTTCATTCCTAGATCCTCAATCCCCAATCCTCAATCGTTAATCCTCAATCTTCAATCCTCAATCCCCAATCCTCAATCTTCAATCCTCAATGCTCCATCCTCTATCCTCAACCCTCAGTCCTCAGTCTTCAACCTTCCATGCTCAATCCTCAATCCTCAACCGTCACTCCTCGTCCTCAACCCTCAATCCTCTACACACAATACTCAATCCTCAATCTTCAATCATCAATACTCAATATTCAATCCTCAATCCTCAATCCTTAATCCTCAATCCTCAATCCTCAATATTTAACACACAACCCTCAACCATCAATCCTCAATTCTCAACCATCAATTCTCAATTCTCAATTCTCAACAGAATATCCTGAATTCTCATCGTACAATACTCAATCCACAATATTCAATAATCTAATCTCAATCCTCAAACATCAATACTCAACACACAATCCTCAACACTCAGTCCTCTGTCTTCGATCCTCCATCCTCAATCCTCAATCCTCAAGAGTCAATCCTCAATCCTCGATCCCCAAACCTCACTTCTCAGTCCTCAAACCTCAATCCCGAATCCTCAACCCTGAATCCTCAATCTTCAGCCCTCAGTACTCAACAATCAATTGTCAATCCTCAATCCTCAATAGAATATCCTCAATTCACAGTTTTCAATACTCAATCACCATTCTTCAATCTTCAAATCTCAATCCACAAACATCAATTCTCATCACTCAACCCTCAACACTCAGTCCTGAATCTTCAATCCTCAATCCTCAATCCTCAATCTTCAATCCTCAATACACAATCTTCAATCCTCAATCCTCAATTCTCAGTCATCAATACTCAATCCTCATTCGTCAATCCTCAATCCTCAATTCTCAACACTCAGTCCTCTCTCTTCAATCCTCCATCCTCAATCCTCAATCCTCAATCCTCAATCCTCGATCCTCAAACCTCAACCCTCAACCCTCAGTCCTCATACTCAATTCTCAATTCTCAATCCTCAATCCTCAATTCTCAATCTTCAATCCTCAATAATCAATCTCCAATCCTAGATCCTCAATCCCTAATCCTCAGTCCTTAATCCTCAATCTTCAATCCTCAATCCCCAGTCCTCAATCTTCAATCCTCAATGCTCAATCGTCAATCCTCAGTCCTCAGTCCACAATCCTAAATCCTCAAACCTCAATCCTCAACTGTCAGTCCTCGTCATGAATCCTCAACCCTCAATCCTCAATCCTCAATCTTCAATCATTAATACTCAGTCTTCAATCCTCAATCCTCAATTCTCAATCCTCAATCCTCAATCATCAATATTCAACGCACAACCCTCAACCATCAATACTCAATACTCAACCATCAATCCTCAATTCTCAATACGCAATACTCAATAGAATATCCTGAATTCTCATGGTTCAATACTCAATCCACAATATTCAATAATCAAATCTCAATCCTCAAACCTGAATTCTCAACACTCAATCCTCAACACTCAGTCCTCTCTCTTCAATCCTCCATCCTCAATCCTCAATCCGCAATCCTCAATCTTCAATCCTCAATACTCAATCTTCAATCCTCAATCCTCAATCCTGAAATCCTCAATCCTCAATATTCAACACACAACCCTCAAACTTGAATCCTCAATACTCAACCATCAATCCTCAATTCTCAATACTCAATCGTCAGCCTTCAAACCACAACACTCAATCTTCAATCCTCAATCCTCAATCTTCAATTCTCAATCTTCGATCCTCAATACTGAATCTTCAATATTCAACCCTCAATCCTCATCCTCAATCCTCAATCCTCAATCTTCAATCCTCAATAATCTATATCCAATCCTAGATTCCCAATCCCCAATCCTCAATCCTTAATCCTCAATCTTCAATCCTGAATCCCCAGTCCTCAATCTTAAATCCTCAATGCTCAAACCTCTGTCCTCAAACCTCAATCCTCAACCCTCAGTCCTCATCCTTAATTCTCAATTCTCAATCCTCAATCCTCAATTCTCAATCTTCAATCCTCAATAATCAATCTCCAATCCTCAATCCTCAATCCTCAATCCTCAATCCTCAATATTCAACACACAACCCTCAAGCATAAATTCTCAATACTCAACCATCAATCCTCAATTCTCAATACTCAATAGAATATCCTGAATTCTCATGGTTGAATACTCAATCCACAATATTCAATAATCAAATCTCAATCCTCAAACATCAATTCTCAACACTCAATCCTCAACACTCAGTCCTCTCTCTTCAATCCTCCATCCTCAATCCTCAATCCTCAAGAGTCAATCCTCAATCCTCAATCCTCAATCCCCAATCCTCTATCGTCAATCCTCAACCCTCAATCCTCAATACTCAATCCTCAATCCTCATTCTTCAATCCTCAATCCTCAATCCTCAATCTCCAATCCTCAATACTCAATCCTCAATCCTCAATCGTCAATCCTCAGACCCCAATCCTCTATCATCAATACTCAAACCTCAATCCTCAATCCTCAATGCTCAATCCTCAATCTTCAATCCTCAGTACTCAATCTTCTATCTGCAATCCTCAATCCTCAATCCTCAATCCTCAATCCGCAATCCGCAATCTTCTATCCTCCATACTCAATCTGCAATCCTCAATCCTCAATCCTAAAATACTCAATCCTCAATACTCAACACACAACCCTCAACCACCAATCCTCAATACTCTACCATCAATGCTCAATTCTCAATACTCAATAGAATATCCTGAATTCTCAGTTTTCAATACCCAATCCTCAATCTTCAATATTCAAGTTTCCACCCGCAAACATCTATTCTCATCACTCAGCCCTCAACACTCAGTCCTCAATCTTCAATCCTCAATCCTCAACCCTCAATCATCAATCCTCAAACCTCAATTCCGAATCCTCAATCCTGAATCCTCAATCTCCATTCCTCATTCCGCAACAAACAATTGTCAATCCTTTAATCCTCAATCCTCAGTCACCAATACTCTGTCTTCAATACTCAATCCTCAATCCTCAATCCTCAACCCTCAATCCTCAATCCTCATTCCTCAAACCGCAATCCTCAACCCTCTACCCTCAGTCCTCATCCTCCATTCCCAATCCTCAATACTCAGTCCTCAATCTTCAATCCTCAATCCTCAATCCTCAAACCTCAATCCTCAGTCATGAATACTCCATCTTCAATACTCAATCCACAATCCTCAATCCTCAATCCTCAATCCTCAATCCTCAATATTCAACACACAACCCTCAACCAACAACTCTCAATACTCAACCATCAATCCTCAATTCTCAATACTCAATACTCAATAGAATATCCTGAATTCTCATGGTTCAATACTCAATCCACAATATTCAATAATCAAATCTCAATCCTCAAACCTCAATCCTCAACCCTCAGTCCTCATCCTCCATACTCAATCCTCAATCCTCAATCCTCAATCTTCATTTCTCAAACCTCAACCCTCAATCCTCAGTCCTCAAACCTCAATTCCGAATCCTCAATCCTGAATCCTCAATCTTCATCCCTCAGTCCGCAACAATCAATTGTCAATCCTCTGTCCTCACTAGAATATCCTCAATTCACAGTTTTCAATACTCAATCCCCAATCTTCAATCTTCAAATCTCAATCCACAAACATCTATTCTCATCACTCAACCCTCAACACTCAGTCCTCAATCTTCAATCCTCAATCCTCAATCCTCAATCTTCAATCCTCAATACTCAATCTTCAATCCTCAATCCTCAATCCTCAATACTTAATATTTAATACTCAATCCTCAGTCATCAATCCTCAATCTTCAATACTCAATCCTCAATCCTCAATTCTCGATCCTCAATCCTCAATCCTCATTCCTCAAACCTCAATCCACAACCCTCAGTCCTCATCCTCAATTCTCAATTCTCAATCCTCAATCCTCAATCCTCAATCTTCAATCCTCAGTAATCAATCTCCTATCCTAGATCCTCAATCCCCAATACTCAATCCTTAACCCTCAACCTTCAATCCTCAATCTTCAATCCTCAATCTTCAATCCTCTATGCTCAATACTCAACCCACAACACTCAGTCCACAATCTTCAATCCTCAATCCTCAATCCTCAATCCTCAATCTTCAATCCTCAATACTCAATCTTCAATCCTCAGTCCTTAATACTCAATCCTCAATCCTCAATCCTCAATATTCAACACACAACCCTTAACCATCAATTCTCAATACTCAACCACCAATCATCAAATCTCAATACACAATTGAATATCCGGAATTCTCATGGTTCAATACTCAATCCACAATATTCAATAATCAAATCTCAATCCTCAAACATCAATTCTCAACACTCAATCCTCAACACTCAGTCCTCTCTCTTCATTCCTCCATCCTCAATCCTCTATCCTCAAGCGTGAATCCTCAATCCTCAATCCTCATCCCTCAATCCTCAGACCTCAAACCTCAATTCCGAATCCTCAATCCTGAATGCTCAGTCTTCATCCCTCAGTCCGCAACAACCAGTTGTCAATCCTCAATCCTCAATAGAATATCCTCAGTTCAGAGTTTTCAATACGCAATACTCAATCTGCAATCTTCAAATCTCTAACCACAAACATCAATTCTCATCACTCAACACTCAACACTGAGTTCCCAATCCTCAATCTACAATCCTCAATCATCAGTCCTCAATCCTCAATCCTCAATCTTCAATCCTCAATACTCAATCTTCAATCCTCCATCCTGAATCCTCAATCCTCAATCTTCAATCCTCAATCCTCAATCCTCAATCCTCAATCCTCATTCTTCAATCCTCAATACCCAATCCTCAATCTTCAATCCTCAATCCTGAATCCTCAATTCTGAATCCTCAATCCTCAGTCCTCAGTCCTCAAACCTCAATCCTCAACCTTCAGCCCTCATAGTCAATCCTCAATCCTCAATCCTCAATCCTCAATCTTCAATCCTCAATACTGAATCTTCAATCCTCAATCCTCATTCCGCAATTCTTAATCCTCAATACTCAATCCTCAATCGTCAATCCTCAATCCCCAATCCTCAATCTTCAATCCTCAATCCTCAATCCTCAATCCACAATCCTCAATCTTCAATCCTCAATACTCAATCTTCA
The DNA here is from genome assembly GCF_051401765.1 of Calliopsis andreniformis. NCBI lineage: Eukaryota > Metazoa > Arthropoda > Insecta > Hymenoptera > Andrenidae > Calliopsis > Calliopsis andreniformis. The sequence continues at coordinate 1,056,308 of NW_027480553.1, read as the reverse complement.
ATCCTCAATCCTCAATCCTCAATCCTCAATCCTCAATCCTCAATCATCAATCCTCAATCCTCAATCTTCAATCCTCAATACTCAATCCTCAATCCTCAATCCTCAATCCTCAATCCTCAATCCTCAATCCTCATTCTTCAATCCTCAATACCAAATCCTCAATCTTCAATCCTCAATACTCAATCTTCAATCCTCAATCCTCAATCTTCAGCCCTCAGTCCTCAGCAATCTGTTGTCAACCCTGAATCCTCAATAGAATTTCCTCAATTCACAGTATTCAATACTCAATACTCAATCTGCAATCTTCAAACCTCTATCCACAAACATCAATTCTCATCACTCAACCCTCAACACTCAGCCCTCAATGTTCAATCCTCAATCCTCAATCCACAATCCTCAACCGTCAATCTTCAATCCTCAATCCCCAGTCCTCAATCTTCAATCCTCAATGCTTAATCCTCAATCCTCAATCCTCAGTCCTCAATCCTCAATCCTCAATCCTCAAACCTCAATCCTCAACCGTCAGTCCTCGTCCTCAATCCTCAACACTTCATCCTCAATCCTCAATCTTCAATCATCAATTCTTGATATTCAATCCTCAATCTTCAATCCTCAATCCTCAATCCTCAATCCTCAATATTCAACACACAACCCTCAACCACCAATCTTCATTACTCAACCATCAATCCTCAATTATCAATACTCAATAGAGTATCCTGAATTCTCGTGGTTCAATACTCAATCCACACTATTCAATAATCTAACCTCAAACCTCAAACATCAATTCTCAACACTCAATCCTCAACACTCAGTACTCTATCTTCAATCCTCCATCCTCAACCCTCAATCCTCAAGCGTCAACCCTCAATCCTCAATCCTCAACCCTCAATCCTCAGTCATCAAACCTCAATCCCGTATCCTCAATCCTGAATCCTAAACTTTTAGCCCTCAGTCCTCAACAGTCAATTGTCAATCCTCAATCCTCAATAGAATATCCTCAATTCACAGTTTTCGATGCTCAATCCCCATTCTTCAAACTTCAAATCTCCATCCACAAACATCAATTCCCATCACTCAACCCTCAACACTAAGTCCCCAATCTTCAATCCTCAACCCTCAATCCTCAACCTTCAATCCTCAATACTCAACATTCAATGCTCAATCCTCAATTCTCAATCCTCAATACTCAATCCTCAATCGTCTATCCTCAATCCCCTATCCTCAATCTTCAATCCTCAATCCTCAATCCTCAATCTTCAATCCTCAATACTCAATCTTCAATCCTCAATCCTCAATCCTCAATACTTAATATTTAATACTCAATCCTCAGTCATCAATCCTCAATCTTCAATACTCAATCCTCAATCCTCAATTCTCGATCCTCAATCCTCAATCCTCATTCCTCAAACCTCAATCCACAACCCTCAGTCCTCATCCTCAATTCTCAATTCTCAATCCTCAATCCTCAATCCTCAATCTTCAATCCTCAGTAATCAATCTCCTATCCTAGATCCTCAATCCCCAATACTCAATCCTTAACCCTCAACCTTCAATCCTCAATCTTCAATCCTCAATCTTCAATCCTCTATGCTCAATACTCAACCCACAACACTCAGTCCACAATCTTCAATCCTCAATCCTCAATCCTCAATCCTCAATCTTCAATCCTCAATACTCAATCTTCAATCCTCAGTCCTCAATACTCAATCCTCAATCCTCAATCCTCAATATTCAACACACAACCCTTAACCATCAATTCTCAATACTCAACCACCAATCATCAAATCTCAATACACAATTGAATATCCGGAATTCTCATGGTTCAATACTCAATCCACAATATTCAATAATCAAATCTCAATCCTCAAACATCAATTCTCAACACTCAATCCTCAACACTCAGTCCTCTCTCTTCATTCCTCCATCCTCAATCCTCTATCCTCAAGCGTGAATCCTCAATCCTCAATCCTCATCCCTCAATCCTCAGACCTCAAACCTCAATTCCGAATCCTCAATCCTGAATGCTCAGTCTTCATCCCTCAGTCCGCAACAACCAGTTGTCAATCCTCAATCCTCAATAGAATATCCTCAGTTCAGAGTTTTCAATACGCAATACTCAATCTGCAATCTTCAAATCTCTAACCACAAACATCAATTCTCATCACTCAACACTCAACACTGAGTTCCCAATCCTCAATCTACAATCCTCAATCATCAGTCCTCAATCCTCAATCCTCAATCTTCAATCCTCAATACTCAATCTTCAATCCTCCATCCTCAATCCTCAATCCTCAATCTTCAATCCTCAATCCTCAATCCTCAATCCTCAATCCTCATTCTTCAATCCTCAATACCCAATCCTCAATCTTCAATCCTCAATCCTGAATCCTCAATTCTGAATCCTCAATCCTCAGTCCTCAGTCCTCAAACCTCAATCCTCAACCTTCAGCCCTCATAGTCAATCCTCAATCCTCAATCCTCAATCCTCAATCTTCAATCCTCAATACTGAATCTTCAATCCTCAATCCTCATTCCGCAAATCTTAATCCTCAATACTCAATCCTCAATCGTCAATCCTCAATCCCCAATCCTCAATCTTCAATCCTCAATCCTCAATCCTCAATCCACAATCCTCAATCTTCAATCCTCAATACTCAATCTTCAATCCTCAATCCTCAATCCTCAATCCTCAATCCTCAATCCTCAATCATCAATCCTCAATCCTCAATCTTCAATCCTCAATACTCAATCCTCAATCCTCAATCCTCAATCCTCAATCCTCAATCCTCAATCCTCATTCTTCAATCCTCAATACCAAATCCTCAATCTTCAATCCTCAATACTCAATCTTCAATCCTCAATCCTCAATCTTCAGCCCTCAGTCCTCAGCAATCTGTTGTCAACCCTGAATCCTCAATAGAATTTCCTCAATTCACAGTATTCAATACTCAATACTCAATCTGCAATCTTCAAACCTCTATCCACAAACATCAATTCTCATCACTCAACCCTCAACACTCAGTCCTCAATGTTCAATCCTCAATCCTCAATCCACAATCCTCAACCGTCAATCTTCAATCCTCAATCCCCAGTCCTCAATCTTCAATCCTCAATGCTTAATCCTCAATCCTCAATCCTCAGTCCTCAATCCTCAATCCTCAATCCTCAAACCTCAATCCTCAACCGTCAGTCCTCGTCCTCAATCCTCAACACTTCATCCTCAATCCTCAATCTTCAATCATCAATTCTTGATATTCAATCCTCAATCTTCAATCCTCAATCCTCAATCCTCAATCCTCAATATTCAACACACAACCCTCAACCACCAATCTTCATTACTCAACCATCAATCCTCAATTATCAATACTCAATAGAGTATCCTGAATTCTCGTGGTTCAATACTCAATCCACACTATTCAATAATCTAACCTCAAACCTCAAACATCAATTCTCAACACTCAATCCTCAACACTCAGTCCTCTATCTTCAATCCTCCATCCTCAACCCTCAATCCTCAAGCGTCAACCCTCAATCCTCAATCCTCAACCCTCAATCCTCAGTCATCAAACCTCAATCCCGTATCCTCAATCCTGAATCCTCAACTTTTAGCCCTCAGTCCTCAACAGTCAATTGTCAATCCTCAATCCTCAATAGAATATCCTCAATTCACAGTTTTCGATGCTCAATCCCCATTCTTCAAACTTCAAATCTCCATCCACAAACATCAATTCCCATCACTCAACCCTCAACACTAAGTCCCCAATCTTCAATCCTCAACCCTCAATCCTCAACCTTCAATCCTCAATACTCAACATTCAATGCTCAATCCTCAATTCTCAATCCTCAATACTCAATCCTCAATCGTCTATCCTCAATCCCCTATCCTCAATCTTCAATCCTCAATCCTCAATCCTCAATCCTCAGTCATCAATCCTCAACCTTCGATACTCAATCCTCAATCCTCAATCCTGAATCCTCAATCCTCAATCCTCAATCCTCATTCCTCACACCTCAATCCTCAAACCTCAGTCCTCATCCTCAATTCTCAATCCTCAATCCTCAATTCTCAATCCTCAATCCTCAGTCCTCAGTCCTCAAACCGCAATCCTCAACCCTCAGCCCTCATCGTCAATTCTCAATCCTCAATCCTCAATCCTCAACCTTCAATCCTCAAAACTCAACCTTCAATCCACAATCCTCAATCTTCAACCCTCAATACTCAATCTTCAATACTCAATCCACAATCCTCAATACACAATCCTCAATCCTCAGTCCTCAATCCTCAATTTTCAATCCCCAATACTCAATCTTCAATCCTCAATCGTCAATCCTCAATCCTCAATCCTCATTCTTCAATCCTCAATACCCAATCCTCAATCTTCAATCCTCAATCCTCAATCCTCCATTCTCAATCCTCAATCCTCAGTCCTCAGACCTCAAATATCAATAGTCAACCCTCAGTCCTCGTCCTCAATCCACAACCCTCAATCCTCAATCCTCCATCTTGAATCATCAATATTCAATCTTCAGTACTCAATCCTCAATTCTCAATCTTCAATCCTCAATCCTCAATCCTCAGTCATCAATCCTCAACCTTCGATACTCAATCCTCAATCCTCAATCTTCAATCCTCAATCCTCAATCCTCAATCCTCATTCCTCACACCTCAATCCTCAAACCTCAGCCCTCATCCTCAATTCTCAATCCTCAACCCTCAATCCTCAAACCACAATCCTCAACTGTCTGTTCTCGTCCTCAATCCTCAACCCTCAATCCTCAATCCTCAATCTTCAATCATCAATACTCAATCTTCAATCCTCAATCCTCAATCCTCAATCCTCATTCCTCAAATCTCAATCCTCAACCCTCAGTCCTTATCCACAATTCTCAATTCTCAATCCTCAATCCTCAATCCTCAATATTCAATCCTCAATAATCAATTTTCAATCCTAGATCCTCAATCCCCAATCCTCAATCCTTAATCCTCAATCTTCAATACTCAATACTCAATCTTCAATCCTCAGTCCTCAGTCATCAATCCTCAATTCTGAATTCTCAATCCTGAATCCTCAATCTTCAGCCCTCAGTCCTCAACAATCAGTTGTCAATTCTCAATCCTCAATAGAATATCATCAATTCACAGTTTTCAATACTCAATTCGCAATCTGAAATCTTTAAATCTCTATCCACAAACACCAATTCTCATCACTCAACCCTCAACACTCAGTCCCCAATCCTCAATCTTCAATCCTCTATCCTCAAACCTCAATCCTCAATCCTCAGTCCCCAATCCTCAATCCTCAATCCTCAATCCTCATCCTTCGATCCTCAATACCCAATCCTCAATCTTCAATCCTCAATCCTCAATCCTCAATTCTCAATCCTCAATCCTCAGTCCTCAGACATCAAACCTCAATCCTCAACTCTCAGCCCTCATCGTCAATCATCAAACCTCAATCCTCAATCCTCAATCGTCAATCCTCAATCCTCAATCTTAAATCCTCAATACTCAATCGTCAATCCTCAATCCTCAATCCTCAATCCTCAATATTCAATCCTCAATACCCAATTTTCAATACTCAATCCGCAATCATCATACCTCAATCCTCAGTCATCAATTCTCAATCTTCAATACTCAATCGTCAATCCTCAGTCCTCAGTCCTCAATCCTCAATCCTCAATCCTCGTACCTCAAACCTCAATCCTCAACCCTCAGTCCTCATGCTCAATTCTCTATTCTCAATCCTCAATCCTCAACCCTCAATCTTCAATCCTCGATAATCAATCTCCAATCCTAGATCCCCAATCCCCAATCCTCAATCCTTAATCCTCAATCTTGAATCCTCAATCCCCAGTACTCAATCTTCAATCCTCAATGCCCAATCCTCAATCCTCAATCCTCAGTCCTCAATCCTCAACCCTCAGTCCTCGTCATCAATCCTCAACCCTCAATAATCAATCCGCAATCTTCAATAATCAATACTCAATCTTCAATCCTCAATCCTCAATACTCAATCCTCAGTCCTCAATACTCAATCCCCAGTCCTCAGTCCTCAATCTTCAATACTCAATCCGCCAATCCTCAATATTCAACACACGACCCTCAACCATCAATCCTCAATTCTCAATACTCAGTAGAATATCCTGAATTCTCAGTTTTCAATACTCAATCCTCAATCTTCAATCTTCAAATCTCCATCCACAAACATCAATTCTCATCTCTCAACCCTCAACACTCAGTCCTCAATCTTCAATACTCAATAGTCAATCCTCAATCTTCAATTCCCAATACTCAATCTTCAATCCTCAATCCTGAATTCTCAATCTTCAATCCTCAACCCTCAATCCTCAATCCTCCATATTCAATCCTCAATACTCAATCTTCAATCCTCAATCCGCAGTCATCAATCCTCAATCCTCAATCCTCAGTCATCAATCCGCAATCTTCAATACTCAATCGTCAAACCTCAGCCCTCAATCCTCAATCCTCAATCCTCTTTCCTCAAACCTCAATCCTCAACCCTCAGTCCCCATCCTCAATTCTCAATTCTCAACCCTCAATCCTCAACCCTCAATCTTCAATCCTCAATAAACAATCTCCAATCCTAGATCCCCGATCCCCAATCCTCAATCCTCAATCCTCAATCCTGAATATCCAATCCACAGTCCCCAATCCTCAATCCTCAATCCTCAATCCCCATTCTTCAATCCTCAATACCCAATCCACAATCTTCAATTCTCAAACCTCAATCCTCAATTCTCAATCCTAAATCCTCAGTCCTCAGACCTCAAACCTCAATCCGCAACCCTCAGCCCTCATTGTCAATCCTCAAACCTAAATCCTCAATACTCAATCGTCAATCCTCAATCCTCAATCTTCAATCCACAATACTCAACCTTCAATCCTCAATCCTCAATCCTCAATCCTCAATATTCAATCCTCAATACTCAATTTTCAATACTCAATCCGCAATCATCAATGCTCAATCCTGAATCCTCAGTCATCAATCCTCAATCTTCAATACTCAATAATCAATTTTCAATCCTAGATCCTCAATACCCAATCCTCAATCCTTAATCCTCAATCTTCAATCCTCAATACTCAATCTTCAATCCTCAGTCCTCAGTCCTCAATCCTCAATTCTGAATTCTCAATCCTGAACCCTCAATCTTCAGCCCTCAGTCCTGAACAATCAGTTGTCAATTCTCAATCCTCAGTAGAATATCATCAACTCACAGTTTTGGATACTCAATGCTCAATCTGCAATCTTCAAATATCTATCCACAAACATCAATTCTCATCACACAACCCTCAACACTCAGTCCCCAATCCTCAATCTTCAATCCTCAATCCTCAATCCTCAATCCTCAATCCTCAATCTTCAATCTTCAATCCTCAATCCTGAATCCTCAATTCTCAATCCTCAATCCTCAGTCCTCAGTCCTCAAACCTCAATCCTCGATCCTCAATCTTCAATCCTCAATACTGAATCTTCAATCCTCAATCCTCAATCCGCAATTCTTAATCCTCAATACTCAATCCTCAATCGTCAATCCTCAATCCCCAATCCTCAATCTTCAATCCTCAATCCTCAATCCTCAATCCACAATCCTCAATCTTCAATCCTCAATACTCAATCTTCAATCCTCAATCCGCAATCATCAATCCTCAATTCTCAATCGTCAGTCATCAATCCTCAATATTCAGTCCTCAATACTCAATCTTCAATCCTCAATCCTCAATCCTCAATCCTCAGTCCTCATTCTTCAATCCTCAATACCCAATCCTCAATCTTCAATCCTCAATCCTCAATCCTCAATTCTCAATCAGCAATCCCCAATCCTCAGACCTCGAACATCAATACTCAACCCTCAGACCTCGTCCTCAATCCACAACCCTCAATCCTCAATCCTGAATCCTCAATCCTGAATCCTCAACCTTCAGCACTCAGTCCTCAACAATCAGTTGTCAATCCTCAATCCTCAATAGAATATCCTCAGTTCAGAGTTTTCAATACGCAATACTCAATCTGCAATCTTCAAATCTCTATCCACAAACATCAATTCTCATCACTCAACACTCAACACTGAGTTCCCAATCCTCAATCTACAATCCTCAATCATCAGTCCTCAATCCTCAATCCTCAATAGAATATCATCAATTCACAGTTTTCAATACTCAATGCGCAATCGGCAATCTTCAAATATCTATCCACAAACATCAATTCTAATCACACAACCCTCAACACTCAGTCCCCAAACCTCAATCTTCAATCCTCAATCCTCAATCCTCAATCCTCAATCCTCAATCTTCAACCCTCAATCCTCAATATTCAATCCTCAATACCCAATTTTCAATACTCAATCCGCAATCATCATACCTCAATCCTCAGTCATCAATTCTCAATCTTCAATACTCAATCGTCAATCCTCAGTCCTCAATCCTCAATCCTCAATCCTCGTACCTCAAACCTCAATCCTCGACCCTCAGTCCTCATCCTCAATTCTCTATTCTCAATCCTCAATCCTCAACCCTCAATCTTCGATCCTCGATAATCAATCTCCAATCCTAGATCCCCAATCCCCAATACTAAATCCTTAATCCTCAATCTTGAATCCTCAATCCCCAGTACTCAATCTTCAATCCTCAATGCCCAATCCTCAATCCTCAATCCTCAGTCCTCAATTCTCAACCCTCAGTCCTCGTCATCAATCCTCAACCCACAATAATCAATCCGTAATCTTCATTCATCAATACTCAATCTTCAATCCTCAATCCTCAATACTCAATCCTCAATCCTCAATACTCAATCCCCAGTCCTCAGTCCTCAATCTTCAATACTCAATCCGCCAATCCTCTATATTCAACACACAACCCTCAACCATCAATCCTCAATGCTCAACCATCAATCCTCAATTCTCAATACTCAGTAGAATATCCTGAATTCTAAGTTTTCAATACTCAATCCTCAATATTCAATCTTCAAATCTCCATCCACAAACATCAATTCTTATCTCTCAACCCTCAACACTCAGTCCTCAATCTTCAATCCTCAATCCTCAATCCTCAGTCCACAATCCTCAATCTTCAATCCTCAATACTCAATCTTCAATCCTCAATCCGCAATCATCAATCCTCAATTCTCAATCGTCAGTCATCAATCCTCAATATTCAGTCCTCAATACTCAATCTTCAATCCTCAATCCTCAATCCTCAATCCTCAGTCCTCATTCTTCAATCCTCAATACCCAATCCTCAATCTTCAATCCTCAATCCTCAATCCTCAATTCTCAATCAGCAATCCCCAATCCTCAGACCTCGAACATCAATACTCAACCCTCAGACCTCGTCCTCAATCCACAACCCTCAATCCTCAATCCTGAATCCTCAATCCTGAATCCTCAACCTTCAGCACTCAGTCCTCAACAATCAGTTGTCAATCCTCAATCCTCAATAGAATATCCTCAGTTCAGAGTTTTCAATACGCAATACTCAATCTGCAATCTTCAAATCTCTATCCACAAACATCAATTCTCATCACTCAACACTCAACACTGAGTTCCCAATCCTCAATCTACAATCCTCAATCATCAGTCCTCAATCCTCAATCCTCAATAGAATATCATCAATTCACAGTTTTCAATACTCAATGCGCAATCGGCAATCTTCAAATATCTATCCACAAACATCAATTCTAATCACACAACCCTCAACACTCAGTCCCCAAACCTCAATCTTCAATCCTCAATCCTCAATCCTCAATCCTCAATCCTCAATCTTCAACCCTCAATCCTCAATATTCAATCCTCAATACCCAATTTTCAATACTCAACCCGCAATCATCATACCTCAATCCTCAGTCATCAATTCTCAATCTTCAATACTCAATCGTCAATCCTCAGTCCTCAATCCTCAATCCTCAATCCTCGTACCTCAAACCTCAATCCTCGACCCTCAGTCCTCATCCTCAATTCTCTATTCTCAATCCTCAATCCTCAACCCTCAATCTTCGATCCTCGATAATCAATCTCCAATCCTAGATCCCCAATCCCCAATACTCAATCCTTAATCCTCAATCTTGAATCCTCAATCCCCAGTACTCAATCTTCAATCCTCAATGCCCAATCCTCAATCCTCAATCCTCAGTCCTCAATTCTCAACCCTCAGTCCTCGTCATCAATCCTCAACCCACAATAATCAATCCGTAATCTTCATTCATCAATACTCAATCTTCAATCCTCAATCCTCAATACTCAATCCTCAATCCTCAATACTCAATCCCCAGTCCTCAGTCCTCAATCTTCAATACTCAATCCGCCAATCCTCTATATTCAACACACAACCCTCAACCATCAATCCTCAATGCTCAACCATCAATCCTCAATTCTCAATACTCAGTAGAATATCCTGAATTCTAAGTTTTCAATACTCAATCCTCAATCTTCAATCTTCAAATCTCCATCCTCAAACATCAATTCTTATCTCTCAACCCTCAACACTCAGTCCTCAATCTTCAATACTCAATACTCAATCCTCAATCTTCAATTCCCAATACTCAATCTTCAATCCTCAATTCTCAATTCTCAATCTTCAATCCTCAACCCTCAATCCTCAATCCTCAATATTCAATCCTCAATACTCAATCTTCAATCCTCAATCCGCAGTCATCAATCCTCAATCCTCAATCCTCAGTCATCAATCCTCAGTCTTCAATACTCAATCGTCAAACCTCAGCCCTCAATCCTCAATCCTCAATCCTCTTTCCTCAAACCTCAATCCTCAACCCTCAGTCCCCATCCTCAATTCTCAATTCTCAACCCTCAATCCTCAACCCTCAATCTTCAATCCTCAATAATCAATCTCCAAACCTAGATCCCCAATCCCCAATCCTTAATTCTTAATCCTCAATCTTCAATCCTCAATCCCCAGTCCTCAATCCTCAATCCTCAGTCATCAATCCTCAACCTTCAATACTCAATCCTCAATCCTCAATCCTCAGTCCTCAATCCTCAATCCTCATTCCTCAAACCTCAATCCTCAAACCTCAGTCCTCATACTCAATTCTCAATTCTCAATCCTCAATCCTCAATCCTCAACCCTCTATCTTCAATCCTTAATAACCAATCTCCAATACTAGATCCTCAATCCCCAATCCTCAATCCTCAATATCCAATCCTAAATCTTCAATCCTCAATCCTCTATTATCAATCGTCAATACTGAATCCTCAATCCTCTGTCCTCAAACCTCAATCCTCAACCCTCAATCCTCAGTCCTCAGTCCTCAAACCTCAATCCTCAACCTTCAGCCCTCATCCTCGATCCTCAATCCTCAATCTTCATTCCTCAATCCTCAATCCTCAAGCCTCAATCCTCAATCCTCAATCCTCAATCCTCATTCCTCAAACCTCAATCCTCAACCCTCAGTCCTTATCCTCAATTCTCAGTTCTCAATCCTCAATCCTCAATCCTCAATATTCAATCCTCAATAATCAATTTTCAATCCTAGATCCTCAATCCCCAATCCTCAATCCTTAATCCTCAATCTTCAATCCTCAATACTCAATCTTCAATCCTCAGTCCTCAGTCATCAATCCTCAATTCTGAATTCTCAATCCTGAATCCTCAATCTTCAGCCCTCAGTCCTCAACAATCAGTTGTCAATTCTCAATCCTCAATAGAATATCATCAATTCACAGTTTTCAATACTCAATGCGCAATCCGCAATCTTCAAATATCCATCCACAAACATCAATTCTAATCACACAACCCTCAACACTCAGTCCCCAAACCTCAATCTTCAATCCTCAATCCTCAATCCTCAATCCTCAATCCTCAATCCTCAATCTTCAACCCTCAATACTCAATCTTCAATCCTCAATCCTCAATCCTCAATACTCAATCCTCAATCCTCAGTCCGCAATCCTCAATCTTCAATCCTCAATACTCAATCCTCAATCCTCAATACTCAATCCTCAATCCTCAATCCTCAATCTTCAATCCTCAATACCCAATCCTCAATCTTCAATCCTCAATCCTCAATCCTCAATTCTCAATCCTCAATCCTCAATCCTCAGACCTCAAACATCAATACTCAACCCTCAGTCCTCGTCGTCAATCCACAACCCTCAATCCTCAATCCTCAATCTTCAATCATCAATATTCAATCTTCAGTACTCAATCCTCAATCCTCAATCCTCAATTCTCAATCCTCAATCCTCAGTCCTCAGACCTCAAACCTCAATCCTCAACCCTCAGCCCTCATCGTCAATCGTCAAACCTCAATCCTCAATCCTCAATCGTCAATCCTCAATCCTCAACCCTCAATCCTCAATACTCAATCGTCAATCCTCAATCCTCAATCCTCAATCCTCAATATTCAATCCTCAATACCCAATTTTCAATACTCAATCCGCAATCATCATACCTCAATCCTCAGTCATCAATTCTCAATCTTCAATACTCAATCGTCAATCCTCAGTCCTCAATCCTCAATCCTCAATCCTCGTACCTCAAACCTCAATCCTCAACCCTCGGTCCTCATCCTCAATTCTCTATTCTCAATCCTCAATCCTCAACCCTCAATCTTCAATCCTCGATAATCAATCTCCAATCCTAGATCCCCAATCCCCAATCCTCAATCCTTAATCCTCAATCTTGAATCCTCAATCCCCAGTACTCAATCTTCAATCCTCAATCCCCAATCCTCAATCCTCAATCCTCAGTCCTCAATCCTCAACCCTCAGTGCTCGTCATCAATCCTCAACCCTCAATAATCAATCCGCAATCTTCAATCATCAATACGCAATCTTCAATCCTCAATCCTCAATACTCAACCCTCAATCCTCAATACTCAATCCCCAGTCCTCAGTCCTCAATCTTCAACACTCAATCCGCCAATCCTCAATATTCAACACACAACCCTCAACCATCATCCTCAATGCTCAACCATCAATCCTCAATTCTCAATACTCAGTAGAATATCCTGAATTCTCAGTTTTCAATACTCAATCCTCAATCTTCAATCTTCAAATCTCCATCCACAAACATCAATTCTCATCTCGCAACCCTCAACACTCAGTCCTCAATCTTCAATACTCAATACTCAGTCCTCAATCTTCAATTCCCAATACTCAATCTTCAATCCTCAATCCTCAATTCTCAATCTTCAATCCTCAACCCTCAATCCTCAGTCATCAATTCTCAATCTTCAATACTCAATCGTCAACCCTCGGCCCTCAATCCTCAGTCATCAATCCTCAACCTTCAATACTCAATCCTCAATCCTCAATCCTCAGTCCTCAATCCTCAATCATCATTCCTCAAACCTCAATCCTCAAACCTCAGTCCTCATACTCAATTCTCAATTCTCAATCCTCAATCCTCAATCCTCAACCCTCTATCTTCAATCCTAAATAATCAATCTCCAATACTAGATCCTCAATCCCCAATCCTCAATCCTCAATATCCAATCCTAAATCTTCAATCCTCAATCCTCTATTATCAATCGTCAATCCTCAATCCTCAATCCTCTGTCCTCAAACCTCAATCCTCAACCCTCAATCCTCAGTCCTCAGACCTCAAACCTCAATCCTCAACCTTCAGCCCTCATCCTCGATCCTCAATCCTCAATCTTCAATCCTCAATCCTCAATCCTCAAGCCTCAATCCTCAATCCTCAGTCCTCGTCCACAAACCTCAACCCTCAATAATCAATCTTCAATCTTCACTCATCAATACTCAATCTTCCATCCTCAATCCTCAATACTCAATCCTCAATCCTCAATCCTCATTCTTCAATCCTCAATACCCAGTCCTCAAGCTTCAATCCTCAATCCTCAATCCATAATTCTCAATCCTCAATCCTCAGTCCTCAGTCCTAAAACCTCAACCTTCAAACCCTCAGCCCTCATCCTCAATCCTCAATCCTCATTCCTCAATCCTCAACCTTCAATCCTCAATTCTCAATCTTCAATCCTCAATCCTCAATCCTCAGTCATCAATCCTCAATCTTCAATACTGAATCGTCAACCCTCAGCCCTCAATCCTCAATCCTCAATCCTCGTTCCTCAAACCATAATCCTCAACCCTAAGTCGTCATCCTCAATTCTCAATTCGCAATCCTCAATCCTCAACCCTCAATCTTCAATCCTCAATTCTCAACCTTCAGTCCTCAATACTCAAACCTCAATCCTCAACACTCAGCCCTCATCCTCCATCCTCAATTCTCAATCCTCAATCCTCAACCTTCAGTCCCCAATACTCAATCTACAATCCTCAATCCTCAATCCTCAATCCTCAATCCTCAATCCTCAATCCTCAGTCATCAATCCTCAATCTTCAATACTCAATCGTCAACCCTCAGCCCTCAATCCTCAATCCTCAATCCTCGTTCCTCAAACCAAAATCCTCAACTCTCAGTCGTCATCCTCAATTCTCAATTCTCAATCCTCAATCCTCAACCCTCAATCTTCAATCCTCAATTCTCAACCTCCAGTCCTCAATACTCAACCGTCAATCCTCAATTCGCAATACTCAATAGAATATCCTGAATTCTCAGGATTCAATACTCAAACCTCAATCCTCAACACTCAGCCCTCATCCTCCATCCTCAATTCTCAATCCTCAATCCTCAACCTTCAGTCCCCAATACTCAATCTACAATCCTCTATCCTCAATCCTCAATCCTCAATCCTCAATCCTCATTCATCAATTCTCAATCTTCAACACTCAATCCTCAATCCTCAATCCTCAATCCTTAATCCTCAATCCTCAATCCTCATTCCTCAAACCTCAATCCTCAACCCTCAGTCCTCATACTCAATTCTCAATTCTCAATCCTCAATCCTCAATCCTCAACCTTCAATCCTCAATAATCAATTTTCATTCCTAGATCCTCAATCCCCAATCCTCAATCGTTAATCCTCAATCTTCAATCCTCAATCCCCAATCCTCAATCTTCATTTCTCAATGCTCCATCCTCTATCCTCAATCCTCAGTCCTCAGTCTTCAACCGTCAATCATCAAACCTCAATCCTCAACCGTCAGTCCTCGTCCTCAACCCTCAACCCTCTACACTCAATACTCAATCCTCAATCTTCAATCATCAATACTCAATCTTCAATCCTCAATCCTCAATCCTTAATCCTCAATCCTCAATCCTCAATATCTAACACACAACCCTCAACCATCAATCCTCAATTCTCAACCATCAATTCTCAATTCTCAATACTCAACAGAATATCCTGAATTCTCATCGTACAATACTCAATCCACAAAAATCAATAATCAAATCTCAATCCTCAATCCTCAATCCTCAACCCTCAATCCTCATTCTTCAATCCTCAATCCTCAATCCTCAATCCTAAATCCTCAACCATCAATCCTCAATCTTCAATACTCAAACCTCAATCCTGAATCCTGAATCCTCAATACTAAACCATCAATCCTCAATTCTCAATACTCAATAGAACATCCTGAATTCTCAGGATTCAATACTAAAACCTCAAACCTCAAACCTCAGCCATCATCTTCAATCCTCAATCCTCAATCCTCAATCGTCAGTCTTCAATCCTCAATACTCAATATTCAATTGTCAATCCTGAATCCAAAATCCTCAATCCTCATTCTTCAATCCTCAATACCCAATCCTCAATCTTCAATCCTCTATCCTCAATCCACAATTCTCAATACTCAATCCTCAGACCTCAGTCCTCAAACCTCAATCCTCAACCCTCAGCCCTCATCCTCAATCCTCAATCCTCAACCTCAATCCTCAATCTTCAATCCTCAATACTCAATCTTCAATCCTCAATCCTCAGACCTCAAACCTCAATTCTGAATCCTCAACCCTGAATCATCAATCTTCAGCCCTCAGTCCTCAACAATGAGTTGTCAATCCTCAATCCTCAGTATAATATCCTCAACTCACAGTTTTCAATACTCAATACTCAATCTGCAATCTTCAAATCTCTATCCACAAACACCAATTCTCATCACTCAACCCTCAACACTCAGTCCTCAATGTTCAATCCTCAATCCTCAATTCTCAATCTTCGATCCTCAATACTGAATCTTCAATCCTCAATCCTCAATCCTCAATCCTCAATCCTCAATCCTGAATATCCAATCCACAGTGCCCAATCCTCAATCCTCAATCCTCAATCCTCATTCTTCAATCCTCAATACCCAATCCTCAATCTTCAATCCTCAATCCTCAATCCTCAATTCTCAATGCTAAATCCTCAGTCCTCAGACCTCAAACCTCAATCCTCAACCCTCTGCCCTCATCGTCAATCCTCAAACCTAAATACTCAATACTCAATCGTCAATCCTCAATCCTCAATCTTCAATCCACAATACTCAACCTTCAATCCTCAATCCTCAATCCTCAATCCTCAATATTCAATCCTCAATACTCAATTTTCAATACTCAATCCGCAATCATCAATCCTCAATCCCCAATCCTCAGTCATCAATCCTCAAACCTCAGTCCCCATCCACAATTCTCAATCCTCAACCCTCAATCCTCAAACCACAATCCTCAACTGTCAGTCCTCGTCCTCAATCCTCAACCCTCGATCCTCAATCCTCAGTCTTCAATCATCAATACTCAATCTTCAATCCTCAATCCACAATCCTCAATCCTCATTCCTCAAACCTCAATCCTCAACCCTCAGTCCTTATCCTCAATTCTCAATTCTCAATCCTCAATCCTCAATCCTCAATCTTCAATCCTCAATAATCAATTTTCAATCCTAGATCCTCAATCGCCAGTCCTCAGTCCTTAATCCTCAATCTTCAATCCTCAATACTCAATCTTCAATCCTCAGTCCTCAGTCCTCAATCCTCAATTCTGAATTCTCAATCCTGAATCCTCAATCTTCAGCCCTCAGTCCTCAACAATCAGTTGTCAATCCTCAATCCTCAATAGAATATCATCAATTCACAGTTTTCAATACTCAATGCTCAATCTGCAATCTTCAAATATCTATCCACAAACATCAATTCTAATCACACAACCCTCAACACTCAGTCCCCAAACCTCAATCTTCAATTCTCAATCCTCAATCCTCAATCCTCAATCCTCAATCTTCAACACTCAATACTCAATCATCAATCCTCAATTCTCAATCCTCAATCCTCAACCCTCAATCCTCAATCCTCAAGCCTCAATCCTCAATCCTCAATCCTCAATATTCAACCATCAATATTCAATCTTCAGTCCTCAATCCTCAATCCTCGATCCTCAATCCTCAATCCTCAATGCTCAATCCTCAATACCCAATCCTCAATCTTCAATCCTCAATCCTCAATCCTCAATCCTCAGTTCTCAATCCTCAATCCTCAGTCCTCAGTCCCCAAACCTCAATCCTCAACCGTCAGCCCTCATCGTCAATTCTCAATCCTCAATCCTCAATCCTCAACCTTCAATCCTCAATACTCAATCTTCAATCCACAATCCTCAATCTTCAATCCTCGATCCTCAAACCTCAATCCTCAATCCTCAGTCCCCAATCCTCAATCCTCAATCCTCAATCCTCATCCTTCGATCCTCAATACCCAATCCTCAATCTTCAATCCTCAATCCTCAATCCTCAATTCTCAATCCTCAATCCTCAGTCCTCAGACCTCAAACCTCAATCCTCAACCCTCAGCCCTCATCGTCAATCATCAAACCTCAATCCTCAATCCTCAATCGTCAATCCTCAGTCCTCAATCCTCAATCCTCAATCCTCGTACCTCAAACCTCAATCCTCAACCCTCAGTCCTCATCCTCAATTCTGTATTCTCAATCCTCAATCCTCAAACCTCAATCTTCAATCCTCGATAATCAATCTCCAATCCTAGATCCCCAATCCCCAATCCTCAATCCTTAATCCTCAATCTTGAATCCTCAATCCCCAGTACTCAATCTTCAATCCTCAATCCCCAATCCTCAATCCTCAATCCTCAGTCCTCAATCCTCAACCCTCAGTGCTCGTCATCAATCCTCAACCCTCAATAATCAATCCGCAATCTTCAATCATCAATACTCAATCTTCAATCCTCAATCCTCAATACTCAATCCTCAATCCTCAATACTCAATCCCCAGTCCTCAGTCCTCAATCTTCAACACTCAATCCGCCAATCCTCAATATTCAACACACAACCCTCAACCATCATCCTCAATGCTCAACCATCAATCCTCAATTCTCAATACTCAGTAGAATATCCTGAATTCTCAGTTTTCAATACTCAATCCTCAATCTTCAATCTTCAAATCTCCATCCACAAACATCAATTCTCATCTCGCAACCCTCAACACTCAGTCCTCAATCTTCAATACTCAATACTCAGTCCTCAATCTTCAATTCCCAATACTCAATCTTCAATCCTCAATCCTCAATTCTCAATCTTCAATCCTCAACCCTCAATCCTCAGTCATCAATTCTCAATCTTCAATACTCAATCGTCAACCCTCGGCCCTCAATCCTCAGTCATCAATCCTCAACCTTCAATACTCAATCCTCAATCCTCAATCCTCAGTCCTCAATCCTCAATCCTCATTCCTCAAACCTCAATCCTCAAACCTCAGTCCTCATACTCAATTCTCAATTCTCAATCCTCAATCCTCAATCCTCAACCCTCTATCTTCAATCCTAAATAATCAATCTCCAATACTAGATCCTCAATCCCCAATCCTCAATCCTCAATATCCAATCCTAAATCTTCAATCCTCAATCCTCTATTATCAATCGTCAATCCTCAATCCTCAATCCTCTGTCCTCAAACCTCAATCCTCAACCCTCAATCCTCAGTCCTCAGACCTCAAACCTCAATCCTCAACCTTCAGCCCTCATCCTCGATCCTCAATCCTCAATCTTCAATCCTCAATCCTCAATCCTCAAGCCTCAATCCTCAATCCTCAGTCCTCGTCCACAAACCTCAACCCTCAATAATCAATCTTCAATCTTCACTCATCAATACTCAATCTTCCATCCTCAATCCTCAATACTCAATCCTCAATCCTCAATCCTCATTCTTCAATCCTCAATACCCAGTCCTCAAGCTTCAATCCTCAATCCTCAATCCATAATTCTCAATCCTCAATCCTCAGTCCTCAGTCCTAAAACCTCAACCTTCAAACCCTCAGCCCTCATCCTCAATCCTCAATCCTCATTCCTCAATCCTCAACCTTCAATCCTCAATTCTCAATCTTCAATCCTCAATCCTCAATCCTCAGTCATCAATCCTCAATCTTCAATACTGAATCGTCAACCCTCAGCCCTCAATCCTCAATCCTCAATCCTCGTTCCTCAAACCATAATCCTCAACCCTAAGTCGTCATCCTCAATTCTCAATTCGCAATCCTCAATCCTCAACCCTCAATCTTCAATCCTCAATTCTCAACCTTCAGTCCTCAATACTCAAACCTCAATCCTCAACACTCAGCCCTCATCCTCCATCCTCAATTCTCAATCCTCAATCCTCAACCTTCAGTCCCCAATACTCAATCTACAATCCTCAATCCTCAATCCTCAATCCTCAATCCTCAATCCTCAATCCTCAGTCATCAATCCTCAATCTTCAATACTCAATCGTCAACCCTCAGCCCTCAATCCTCAATCCTCAATCCTCGTTCCTCAAACCAAAATCCTCAACTCTCAGTCGTCATCCTCAATTCTCAATTCTCAATCCTCAATCCTCAACCCTCAATCTTCAATCCTCAATTCTCAACCTTCAGTCCTCAATACTCAACCGTCAATCCTCAATTCGCAATACTCAATAGAATATCCTGAATTCTCAGGATTCAATACTCAAACCTCAATCCTCAACACTCAGCCCTCATCCTCCATCCTCAATTCTCAATCCTCAATCCTCAACCTTCAGTCCCCAATACTCAATCTACAATCCTCTATCCTCAATCCTCAATCCTCAATCCTCAATCCTCATTCATCAATTCTCAATCTTCAACACTCAATCCTCAATCCTCAATCCTCAATCCTTAATCCTCAATCCTCAATCCTCATTCCTCAAACCTCAATCCTCAACCCTCAGTCCTCATACTCAATTCTCAATTCTCAATCCTCAATCCTCAATCCTCAACCTTCAATCCTCAATAATCAATTTTCATTCCTAGATCCTCAATCCCCAATCCTCAATCGTTAATCCTCAATCTTCAATCCTCAATCCCCAATCCTCAATCTTCATTTCTCAATGCTCCATCCTCTATCCTCAATCCTCAGTCCTCAGTCTTCAACCGTCAATCATCAAACCTCAATCCTCAACCGTCAGTCCTCGTCCTCAACCCTCAACCCTCTACACTCAATACTCAATCCTCAATCTTCAATCATCAATACTCAATCTTCAATCCTCAATCCTCAATCCTTAATCCTCAATCCTCAATCCTCAATATCTAACACACAACCCTCAACCATCAATCCTCAATTCTCAACCATCAATTCTCAATTCTCAATACTCAACAGAATATCCTGAATTCTCATCGTACAATACTCAATCCACAAAAATCAATAATCAAATCTCAATCCTCAATCCTCAATCCTCAACCCTCAATCCTCATTCTTCAATCCTCAATCCTCAATCCTCAATCCTAAATCCTCAACCATCAATCCTCAATCTTCAATACTCAAACCTCAATCCTGAATCCTGAATCCTCAATACTAAACCATCAATCCTCAATTCTCAATACTCAATAGAACATCCTGAATTCTCAGGATTCAATACTAAAACCTCAAACCTCAAACCTCAGCCATCATCTTCAATCCTCAATCCTCAATCCTCAATCGTCAGTCTTCAATCCTCAATACTCAATATTCAATTGTCAATCCTGAATCCAAAATCCTCAATCCTCATTCTTCAATCCTCAATACCCAATCCTCAATCTTCAATCCTCTATCCTCAATCCACAATTCTCAATACTCAATCCTCAGACCTCAGTCCTCAAACCTCAATCCTCAACCCTCAGCCCTCATCCTCAATCCTCAATCCTCAACCTCAATCCTCAATCTTCAATCCTCAATACTCAATCTTCAATCCTCAATCCTCAGACCTCAAACCTCAATTCTGAATCCTCAACCCTGAATCATCAATCTTCAGCCCTCAGTCCTCAACAATGAGTTGTCAATCCTCAATCCTCAGTATAATATCCTCAACTCACAGTTTTCAATACTCAATACTCAATCTGCAATCTTCAAATCTCTATCCACAAACACCAATTCTCATCACTCAACCCTCAACACTCAGTCCTCAATGTTCAATCCTCAATTCTCAATTCTCAATCTTCGATCCTCAATACTGAATCTTCAATCCTCAATCCTCAATCCTCAATCCTCAATCCTCAATCCTGAATATCCAATCCACAGTGCCCAATCCTCAATCCTCAATCCTCAATCCTCATTCTTCAATCCTCAATACCCAATCCTCAATCTTCAATCCTCAATCCTCAATCCTCAATTCTCAATGCTAAATCCTCAGTCCTCAGACCTCAAACCTCAATCCTCAACCCTCTGCCCTCATCGTCAATCCTCAAACCTAAATACTCAATACTCAATCGTCAATCCTCAATCCTCAATCTTCAATCCACAATACTCAACCTTCAATCCTCAATCCTCAATCCTCAATCCTCAATATTCAATCCTCAATACTCAATTTTCAATACTCAATCCGCAATCATCAATCCTCAATCCCCAATCCTCAGTCATCAATCCTCAAACCTCAGTCCCCATCCACAATTCTCAATCCTCAACCCTCAATCCTCAAACCACAATCCTCAACTGTCAGTCCTCGTCCTCAATCCTCAACCCTCGATCCTCAATCCTCAGTCTTCAATCATCAATACTCAATCTTCAATCCTCAATCCACAATCCTCAATCCTCATTCCTCAAACCTCAATCCTCAACCCTCAGTCCTTATCCTCAATTCTCAATTCTCAATCCTCAATCCTCAATCCTCAATCTTCAATCCTCAATAATCAATTTTCAATCCTAGATCCTCAATCGCCAGTCCTCAGTCCTTAATCCTCAATCTTCAATCCTCAATACTCAATCTTCAATCCTCAGTCCTCAGTCCTCAATCCTCAATTCTGAATTCTCAATCCTGAATCCTCAATCTTCAGCCCTCAGTCCTCAACAATCAGTTGTCAATCCTCAATCCTCAATAGAATATCATCAATTCACAGTTTTCAATACTCAATGCTCAATCTGCAATCTTCAAATATCTATCCACAAACATCAATTCTAATCACACAACCCTCAACACTCAGTCCCCAAACCTCAATCTTCAATTCTCAATCCTCAATCCTCAATCCTCAATCCTCAATCTTCAACACTCAATACTCAATCATCAATCCTCAATTCTCAATCCTCAATCCTCAACCCTCAATCCTCAATCCTCAAGCCTCAATCCTCAATCCTCAATCCTCAATATTCAACCATCAATATTCAATCTTCAGTCCTCAATCCTCAATCCTCGATCCTCAATCCTCAATCCTCAATGCTCAATCCTCAATACCCAATCCTCAATCTTCAATCCTCAATCCTCAATCCTCAATCCTCAGTTCTCAATCCTCAATCCTCAGTCCTCAGTCCCCAAACCTCAATCCTCAACCGTCAGCCCTCATCGTCAATTCTCAATCCTCAATCCTCAATCCTCAACCTTCAATCCTCAATACTCAATCTTCAATCCACAATCCTCAATCTTCAATCCTCAATACTCAATCTTCAATCCTCAATCCTCAATCCTCAATCTTCAATACTCAATCCTCAATCCTCAGTCCGCAATCCTCAGTCTTCAATCCTCAATACTCAATCTTCAATCCTCAATACTCAGTCCTCAATCCTCAATCCTCATTCTTCAATCCTCAATACCAAATCCTCAATCTTCAATCCTCAATCCTCAATCCTCAATTCTCAATCCTCAATCCTCAATCCTCAGACCTCAAACATCAATACTCAACCCTCAGTCCTCGTCCTCAATCCACAACCCTCAATCCTCAATCCTCAATCTTCAATCATCAATATTCAATCTTCAGTCCTCAATCCTCAATCCTCAATCCTCAATCCTCAATCCTCAATCTTCAATCCGCAATACCCAATCCTCAATCTTCAATCCTCAATCCTCAGTCCTCAATCCTCAATCCTCAACCCTCAATCCTCAGTCATCAATTCTCAATCTTCAGTACTCAATCGTCAACCCTCGGCCCTCAATCCTCAGTCATCAATCCTCAACCTTCAATACTCAATCCTCAATCCTCAATCCTCAGTCCTCAATCCTCAATCCTCATTCCTCAAACCTCAATCCTCAAACCTCAGTCCTCATACTCAATTCTCAATTCTCAATCCTCAATCCTCAATCCTCAACCCTCTATCTTCAATCCTAAATAATC
Source organism: Calliopsis andreniformis (assembly GCF_051401765.1). NCBI lineage: Eukaryota > Metazoa > Arthropoda > Insecta > Hymenoptera > Andrenidae > Calliopsis > Calliopsis andreniformis. Next base: position 1,032,924 of record NW_027480553.1, on the reverse strand, counting down.
AATCTCCAATACTAGATCCTCAATCCCCAATCCTCAATCCTCAATATCCAATCCTAAATCTTCAATCCTCAATCCTCTATTATCAATCGTCAATCCTCAATCCTCAATCCTCTGTCCTCAAACCTCAATCCTCAACCCTCAATCCTCAGTCCTCAGACCTCAAACCTCAATCCTCAACCTTCAGCCCTCATCCTCGATCCTCAATCCTCAATCTTCAATCCTCAATCCTCAATCCTCAAGCCTCAATCCTCAATCCTCAGTCCTCGTCCTCAAACCTCAACCCTCAATAATCAATCTTCAAGCTTCACTCATCAATACTCAATCTTCCATCCTCAATCCTCAATACTCAATCCTCAATCCTCAATCCTCATTCTTCAATCCTCAATACCCAGTCCTCAATCTTCAATCCTCAATCCTCAATCCATAATTCTCAATCCTCAATCCTCAGTCCTCAGTCCTAAAACCTCAACCTTCAAACCCTCAGCCCTCATCCTCAATCCTCAATCCTCATTCCTCAATCCTCAACCTTCAATCCTCAATTCTCAATCTTCAATCCTCAATCCTCAATCCTCAGTCATCAATCCTCAATCTTCAATACTCAATCGTCAACCCTCAGCCCTCAATCCTCAATCCTCAATCCTCGTTCCTCAAACCATAATCCTCAACCCTAAGTCGTCATCCTCAATTCTCAATTCGCAATCCTCAATCCTCAACCCTCAATCTTCAATCCTCAATTCTCAACCTTCAGTCCTCAATACTCAAACCTCAATCCTCAACACTCAGCCCTCATCCTCCATCCTCAATTCTCAATCCTCAATCCTCAACCTTCAGTCCCCAATACTCAATCTACAATCCTCAATCCCCAATCCTCAATCCTCAATCCTCAATCCTCAATCCTCAGTCATCAATCCTCAATCTTCAATACTCAATCGTCAACCCTCAGCCCTCAATCCTCAATCCTCAATCCTCGTTCCTCAAACCACAATCCTCAACCCTCAGTCGTCATCCTCAATTCTCAATTCTCAATCCTCAATCCTCAACCCTCAATCTTCAATCCTCAATTCTCAACCTTCAGTCCTCAATACTCAACCGTCAATCCTCAATTCGCAATACTCAATAGAATATCCTGAATTCTCAGGATTCAATACTCAAACCTCAATCCTCAACACTCAGCCCTCATCCTCCATCCTCAATTCTCAATCCTCAATCCTCAACCTTCAGTCGCCAATACTCAATCTACAATCCTCAATCCTCAATCCTCAATCCTCAATCCTCAATCCTCATTCATCAATTCTCAATCTTCAACACTCAATCCTCAATCCTCAATCCTCAATCCTTAATCCTCAATCCTCAATCCTCATTCCTCAAACCTCAATCCTCAACCCTCAGTCCTCATACTCAATTCTCAATTCTCAATCCTCAATCCTCAATCCTCAACCTTCAATCCTCAATAATCAATTTTCATTCCTAGATCCTCAATCCCCAATCCTCAATCGTTAATCCTCAATCTTCAATCCTCCATCCCCAATCCTCAATCTTCATTTCTCAATGCTCCATCCTCTATCCTCAATCCTCAGTCCTCAGTCTTCAACCGTCAATCATCAAACCTCAATCCTCAACCGTCAGTCCTCGTCCTCAACCCTCAACCCTCTACACTCAATACTCAATCCTCAATCTTCAATCATCAATACTCAATCTTCAATCCTCAATCCTCAATCCTTAATCCTCAATCCTCAATCCTCAATATCTAACACACAACCCTCAACCATCAATCCTCAATTCTCAACCATCAATTCTCAATTCTCAATACTCAACAGAATATCCTGAATTCTCATCGTACAATACTCAATCCACAAAAATCAATAATCAAATCTCAATCCTCAATCCTCAATCCTCAACCCTCAATCCTCATTCTTCAATCCTCAATCCTCAATCCTCAATCCTAAATCCTCAACCATCAATCCTCAATCTTCAATACTCAAACCTCAATCCTCAATCCTGAATCCTCAATACTAAACCATCAATCCTCAATTCTCAATACTCAATAGAACATCCTGAATTCTCAGGATTCAATACTAAAACCTCAAACCTCAAACCTCAGCCATCATCTTCAATCCTCAATCCTCAATTCTCAATGCTAAATCCTCTGTCCTCAGACCTCAAACCTCAATCCTCAACCCTCTGCCCTCATCGTCAATCCTCAAACCTAAATACTCAATACTCAATCGTCAATCCTCAATCCTCAATCTTCAATCCACAATACTCAACCTTCAATCCTCAATCCTCAATCCTCAATCCTCAATATTCAATCCTCAATACTCAATTTTCAATACTCAATCCGCAATCATCAATCCTCAATCCCCAATCCTCAGTCATCAATCCTCAAACCTCAGTCCCCATCCACAATTCTCAATCCTCAACCCTCAATCCTCAAACCACAATCCTCAACTGTCAGTCCTCGTCCTCAATCCTCAACCCTCGATCCTCAATCCTCAGTCTTCAATCATCAATACTCAATCTTCAATCCTCAATCCACAATCCTCAATCCTCATTCCTCAAACCTCAATCCTCAACCCTCAGTCCTTATCCTCAATTCTCAATTCTCAATCCTCAATCCTCAATCCTCAATCTTCAATCCTCAATAATCAATTTTCAATCCTAGATCCTCAATCGCCAGTCCTCAGTCCTTAATCCTCAATCTTCAGTCCTCAATACTCAATCTTCAATCCTCAGTCCTCAGTCCTCAATCCTCAATTCTGAATTCTCAATCCTGAATCCTCAATCTTCAGCCCTCAGTCCTCAACAATCAGTTGTCAATCCTCAATCCTCAATAGAATATCATCAATTCACAGTTTTCAATACTCAATGCTCAATCTGCAATCTTCAAATATCTATCCACAAACATCAATTCTAATCACACAACCCTCAACACTCAGTCCCCAAACCTCAATCTTCAATTCTCAATCCTCAATCCTCAATCCTCAATCCACAATCTTCAACACTCAATACTCAATCATCAATCCTCAATTCTCAATCCTCAATCCTCAAGCCTCAATCCTCAATCCTCAATCCTCAATATTCAACCATCAATATTCAATCTTCAATCCTCAATTCTCAATCCTCGATCCTCAATCCTCAATCCTCAATGCTCAATCCTCAATACCCAATCCTCAATCTTCAATCCTCAATCCTCAATCCTCAATCCTCAGTTCTCAATCCTCAATCCTCAGTCCTCAGTCCCCAAACCTCAATCCTCAACCGTCAGCCCTCATCGTCAATTCTCAATCCTCAATCCTCAATCCTCAACCTTCAATCCTCAATACTCAATCTTCAATCCACAATCCTCAATCTTCAATCCTCAATACTCAATCTTCAATCCTCAATCCTCAATCCTCAATCCTCAATACTCAATCCTCAATCCTCAGTCCGCAATCCTCAATCTTCAATCCTCAATACTCAATCTTCAATCCTCAATACTCAGTCCTCAATCCTCAATCCTCATTCTTCAATCCTCAATACCAAATCCTCAATCTTCAATCCTCAATCCTCAATCCTCAATTCTCAATCCTCAATCCTCAATCCTCAGACCTCAAACATCAATACTCAACCCTCAGTCCTCGTCCTCAATCCACAACCCTCAATCCTCAATCCTCAATCTTCAATCATCAATATTCAATCTTCAGTCCTCAATCCTCAATCCTCAATCCTCAATCCTCAATCCTCAATCTTCAATCCGCAATACCCAATCCTCAATCTTCAATCCTCAATCCTCAGTCCTCAATCCTCAATATTCACTCCTCAATCCTCAGTCCTCAAACCTCATTCCTGAATCCTCAATCCTGAATCCTTAATCTTCAAACCTCAGTCGTCAACAATCAGTTGTCAATTCTCAATCCTCAATAGAATACCATCAATTCACAGTTTTCAATACTCAATACTCAATCTGAAATCTTTAAATCTCTATCCACAAACACCAATTCTCATCACTCAACCCTCAACACTCAGTCCCCAATCCTCAATCTTCAATCCTCGATCCTCAAACCTCAATCCTCAATCCTCAGTCCCCAATCCTCAATCCTCAATCCTCAATCCTCATCCTTCGATCCTCAATACCCAATCCTCAATCTTCAATCCTCAATCCTCAATCCTCAATTCTCAATCCTCAATCCTCAGTCCTCAGACCTCAAACCTCAATCCTCAACCCTCATCCTTCGATCCTCAATCCCCAATCCTCAATCTTCAATCCTCAATCCTCAATACTCAATCCACAATCCTCAATCTTCAATCCTCAATACTCAATCTTCAATCCTCAATCCTCAATCCTCAATCCTCAATCCTCAATCCTCAATCATCAATCCTCAATCCTCAATCTTCAATCCTCAATACTCAATCCTCAATCCTCAATCCTCAATCCTCAATCCTCAATCCTCAATCCTCATTCCTCAATACTCAATCTTCAATCCTCAAATCTCAATCCTCAATCCTCAATCCTCATTATTCAATCCTCAATCCTCAATCCTCATCCTTCAATCCTCAATACCCAATCCTCAATCTTCAATCCTCAATCCTCAATCCTCAATTCTCAATCTTCAATCCTCAATCCTCAGACCTCAAACATCAATACTCAACCCTCAGTCCTCGTCCTCAATCCACAACCCTCAATCCTCAATCCTCAATATTGAATCATCAATATTCAATCTTCAGTCCTCAATCCTCAATCCTCAATCTTCAATCCTCAATCCTCAATCCTCAGTCATCAATCCTCAACCTTCGATACTCAATCCTCAATCCTCAATCCTCAATCCTCAATCCTCAATCCTCAATCCTCAATCCTCATTCCTCACACCTCAATCCTCAAACCTCAGTCCTCATCCTCAATTCTCAATCCTCAACCCTCAACCCTCAATCCTCAAACCACAATCCTCAACTGTCTGTTCTCGTCCTCAATCCTCAACCCTCAATCCTCAATCCTCAATCCTCAGTCATCAATCCTCAATCTTCAATACTGAATCGTCAACCCTCAGCCCTCAATCCTCAATCCTCAATCCTCGTTCCTCAAACCATAATCCTCAACCCTAAGTCGTCATCCTCAATTCTCAATTCGCAATCCTCAATCCTCAACCCTCAATCTTCAATCCTCAATTCTCAACCTTCAGTCCTCAATACTCAAACCTCAATCCTCAACACTCAGCCCTCATCCTCCATCCTCAATTCTCAATCCTCAATCCTCAACCTTCAGTCCCCAATACTCAATCTACAATCCTCAATCCTCAATCCTCAATCCTCAATCCTCAATCCTCAATCCTCAATCCTCAGTCATCAATCCTCAATCTTCAATACTCAATCGTCAACCCTCAGCCCTCAATCCTCAATCCTCAATCCTCGTTCCTCAAACCAAAATCCTCAACTCTCAGTCGTCATCCTCAATTCTCAATTCTCAATCCTCAATCCTCAACCCTCAATCTTCAATCCTCAATTCTCAACCTTCAGTCCTCAATACTCAACCGTCAATCCTCAATTCGCAATACTCAATAGAATATCCTGAATTCTCAGGATTCAATACTCAAACCTCAATCCTCAACACTCAGCCCTCATCCTCCATCCTCAATTCTCAATCCTCAATCCTCAACCTTCAGTCCCCAATACTCAATCTACAATCCTCTATCCTCAATCCTCAATCCTCAATCCTCAATCCTCATTCATCAATTCTCAATCTTCAACACTCAATCCTCAATCCTCAATCCTCAATCCTTAATCCTCAATCCTCAATCCTCATTCCTCAAACCTCAATCCTCAACCCTCAGTCCTCATACTCAATTCTCAATTCTCAATCCTCAATCCTCAATCCTCAACCTTCAATCCTCAATAATCAATTTTCATTCCTAGATCCTCAATCCCCAATCCTCAATCGTTAATCCTCAATCTTCAATCCTCAATCCCCAATCCTCAATCTTCATTTCTCAATGCTCCATCCTCTATCCTCAATCCTCAGTCCTCAGTCTTCAACCGTCAATCATCAAACCTCAATCCTCAACCGTCAGTCCTCGTCCTCAACCCTCAACCCTCTGCACTCAATACTCAATCCTCAATCTTCAATCATCAATACTCAATCTTCAATCCTCAATCCTCAATCCTTAATCCTCAATCCCCAATCCTCAATATCTAACACACAACCCTAAACCATCAATCCTCAATTCTCAACCATCAATTCTCAATTCTCAATACTCAACAGAATATCCTGAATTCTCATCGTACAATACTCAATCCACAAAAATCAAAAATCAAATCTCAATCCTCAATCCTCAATCCTCAACCCTCAATCCTCATTCTTCAATCCTCAATCCTCAATCCTCAATCCTAAATCCTCAACCATCAATCCTCAATCTTCAATACTCAAACCTCAATCCTCAATCCTGAATCCTCAATACTAAACCATCAATCCTCAATTCTCAATACTCAATAGAACATCCTGAATTCTCAGGATTCAATACTAAAACCTCAAACCTCAAACCTCAGCCATCATCTTCAATCCTCAAACCTCAATCCTCAATCGTCAGTCTTCAATCCTCAATACTCAATATTCAATTGTCAATCCTGAATCCAAAATCCTCAATCCTCATTCTTCAATCCTCAATACCCAATCCTCAATCTTCAATCCTCTATCCTCAATCCACAATTCTCAATACTCAATCCTCAGACCTCAGTCCTCAATTCTCTATTCTCAATCCTCAATCCTCAACCCTCAGTCTTCAATCCTCGATAATCAATCTCCAATCCTAGATCCCCAATCCCCAATCCTCAATCCTTAATCCTCAATCTTGAATCCTCAATCCCCAGTACTCAATCTTCAATCCTCAATGCCCAATCCTCAATCCTCAATCCTCAGTCCTCAATTCTCAACCCTCAGTCCTCGTCATCAATCCTCAACCCTCAATAATCAATCCGTAATCTTCAATCATCAATACTCAATCTTCAATCCTCAATCCTCAATACTCAATCCTCAATCCTCAATACTCAATCCCCAGTCCTCAGTCCTCAATCTTCAATACTCAATCCGCCAATCCTCTATATTCAACACACAACCCTCAACCATCAATCCTCAATGCTCAACCATCAATCCTCAATTCTCAATACTCAGTAGAATATCCTGAATTCTAAGTTTTCAATACTCAATCCTCAATCTTCAATTTCCAAATCTCCATCCACAAACATCAATACTTATCTCTCAACCCTCAACACTCAGTCCTCAATCTTCAATACTCAATACTCAATCCTCAATCTTCAATTCCCAATACTCAATCTTCATTCCTCAATCCTCAATTCTCAATCTTCAATCCTCAACCCTCAATCCTCAATCCTCAATATTCAATCCTCAATACTCAATCTTCAATCCTCAATCCGCAGTCATCAATCCTCAATCCTCAATCCTCAGTCATCAATCCTCAATCTTCAATACTCAATTGTCAAACCTCAGCCCTCAATCCTCAATCCTCAATCCTCTTTCCTCAAACCTCAATCCTCAACCCTCAGTCCCCATCCTCAATTCTCAATTCTCAACCCTCAATCCTCAACCCTCAATCTTCAATCCTCAATAATCAATCTCCAAACCTAGATCCCCAATCCCCAATCCTTAATCCTTAATCCTCAATCTTCAATCCTCAATACCCAGTCCTCAATCCTCAATCCTCAGTCATCAATCCTCAACCTTCAATACTCAATCCTCAATCCTCAATCCTCAGTCCTCAATCCTCAATACTCAATGTTCAATCCACAATCCTCAATCTTCAATCCTCAATACTCAATCTTCAATCCTCAATCCTCAATCCTCAGTCCTCAATACTCAATCCTCAATCCTCAGTCCGCAATCCTCAATCTTCAATCCTCAATACTCAATCTTCAATCCTCAATACTCAATCCTCAATCCTCAATCCTCATTCTTCAATCCTCAATACCAAATCCTCAATCTTCAATCCTCAATCCTCAATCCTCAATTCTCAATCCTCAATCCACAATCCTCAGACCTCAAACATCAATACTCAACCCTCAGTCCTCGTCCTCAATCCACAACCCTCAATCCTCAATCCTCAATCTTCAATCATCAATATTCAATCTGCAGTCCTCAATCCTCAATCCTCAATCCTCAATCCTCAATCCTCAATGTTCAATCCGCAATACCCAATCCTCAATCTTCAATCCTCAATCCTCAGTCCTCAATCCTCAATATTCAGTCCTCAATCATCAGTCCTCAAACCTCAATCCTGAATCCTCAATCCTGAATCCTTAATCTTCAGACCTCAGTCCTCAACAATCAGTTGTCAATTCTCAATCCTCAATAGAAAACCATCAATTCACAGTTTTCAATACTCAATACTCAATCTGAAATCTTTAAATCTCTATCCACAAACACCAATTCTCATCACTCAACCCTCAACACTCAGTCCCCAATCCTCAATCTTCAATCCTCGATCCTCAAACCTCAATCCTCAATCCTCAATCCTCAGTCCCCAATCCTCAATCCTCAATCCTCAATCCTCATCCTTCGATCCTCAATCCCCAATCCTCAATCTTCAATCCTCAATCCTCAATCCTCAATCCTCAATCCTCAATCCTCAATCCTCAATACTCAATCTTCAATCCTCAAATCTCAATCCTCAATCCTCAATCCTCATTATTCAATCCTCAATCTTCAATCCTCATCCTTCAATCCTCAATACCCAATCCTCAATCTTCAATCCTCAATCCTCAATCCTCAATTCTCAATCTTCAATCCTCAATCCTCAGACCTCAAACATCAATACTCAACCCTCAGTCCTCGTCCTCAATCCACAACCCTCAATCCTCAATCCTCAATATTGAATCATCAATATTCAATCTTCAGTCCTCAATCCTCAATCCTCAATCTTCAATCCTCAATCCTCAATCCTCAGTCATCAATCCTCAACCTTCGATACTCAATCCTCAATCCTCAATCCTCAATCCTCAATCCACAATCCTCAATCCTCAATCCTCATTCCTCACACCTCAATCCTCAAACCTCAGTCCTCATCCTCAATTCTCAATCCTCAACCCTCAACCCTCAATCCTCAAACCACAATCCTCAACTGTCTGTTCTCGTCCTCAATCCTCAACCCTCAATCCTCAATCCTCAATCCTCAATCTTCAATCATCAATACTCAATCTTCAATCCTCAATCCTCAATCCTCAATCCTCGTTCCTCAAACCACAATCCTCAACCCTCAGTCGTCATCCTCAATTCTCAATTCTCAATCCTCAATCCTCAACCCTCAATCTTCAATCCTCAATTCTCAACCTTCAGTCCTCAATACTCAAACCTCAATCCTCAACACTCAGCCCTCATCCTCCATCCTCAATTCTCAATCCTCAATCCTCAACCTTCAGTCCCCAATACTCAATCTACAATCCTCAATCCTCAATCCTCAATCCTCAATCCTCAATCCTCAATCCTCAGTCATCAATCCTCAATCTTCAATACTCAATCGTCAACCCTCAGACCTCAATCCTCAATCCTCAATCCTCGTTCCTCAAACCACAATCCTCAACCCTCAGTCGTCATCCTCAATTCTCAATTCTCAATCCTCAATCCTCAACCCTCAATCTTCAATCCTCAATTCTCAACCTTCAGTCCTCAATACTCAACCGTCAATCCTCAATTCGCAATACTCAATAGAATATCCTGAATTCTCAGGATTCAATACTCAAACCTCAATCCTCAACACTCAGCCCTCATCCTCCATCCTCAATTCTCAGTCCTCAATCCTCAACCTTCAGTCCCCAATACTCAATCTACAATCCTCAATCCTCAATCCTCAATCCTCAATCCTCAATCCTCATTCATCAGTTCTCAACCTTCAACACTCAATCCTCAATCCTCAATCCTCAATCCTTAATCCTCAATCCTCAATCCTCATTCCTCAAACCTCAATCCTCAACCCTCAGTCCTCATACTCAATTCTCAATTCTCAATCCTCAATCCTCAATCCTCAACCTTCAATCCTCAATAATCAATTTTCATTCCTAGATCCTCAATCCCCAATCCTCAATCGTTAATCCTCAATCTTCAATCCTCAATCCCCAATCCTCAATCTTCATTTCTCAATGCTCCATCCTCTATCCTCAATCCTCAGTCCTCAGTCTTCAACCGTCAATCATCAAACCTCAATCCTCAACCGTCAGTCCTCGTCCTCAACCCTCAACCCTCTACACTCAATACTCAATCCTCAATCTTCAATCATCAATACTCAATCTTCAATCCTCAATCCTCAATCCTTAATCCTCAATCCCCAATCCTCAATATCTAACACACAACCCTAAACCATCAATCCTCAATTCTCAACCATCAATTCTCAATTCTCAATACTCAACAGAATATCCTGAATTCTCATCGTACAATACTCAATCCACAAAAATCAAAAATCAAATCTCAATCCTCAATCCTCAATCCTCAACCCTCAATCCTCATTCTTCAATCCTCAATCCTCAATCCTCAATCCTAAATCCTCAACCATCAATCCTCAATCTTCAATACTCAAACCTCAATCCTCAATCCTGAATCCTCAATACTAAACCATCAATCCTCAATTCTCAATACTCAATAGAACATCCTGAATTCTCAGGATTCAATACTAAAACCTCAAACCTCAAACCTCAGCCATCATCTTCAATCCTCAAACCTCAATCCTCAATCGTCAGTCTTCAATCCTCAATACTCAATATTCAATTGTCAATCCTGAATCCAAAATCCTCAATCCTCATTCTTCAATCCTCAATACCCAATCCTCAATCTTCAATCCTCTATCCTCAATCCACAATTCTCAATACTCAATCCTCAGACCTCAGTCCTCAAACCTCAATCCTCAACCCTCAGCCCTCATCCTCAATCCTCAATCCTCAACCTCAATCCTCAATCTTCAATCCTCAATACTCAATCTTCAATCCTCAATCCTCAGACCTCAAACCTCAATTCTGAATCCTCAACCCTGAATCCTCAATCTTCAGCCCTCAGTCCTCAACAATCAGTTGTCAATCCTCAATCCTCAGTATAATATCCTCAATTCACAGTTTTCAATACTCAATACTCAATCTGCAATCTTCAAATCTCTATCCACAAACACCAATTCTCATCACTCAACCCTCAACACTCAGTCCTCAATGTTCAATCCTCAATCCTCAATTCTCAATCTTCGATCCTCAATACTGAATCTTCAATCCTCAATCCTCAATCCTCAATCCTCAATCCTCAATCCTGAATATCCAATCCACAGTGCCCAATCCTAAATCCTCAATCCTCAATCCTCATTCTTCAATCCTCAATACCCAATCCTCAATCTTCAATCCTCAATCCTCAATCCTCAATTCTCAATGCTAAATCCTCAGTCCTCAGACCTCAAACCTCAATCCTCAACCCTCTGCCCTCATCGTCAATCCTCAAACCTAAATACTCAATACTCAATCGTCAATCCTCAATCCTCAATCTTCAATCCACAATACTCAACCTTCAATCCTCAATCCTCAATCCTCAATCCTCAATATTCAATCCTCAATACCCAATTTTCAATACTCAATCCGCAATCATCAATCCTCAATCCCCAATCCTCAGTCATCAATCCTCAAACCTCAGTCCCCATCCACAATTCTCAATCCACAACCCTCAATCCTCAAACCACAATCCTCAACTGTCAGTCCTCGTCCTCAATCCTCAACCCTCGATCCTCAATCCTCAGTCTTCAATCATCAATACTCAATCTTCAATCCTCAATCCACAATCCTCAATCCTCATTCCTCAAACCTCAATCCTCAACCCTCAGTCCTTATCCTCAATTCTCAATTCTCAATCCTCAATCCTCAATCCTCAATCTTCAATCCTCAATAATCAATTTTCAATCCTAGATCCTCAATCCCCAATCCTCAATCCTTAATCCTCAATCTTCAATCCTCAATACTCAATCTTCAATCCTCAGTCCTCAGTCCTCAATCCTCAATTCTGAATTCTCAATCCTGAACCCTCAATCTTCAGCCCTCAGTCCTGAACAATCAGTTGTCAATTCTCAATCCTCAGTAGAATATCATCAACTCACAGTTTTGGATACTCAATGCTCAATCTGCAATCTTCAAATATCTATCCACAAACATCAATTCTCATCACACAACCCTCAACACTCAGTCCCCAATCCTCAATCTTCAATCCTCAATCCTCAATCCTCAATCCTCAATCCTCAATCTTCAATCTTCAATCCTCAATCCTGAATCCTCAATTCTCAATCCTCAATCCTCAGTCCTCAGTCCTCAAACCTCAATCCTCGATCCTCAATCTTCAATCCTCAATACTGAATCTTCAATCCTCAATCCTCAATCCGCAATTCTTAATCCTCAATACTCAATCCTCAATCGTCAATCCTCAATCCCCAATCCTCAATCTTCAATCCTCAATCCTCAATCCTCAATCCACAATCCTCAATCTTCAATCCTCAATACTCAATCTTCAATCCTCAATCCGCAATCATCAATCCTCAATTCTCAATCGTCAGTCATCAATCCTCAATATTCAGTCCTCAATACTCAATCTTCAATCCTCAATCCTCAATCCTCAATCCTCAGTCCTCATTCTTCAATCCTCAATACCCAATCCTCAATCTTCAATCCTCAATCCTCAATCCTCAATTCTCAATCAGCAATCCCCAATCCTCAGACCTCGAACATCAATACTCAACCCTCAGACCTCGTCCTCAATCCACAACCCTCAATCCTCAATCCTGAATCCTCAATCCTGAATCCTCAACCTTCAGCACTCAGTCCTCAACAATCAGTTGTCAATCCTCAATCCTCAATAGAATATCCTCAGTTCAGAGTTTTCAATACGCAATACTCAATCTGCAATCTTCAAATCTCTATCCACAAACATCAATTCTCATCACTCAACACTCAACACTGAGTTCCCAATCCTCAATCTACAATCCTCAATCATCAGTCCTCAATCCTCAATCCTCAATAGAATATCATCAATTCACAGTTTTCAATACTCAATGCGCAATCGGCAATCTTCAAATATCTATCCACAAACATCAATTCTAATCACACAACCCTCAACACTCAGTCCCCAAACCTCAATCTTCAATCCTCAATCCTCAATCCTCAATCCTCAATCCTCAATCTTCAACCCTCAATCCTCAATATTCAATCCTCAATACCCAATTTTCAATACTCAATCCGCAATCATCATACCTCAATCCTCAGTCATCAATTCTCAATCTTCAATACTCAATCGTCAATCCTCAGTCCTCAATCCTCAATCCTCAATCCTCGTACCTCAAACCTCAATCCTCGACCCTCAGTCCTCATCCTCAATTCTCTATTCTCAATCCTCAATCCTCAACCCTCAATCTTCGATCCTCGATAATCAATCTCCAATCCTAGATCCCCAATCCCCAATACTAAATCCTTAATCCTCAATCTTGAATCCTCAATCCCCAGTACTCAATCTTCAATCCTCAATGCCCAATCCTCAATCCTCAATCCTCAGTCCTCAATTCTCAACCCTCAGTCCTCGTCATCAATCCTCAACCCACAATAATCAATCCGTAATCTTCATTCATCAATACTCAATCTTCAATCCTCAATCCTCAATACTCAATCCTCAATCCTCAATACTCAATCCCCAGTCCTCAGTCCTCAATCTTCAATACTCAATCCGCCAATCCTCTATATTCAACACACAACCCTCAACCATCAATCCTCAATGCTCAACCATCAATCCTCAATTCTCAATACTCAGTAGAATATCCTGAATTCTAAGTTTTCAATACTCAATCCTCAATATTCAATCTTCAAATCTCCATCCACAAACATCAATTCTTATCTCTCAACCCTCAACACTCAGTCCTCAATCTTCAATCCTCAATCCTCAATCCTCAATCCACAATCCTCAATCTTCAATCCTCAATACTCAATCTTCAATCCTCAATCCGCAATCATCAATCCTCAATTCTCAATCGTCAGTCATCAATCCTCAATATTCAGTCCTCAATACTCAATCTTCAATCCTCAATCCTCAATCCTCAATCCTCAGTCCTCATTCTTCAATCCTCAATACCCAATCCTCAATCTTCAATCCTCAATCCTCAATCCTCAATTCTCAATCAGCAATCCCCAATCCTCAGACCTCGAACATCAATACTCAACCCTCAGACCTCGTCCTCAATCCACAACCCTCAATCCTCAATCCTGAATCCTCAATCCTGAATCCTCAACCTTCAGCACTCAGTCCTCAACAATCAGTTGTCAATCCTCAATCCTCAATAGAATATCCTCAGTTCAGAGTTTTCAATACGCAATACTCAATCTGCAATCTTCAAATCTCTATCCACAAACATCAATTCTCATCACTCAACACTCAACACTGAGTTCCCAATCCTCAATCTACAATCCTCAATCATCAGTCCTCAATCCTCAATCCTCAATAGAATATCATCAATTCACAGTTTTCAATACTCAATGCGCAATCGGCAATCTTCAAATATCTATCCACAAACATCAATTCTAATCACACAACCCTCAACACTCAGTCCCCAAACCTCAATCTTCAATCCTCAATCCTCAATCCTCAATCCTCAATCCTCAATCTTCAACCCTCAATCCTCAATATTCAATCCTCAATACCCAATTTTCAATACTCAACCCGCAATCATCATACCTCAATCCTCAGTCATCAATTCTCAATCTTCAATACTCAATCGTCAATCCTCAGTCCTCAATCCTCAATCCTCAATCCTCGTACCTCAAACCTCAATCCTCGACCCTCAGTCCTCATCCTCAATTCTCTATTCTCAATCCTCAATCCTCAACCCTCAATCTTCGATCCTCGATAATCAATCTCCAATCCTAGATCCCCAATCCCCAATACTCAATCCTTAATCCTCAATCTTGAATCCTCAATCCCCAGTACTCAATCTTCAATCCTCAATGCCCAATCCTCAATCCTCAATCCTCAGTCCTCAATTCTCAACCCTCAGTCCTCGTCATCAATCCTCAACCCACAATAATCAATCCGTAATCTTCATTCATCAATACTCAATCTTCAATCCTCAATCCTCAATACTCAATCCTCAATCCTCAATACTCAATCCCCAGTCCTCAGTCCTCAATCTTCAATACTCAATCCGCCAATCCTCTATATTCAACACACAACCCTCAACCATCAATCCTCAATGCTCAACCATCAATCCTCAATTCTCAATACTCAGTAGAATATCCTGAATTCTAAGTTTTCAATACTCAATCCTCAATCTTCAATCTTCAAATCTCCATCCTCAAACATCAATTCTTATCTCTCAACCCTCAACACTCAGTCCTCAATCTTCAATACTCAATACTCAATCCTCAATCTTCAATTCCCAATACTCAATCTTCAATCCTCAATCCTCAATTCTCAATCTTCAATCCTCAACCCTCAATCCTCAATCCTCAATATTCAATCCTCAATACTCAATCTTCAATCCTCAATCCGCAGTCATCAATCCTCAATCCTCAATCCTCAGTCATCAATCCTCAGTCTTCAATACTCAATCGTCAAACCTCAGCCCTCAATCCTCAATCCTCAATCCTCTTTCCTCAAACCTCAATCCTCAACCCTCAGTCCCCATCCTCAATTCTCAATTCTCAACCCTCAATCCTCAACCCTCAATCTTCAATCCTCAATAATCAATCTCCAAACCTAGATCCCCAATCCCCAATCCTTAATTCTTAATCCTCAATCTTCAATCCTCAATCCCCAGTCCTCAATCCTCAATCCTCAGTCATCAATCCTCAACCTTCAATACTCAATCCTCAATCCTCAATCCTCAGTCCTCAATCCTCAATCCTCATTCCTCAAACCTCAATCCTCAAACCTCAGTCCTCATACTCAATTCTCAATTCTCAATCCTCAATCCTCAATCCTCAACCCTCTATCTTCAATCCTTAATAACCAATCTCCAATACTAGATCCTCAATCCCCAATCCTCAATCCTCAATATCCAATCCTAAATCTTCAATCCTCAATCCTCTATTATCAATCGTCAATACTGAATCCTCAATCCTCTGTCCTCAAACCTCAATCCTCAACCCTCAATCCTCAGTCCTCAGTCCTCAAACCTCAATCCTCAACCTTCAGCCCTCATCCTCGATCCTCAATCCTCAATCTTCATTCCTCAATCCTCAATCCTCAAGCCTCAATCCTCAATCCTCAATCCTCAATCCTCATTCCTCAAACCTCAATCCTCAACCCTCAGTCCTTATCCTCAATTCTCAGTTCTCAATCCTCAATCCTCAATCCTCAATATTCAATCCTCAATAATCAATTTTCAATCCTAGATCCTCAATCCCCAATCCTCAATCCTTAATCCTCAATCTTCAATCCTCAATACTCAATCTTCAATCCTCAGTCCTCAGTCATCAATCCTCAATTCTGAATTCTCAATCCTGAATCCTCAATCTTCAGCCCTCAGTCCTCAACAATCAGTTGTCAATTCTCAATCCTCAATAGAATATCATCAATTCACAGTTTTCAATACTCAATGCGCAATCCGCAATCTTCAAATATCCATCCACAAACATCAATTCTAATCACACAACCCTCAACACTCAGTCCCCAAACCTCAATCTTCAATCCTCAATCCTCAATCCTCAATCCTCAATCCTCAATCCTCAATCTTCAACCCTCAATACTCAATCTTCAATCCTCAATCCTCAATCCTCAATACTCAATCCTCAATCCTCAGTCCGCAATCCTCAATCTTCAATCCTCAATACTCAATCCTCAATCCTCAATACTCAATCCTCAATCCTCAATCCTCAATCTTCAATCCTCAATACCCAATCCTCAATCTTCAATCCTCAATCCTCAATCCTCAATTCTCAATCCTCAATCCTCAATCCTCAGACCTCAAACATCAATACTCAACCCTCAGTCCTCGTCGTCAATCCACAACCCTCAATCCTCAATCCTCAATCTTCAATCATCAATATTCAATCTTCAGTACTCAATCCTCAATCCTCAATCCTCAATTCTCAATCCTCAATCCTCAGTCCTCAGACCTCAAACCTCAATCCTCAACCCTCAGCCCTCATCGTCAATCGTCAAACCTCAATCCTCAATCCTCAATCGTCAATCCTCAATCCTCAACCCTCAATCCTCAATACTCAATCGTCAATCCTCAATCCTCAATCCTCAATCCTCAATATTCAATCCTCAATACCCAATTTTCAATACTCAATCCGCAATCATCATACCTCAATCCTCAGTCATCAATTCTCAATCTTCAATACTCAATCGTCAATCCTCAGTCCTCAATCCTCAATCCTCAATCCTCGTACCTCAAACCTCAATCCTCAACCCTCGGTCCTCATCCTCAATTCTCTATTCTCAATCCTCAATCCTCAACCCTCAATCTTCAATCCTCGATAATCAATCTCCAATCCTAGATCCCCAATCCCCAATCCTCAATCCTTAATCCTCAATCTTGAATCCTCAATCCCCAGTACTCAATCTTCAATCCTCAATCCCCAATCCTCAATCCTCAATCCTCAGTCCTCAATCCTCAACCCTCAGTGCTCGTCATCAATCCTCAACCCTCAATAATCAATCCGCAATCTTCAATCATCAATACGCAATCTTCAATCCTCAATCCTCAATACTCAATCCTCAATCCTCAATACTCAATCCCCAGTCCTCAGTCCTCAATCTTCAACACTCAATCCGCCAATCCTCAATATTCAACACACAACCCTCAACCATCATCCTCAATGCTCAACCATCAATCCTCAATTCTCAATACTCAGTAGAATATCCTGAATTCTCAGTTTTCAATACTCAATCCTCAATCTTCAATCTTCAAATCTCCATCCACAAACATCAATTCTCATCTCGCAACCCTCAACACTCAGTCCTCAATCTTCAATACTCAATACTCAGTCCTCAATCTTCAATTCCCAATACTCAATCTTCAATCCTCAATCCTCAATTCTCAATCTTCAATCCTCAACCCTCAATCCTCAGTCATCAATTCTCAATCTTCAATACTCAATCGTCAACCCTCGGCCCTCAATCCTCAGTCATCAATCCTCAACCTTCAATACTCAATCCTCAATCCTCAATCCTCAGTCCTCAATCCTCAATCATCATTCCTCAAACCTCAATCCTCAAACCTCAGTCCTCATACTCAATTCTCAATTCTCAATCCTCAATCCTCAATCCTCAACCCTCTATCTTCAATCCTAAATAATCAATCTCCAATACTAGATCCTCAATCCCCAATCCTCAATCCTCAATATCCAATCCTAAATCTTCAATCCTCAATCCTCTATTATCAATCGTCAATCCTCAATCCTCAATCCTCTGTCCTCAAACCTCAATCCTCAACCCTCAATCCTCAGTCCTCAGACCTCAAACCTCAATCCTCAACCTTCAGCCCTCATCCTCGATCCTCAATCCTCAATCTTCAATCCTCAATCCTCAATCCTCAAGCCTCAATCCTCAATCCTCAGTCCTCGTCCACAAACCTCAACCCTCAATAATCAATCTTCAATCTTCACTCATCAATACTCAATCTTCCATCCTCAATCCTCAATACTCAATCCTCAATCCTCAATCCTCATTCTTCAATCCTCAATACCCAGTCCTCAAGCTTCAATCCTCAATCCTCAATCCATAATTCTCAATCCTCAATCCTCAGTCCTCAGTCCTAAAACCTCAACCTTCAAACCCTCAGCCCTCATCCTCAATCCTCAATCCTCATTCCTCAATCCTCAACCTTCAATCCTCAATTCTCAATCTTCAATCCTCAATCCTCAATCCTCAGTCATCAATCCTCAATCTTCAATACTGAATCGTCAACCCTCAGCCCTCAATCCTCAATCCTCAATCCTCGTTCCTCAAACCATAATCCTCAACCCTAAGTCGTCATCCTCAATTCTCAATTCGCAATCCTCAATCCTCAACCCTCAATCTTCAATCCTCAATTCTCAACCTTCAGTCCTCAATACTCAAACCTCAATCCTCAACACTCAGCCCTCATCCTCCATCCTCAATTCTCAATCCTCAATCCTCAACCTTCAGTCCCCAATACTCAATCTACAATCCTCAATCCTCAATCCTCAATCCTCAATCCTCAATCCTCAATCCTCAGTCATCAATCCTCAATCTTCAATACTCAATCGTCAACCCTCAGCCCTCAATCCTCAATCCTCAATCCTCGTTCCTCAAACCAAAATCCTCAACTCTCAGTCGTCATCCTCAATTCTCAATTCTCAATCCTCAATCCTCAACCCTCAATCTTCAATCCTCAATTCTCAACCTCCAGTCCTCAATACTCAACCGTCAATCCTCAATTCGCAATACTCAATAGAATATCCTGAATTCTCAGGATTCAATACTCAAACCTCAATCCTCAACACTCAGCCCTCATCCTCCATCCTCAATTCTCAATCCTCAATCCTCAACCTTCAGTCCCCAATACTCAATCTACAATCCTCTATCCTCAATCCTCAATCCTCAATCCTCAATCCTCATTCATCAATTCTCAATCTTCAACACTCAATCCTCAATCCTCAATCCTCAATCCTTAATCCTCAATCCTCAATCCTCATTCCTCAAACCTCAATCCTCAACCCTCAGTCCTCATACTCAATTCTCAATTCTCAATCCTCAATCCTCAATCCTCAACCTTCAATCCTCAATAATCAATTTTCATTCCTAGATCCTCAATCCCCAATCCTCAATCGTTAATCCTCAATCTTCAATCCTCAATCCCCAATCCTCAATCTTCATTTCTCAATGCTCCATCCTCTATCCTCAATCCTCAGTCCTCAGTCTTCAACCGTCAATCATCAAACCTCAATCCTCAACCGTCAGTCCTCGTCCTCAACCCTCAACCCTCTACACTCAATACTCAATCCTCAATCTTCAATCATCAATACTCAATCTTCAATCCTCAATCCTCAATCCTTAATCCTCAATCCTCAATCCTCAATATCTAACACACAACCCTCAACCATCAATCCTCAATTCTCAACCATCAATTCTCAATTCTCAATACTCAACAGAATATCCTGAATTCTCATCGTACAATACTCAATCCACAAAAATCAATAATCAAATCTCAATCCTCAATCCTCAATCCTCAACCCTCAATCCTCATTCTTCAATCCTCAATCCTCAATCCTCAATCCTAAATCCTCAACCATCAATCCTCAATCTTCAATACTCAAACCTCAATCCTGAATCCTGAATCCTCAATACTAAACCATCAATCCTCAATTCTCAATACTCAATAGAACATCCTGAATTCTCAGGATTCAATACTAAAACCTCAAACCTCAAACCTCAGCCATCATCTTCAATCCTCAATCCTCAATCCTCAATCGTCAGTCTTCAATCCTCAATACTCAATATTCAATTGTCAATCCTGAATCCAAAATCCTCAATCCTCATTCTTCAATCCTCAATACCCAATCCTCAATCTTCAATCCTCTATCCTCAATCCACAATTCTCAATACTCAATCCTCAGACCTCAGTCCTCAAACCTCAATCCTCAACCCTCAGCCCTCATCCTCAATCCTCAATCCTCAACCTCAATCCTCAATCTTCAATCCTCAATACTCAATCTTCAATCCTCAATCCTCAGACCTCAAACCTCAATTCTGAATCCTCAACCCTGAATCATCAATCTTCAGCCCTCAGTCCTCAACAATGAGTTGTCAATCCTCAATCCTCAGTATAATATCCTCAACTCACAGTTTTCAATACTCAATACTCAATCTGCAATCTTCAAATCTCTATCCACAAACACCAATTCTCATCACTCAACCCTCAACACTCAGTCCTCAATGTTCAATCCTCAATCCTCAATTCTCAATCTTCGATCCTCAATACTGAATCTTCAATCCTCAATCCTCAATCCTCAATCCTCAATCCTCAATCCTGAATATCCAATCCACAGTGCCCAATCCTCAATCCTCAATCCTCAATCCTCATTCTTCAATCCTCAATACCCAATCCTCAATCTTCAATCCTCAATCCTCAATCCTCAATTCTCAATGCTAAATCCTCAGTCCTCAGACCTCAAACCTCAATCCTCAACCCTCTGCCCTCATCGTCAATCCTCAAACCTAAATACTCAATACTCAATCGTCAATCCTCAATCCTCAATCTTCAATCCACAATACTCAACCTTCAATCCTCAATCCTCAATCCTCAATCCTCAATATTCAATCCTCAATACTCAATTTTCAATACTCAATCCGCAATCATCAATCCTCAATCCCCAATCCTCAGTCATCAATCCTCAAACCTCAGTCCCCATCCACAATTCTCAATCCTCAACCCTCAATCCTCAAACCACAATCCTCAACTGTCAGTCCTCGTCCTCAATCCTCAACCCTCGATCCTCAATCCTCAGTCTTCAATCATCAATACTCAATCTTCAATCCTCAATCCACAATCCTCAATCCTCATTCCTCAAACCTCAATCCTCAACCCTCAGTCCTTATCCTCAATTCTCAATTCTCAATCCTCAATCCTCAATCCTCAATCTTCAATCCTCAATAATCAATTTTCAATCCTAGATCCTCAATCGCCAGTCCTCAGTCCTTAATCCTCAATCTTCAATCCTCAATACTCAATCTTCAATCCTCAGTCCTCAGTCCTCAATCCTCAATTCTGAATTCTCAATCCTGA
Organism: Calliopsis andreniformis; assembly: GCF_051401765.1. NCBI lineage: Eukaryota > Metazoa > Arthropoda > Insecta > Hymenoptera > Andrenidae > Calliopsis > Calliopsis andreniformis. Next base: position 1,011,196 of record NW_027480553.1, on the reverse strand, counting down.
ATCCTCAATCTTCAGCCCTCAGTCCTCAACAATCAGTTGTCAATCCTCAATCCTCAATAGAATATCATCAATTCACAGTTTTCAATACTCAATGCTCAATCTGCAATCTTCAAATATCTATCCACAAACATCAATTCTAATCACACAACCCTCAACACTCAGTCCCCAAACCTCAATCTTCAATTCTCAATCCTCAATCCTCAATCCTCAATCCTCAATCTTCAACACTCAATACTCAATCATCAATCCTCAATTCTCAATCCTCAATCCTCAACCCTCAATCCTCAATCCTCAAGCCTCAATCCTCAATCCTCAATCCTCAATATTCAACCATCAATATTCAATCTTCAGTCCTCAATCCTCAATCCTCGATCCTCAATCCTCAATCCTCAATGCTCAATCCTCAATACCCAATCCTCAATCTTCAATCCTCAATCCTCAATCCTCAATCCTCAGTTCTCAATCCTCAATCCTCAGTCCTCAGTCCCCAAACCTCAATCCTCAACCGTCAGCCCTCATCGTCAATTCTCAATCCTCAATCCTCAATCCTCAACCTTCAATCCTCAATACTCAATCTTCAATCCACAATCCTCAATCTTCAATCCTCGATCCTCAAACCTCAATCCTCAATCCTCAGTCCCCAATCCTCAATCCTCAATCCTCAATCCTCATCCTTCGATCCTCAATACCCAATCCTCAATCTTCAATCCTCAATCCTCAATCCTCAATTCTCAATCCTCAATCCTCAGTCCTCAGACCTCAAACCTCAATCCTCAACCCTCAGCCCTCATCGTCAATCATCAAACCTCAATCCTCAATCCTCAATCGTCAATCCTCAGTCCTCAATCCTCAATCCTCAATCCTCGTACCTCAAACCTCAATCCTCAACCCTCAGTCCTCATCCTCAATTCTGTATTCTCAATCCTCAATCCTCAAACCTCAATCTTCAATCCTCGATAATCAATCTCCAATCCTAGATCCCCAATCCCCAATCCTCAATCCTTAATCCTCAATCTTGAATCCTCAATCCCCAGTACTCAATCTTCAATCCTCAATCCCCAATCCTCAATCCTCAATCCTCAGTCCTCAATCCTCAACCCTCAGTGCTCGTCATCAATCCTCAACCCTCAATAATCAATCCGCAATCTTCAATCATCAATACTCAATCTTCAATCCTCAATCCTCAATACTCAATCCTCAATCCTCAATACTCAATCCCCAGTCCTCAGTCCTCAATCTTCAACACTCAATCCGCCAATCCTCAATATTCAACACACAACCCTCAACCATCATCCTCAATGCTCAACCATCAATCCTCAATTCTCAATACTCAGTAGAATATCCTGAATTCTCAGTTTTCAATACTCAATCCTCAATCTTCAATCTTCAAATCTCCATCCACAAACATCAATTCTCATCTCGCAACCCTCAACACTCAGTCCTCAATCTTCAATACTCAATACTCAGTCCTCAATCTTCAATTCCCAATACTCAATCTTCAATCCTCAATCCTCAATTCTCAATCTTCAATCCTCAACCCTCAATCCTCAGTCATCAATTCTCAATCTTCAATACTCAATCGTCAACCCTCGGCCCTCAATCCTCAGTCATCAATCCTCAACCTTCAATACTCAATCCTCAATCCTCAATCCTCAGTCCTCAATCCTCAATCCTCATTCCTCAAACCTCAATCCTCAAACCTCAGTCCTCATACTCAATTCTCAATTCTCAATCCTCAATCCTCAATCCTCAACCCTCTATCTTCAATCCTAAATAATCAATCTCCAATACTAGATCCTCAATCCCCAATCCTCAATCCTCAATATCCAATCCTAAATCTTCAATCCTCAATCCTCTATTATCAATCGTCAATCCTCAATCCTCAATCCTCTGTCCTCAAACCTCAATCCTCAACCCTCAATCCTCAGTCCTCAGACCTCAAACCTCAATCCTCAACCTTCAGCCCTCATCCTCGATCCTCAATCCTCAATCTTCAATCCTCAATCCTCAATCCTCAAGCCTCAATCCTCAATCCTCAGTCCTCGTCCACAAACCTCAACCCTCAATAATCAATCTTCAATCTTCACTCATCAATACTCAATCTTCCATCCTCAATCCTCAATACTCAATCCTCAATCCTCAATCCTCATTCTTCAATCCTCAATACCCAGTCCTCAAGCTTCAATCCTCAATCCTCAATCCATAATTCTCAATCCTCAATCCTCAGTCCTCAGTCCTAAAACCTCAACCTTCAAACCCTCAGCCCTCATCCTCAATCCTCAATCCTCATTCCTCAATCCTCAACCTTCAATCCTCAATTCTCAATCTTCAATCCTCAATCCTCAATCCTCAGTCATCAATCCTCAATCTTCAATACTGAATCGTCAACCCTCAGCCCTCAATCCTCAATCCTCAATCCTCGTTCCTCAAACCATAATCCTCAACCCTAAGTCGTCATCCTCAATTCTCAATTCGCAATCCTCAATCCTCAACCCTCAATCTTCAATCCTCAATTCTCAACCTTCAGTCCTCAATACTCAAACCTCAATCCTCAACACTCAGCCCTCATCCTCCATCCTCAATTCTCAATCCTCAATCCTCAACCTTCAGTCCCCAATACTCAATCTACAATCCTCAATCCTCAATCCTCAATCCTCAATCCTCAATCCTCAATCCTCAGTCATCAATCCTCAATCTTCAATACTCAATCGTCAACCCTCAGCCCTCAATCCTCAATCCTCAATCCTCGTTCCTCAAACCAAAATCCTCAACTCTCAGTCGTCATCCTCAATTCTCAATTCTCAATCCTCAATCCTCAACCCTCAATCTTCAATCCTCAATTCTCAACCTTCAGTCCTCAATACTCAACCGTCAATCCTCAATTCGCAATACTCAATAGAATATCCTGAATTCTCAGGATTCAATACTCAAACCTCAATCCTCAACACTCAGCCCTCATCCTCCATCCTCAATTCTCAATCCTCAATCCTCAACCTTCAGTCCCCAATACTCAATCTACAATCCTCTATCCTCAATCCTCAATCCTCAATCCTCAATCCTCATTCATCAATTCTCAATCTTCAACACTCAATCCTCAATCCTCAATCCTCAATCCTTAATCCTCAATCCTCAATCCTCATTCCTCAAACCTCAATCCTCAACCCTCAGTCCTCATACTCAATTCTCAATTCTCAATCCTCAATCCTCAATCCTCAACCTTCAATCCTCAATAATCAATTTTCATTCCTAGATCCTCAATCCCCAATCCTCAATCGTTAATCCTCAATCTTCAATCCTCAATCCCCAATCCTCAATCTTCATTTCTCAATGCTCCATCCTCTATCCTCAATCCTCAGTCCTCAGTCTTCAACCGTCAATCATCAAACCTCAATCCTCAACCGTCAGTCCTCGTCCTCAACCCTCAACCCTCTACACTCAATACTCAATCCTCAATCTTCAATCATCAATACTCAATCTTCAATCCTCAATCCTCAATCCTTAATCCTCAATCCTCAATCCTCAATATCTAACACACAACCCTCAACCATCAATCCTCAATTCTCAACCATCAATTCTCAATTCTCAATACTCAACAGAATATCCTGAATTCTCATCGTACAATACTCAATCCACAAAAATCAATAATCAAATCTCAATCCTCAATCCTCAATCCTCAACCCTCAATCCTCATTCTTCAATCCTCAATCCTCAATCCTCAATCCTAAATCCTCAACCATCAATCCTCAATCTTCAATACTCAAACCTCAATCCTGAATCCTGAATCCTCAATACTAAACCATCAATCCTCAATTCTCAATACTCAATAGAACATCCTGAATTCTCAGGATTCAATACTAAAACCTCAAACCTCAAACCTCAGCCATCATCTTCAATCCTCAATCCTCAATCCTCAATCGTCAGTCTTCAATCCTCAATACTCAATATTCAATTGTCAATCCTGAATCCAAAATCCTCAATCCTCATTCTTCAATCCTCAATACCCAATCCTCAATCTTCAATCCTCTATCCTCAATCCACAATTCTCAATACTCAATCCTCAGACCTCAGTCCTCAAACCTCAATCCTCAACCCTCAGCCCTCATCCTCAATCCTCAATCCTCAACCTCAATCCTCAATCTTCAATCCTCAATACTCAATCTTCAATCCTCAATCCTCAGACCTCAAACCTCAATTCTGAATCCTCAACCCTGAATCATCAATCTTCAGCCCTCAGTCCTCAACAATGAGTTGTCAATCCTCAATCCTCAGTATAATATCCTCAACTCACAGTTTTCAATACTCAATACTCAATCTGCAATCTTCAAATCTCTATCCACAAACACCAATTCTCATCACTCAACCCTCAACACTCAGTCCTCAATGTTCAATCCTCAATTCTCAATTCTCAATCTTCGATCCTCAATACTGAATCTTCAATCCTCAATCCTCAATCCTCAATCCTCAATCCTCAATCCTGAATATCCAATCCACAGTGCCCAATCCTCAATCCTCAATCCTCAATCCTCATTCTTCAATCCTCAATACCCAATCCTCAATCTTCAATCCTCAATCCTCAATCCTCAATTCTCAATGCTAAATCCTCAGTCCTCAGACCTCAAACCTCAATCCTCAACCCTCTGCCCTCATCGTCAATCCTCAAACCTAAATACTCAATACTCAATCGTCAATCCTCAATCCTCAATCTTCAATCCACAATACTCAACCTTCAATCCTCAATCCTCAATCCTCAATCCTCAATATTCAATCCTCAATACTCAATTTTCAATACTCAATCCGCAATCATCAATCCTCAATCCCCAATCCTCAGTCATCAATCCTCAAACCTCAGTCCCCATCCACAATTCTCAATCCTCAACCCTCAATCCTCAAACCACAATCCTCAACTGTCAGTCCTCGTCCTCAATCCTCAACCCTCGATCCTCAATCCTCAGTCTTCAATCATCAATACTCAATCTTCAATCCTCAATCCACAATCCTCAATCCTCATTCCTCAAACCTCAATCCTCAACCCTCAGTCCTTATCCTCAATTCTCAATTCTCAATCCTCAATCCTCAATCCTCAATCTTCAATCCTCAATAATCAATTTTCAATCCTAGATCCTCAATCGCCAGTCCTCAGTCCTTAATCCTCAATCTTCAATCCTCAATACTCAATCTTCAATCCTCAGTCCTCAGTCCTCAATCCTCAATTCTGAATTCTCAATCCTGAATCCTCAATCTTCAGCCCTCAGTCCTCAACAATCAGTTGTCAATCCTCAATCCTCAATAGAATATCATCAATTCACAGTTTTCAATACTCAATGCTCAATCTGCAATCTTCAAATATCTATCCACAAACATCAATTCTAATCACACAACCCTCAACACTCAGTCCCCAAACCTCAATCTTCAATTCTCAATCCTCAATCCTCAATCCTCAATCCTCAATCTTCAACACTCAATACTCAATCATCAATCCTCAATTCTCAATCCTCAATCCTCAACCCTCAATCCTCAATCCTCAAGCCTCAATCCTCAATCCTCAATCCTCAATATTCAACCATCAATATTCAATCTTCAGTCCTCAATCCTCAATCCTCGATCCTCAATCCTCAATCCTCAATGCTCAATCCTCAATACCCAATCCTCAATCTTCAATCCTCAATCCTCAATCCTCAATCCTCAGTTCTCAATCCTCAATCCTCAGTCCTCAGTCCCCAAACCTCAATCCTCAACCGTCAGCCCTCATCGTCAATTCTCAATCCTCAATCCTCAATCCTCAACCTTCAATCCTCAATACTCAATCTTCAATCCACAATCCTCAATCTTCAATCCTCAATACTCAATCTTCAATCCTCAATCCTCAATCCTCAATCTTCAATACTCAATCCTCAATCCTCAGTCCGCAATCCTCAGTCTTCAATCCTCAATACTCAATCTTCAATCCTCAATACTCAGTCCTCAATCCTCAATCCTCATTCTTCAATCCTCAATACCAAATCCTCAATCTTCAATCCTCAATCCTCAATCCTCAATTCTCAATCCTCAATCCTCAATCCTCAGACCTCAAACATCAATACTCAACCCTCAGTCCTCGTCCTCAATCCACAACCCTCAATCCTCAATCCTCAATCTTCAATCATCAATATTCAATCTTCAGTCCTCAATCCTCAATCCTCAATCCTCAATCCTCAATCCTCAATCTTCAATCCGCAATACCCAATCCTCAATCTTCAATCCTCAATCCTCAGTCCTCAATCCTCAATCCTCAACCCTCAATCCTCAGTCATCAATTCTCAATCTTCAGTACTCAATCGTCAACCCTCGGCCCTCAATCCTCAGTCATCAATCCTCAACCTTCAATACTCAATCCTCAATCCTCAATCCTCAGTCCTCAATCCTCAATCCTCATTCCTCAAACCTCAATCCTCAAACCTCAGTCCTCATACTCAATTCTCAATTCTCAATCCTCAATCCTCAATCCTCAACCCTCTATCTTCAATCCTAAATAATCAATCTCCAATACTAGATCCTCAATCCCCAATCCTCAATCCTCAATATCCAATCCTAAATCTTCAATCCTCAATCCTCTATTATCAATCGTCAATCCTCAATCCTCAATCCTCTGTCCTCAAACCTCAATCCTCAACCCTCAATCCTCAGTCCTCAGACCTCAAACCTCAATCCTCAACCTTCAGCCCTCATCCTCGATCCTCAATCCTCAATCTTCAATCCTCAATCCTCAATCCTCAAGCCTCAATCCTCAATCCTCAGTCCTCGTCCTCAAACCTCAACCCTCAATAATCAATCTTCAAGCTTCACTCATCAATACTCAATCTTCCATCCTCAATCCTCAATACTCAATCCTCAATCCTCAATCCTCATTCTTCAATCCTCAATACCCAGTCCTCAATCTTCAATCCTCAATCCTCAATCCATAATTCTCAATCCTCAATCCTCAGTCCTCAGTCCTAAAACCTCAACCTTCAAACCCTCAGCCCTCATCCTCAATCCTCAATCCTCATTCCTCAATCCTCAACCTTCAATCCTCAATTCTCAATCTTCAATCCTCAATCCTCAATCCTCAGTCATCAATCCTCAATCTTCAATACTCAATCGTCAACCCTCAGCCCTCAATCCTCAATCCTCAATCCTCGTTCCTCAAACCATAATCCTCAACCCTAAGTCGTCATCCTCAATTCTCAATTCGCAATCCTCAATCCTCAACCCTCAATCTTCAATCCTCAATTCTCAACCTTCAGTCCTCAATACTCAAACCTCAATCCTCAACACTCAGCCCTCATCCTCCATCCTCAATTCTCAATCCTCAATCCTCAACCTTCAGTCCCCAATACTCAATCTACAATCCTCAATCCCCAATCCTCAATCCTCAATCCTCAATCCTCAATCCTCAGTCATCAATCCTCAATCTTCAATACTCAATCGTCAACCCTCAGCCCTCAATCCTCAATCCTCAATCCTCGTTCCTCAAACCACAATCCTCAACCCTCAGTCGTCATCCTCAATTCTCAATTCTCAATCCTCAATCCTCAACCCTCAATCTTCAATCCTCAATTCTCAACCTTCAGTCCTCAATACTCAACCGTCAATCCTCAATTCGCAATACTCAATAGAATATCCTGAATTCTCAGGATTCAATACTCAAACCTCAATCCTCAACACTCAGCCCTCATCCTCCATCCTCAATTCTCAATCCTCAATCCTCAACCTTCAGTCGCCAATACTCAATCTACAATCCTCAATCCTCAATCCTCAATCCTCAATCCTCAATCCTCATTCATCAATTCTCAATCTTCAACACTCAATCCTCAATCCTCAATCCTCAATCCTTAATCCTCAATCCTCAATCCTCATTCCTCAAACCTCAAACCTCAACCCTCAGTCCTCATACTCAATTCTCAATTCTCAATCCTCAATCCTCAATCCTCAACCTTCAATCCTCAATAATCAATTTTCATTCCTAGATCCTCAATCCCCAATCCTCAATCGTTAATCCTCAATCTTCAATCCTCCATCCCCAATCCTCAATCTTCATTTCTCAATGCTCCATCCTCTATCCTCAATCCTCAGTCCTCAGTCTTCAACCGTCAATCATCAAACCTCAATCCTCAACCGTCAGTCCTCGTCCTCAACCCTCAACCCTCTACACTCAATACTCAATCCTCAATCTTCAATCATCAATACTCAATCTTCAATCCTCAATCCTCAATCCTTAATCCTCAATCCTCAATCCTCAATATCTAACACACAACCCTCAACCATCAATCCTCAATTCTCAACCATCAATTCTCAATTCTCAATACTCAACAGAATATCCTGAATTCTCATCGTACAATACTCAATCCACAAAAATCAATAATCAAATCTCAATCCTCAATCCTCAATCCTCAACCCTCAATCCTCATTCTTCAATCCTCAATCCTCAATCCTCAATCCTAAATCCTCAACCATCAATCCTCAATCTTCAATACTCAAACCTCAATCCTCAATCCTGAATCCTCAATACTAAACCATCAATCCTCAATTCTCAATACTCAATAGAACATCCTGAATTCTCAGGATTCAATACTAAAACCTCAAACCTCAAACCTCAGCCATCATCTTCAATCCTCAATCCTCAATTCTCAATGCTAAATCCTCTGTCCTCAGACCTCAAACCTCAATCCTCAACCCTCTGCCCTCATCGTCAATCCTCAAACCTAAATACTCAATACTCAATCGTCAATCCTCAATCCTCAATCTTCAATCCACAATACTCAACCTTCAATCCTCAATCCTCAATCCTCAATCCTCAATATTCAATCCTCAATACTCAATTTTCAATACTCAATCCGCAATCATCAATCCTCAATCCCCAATCCTCAGTCATCAATCCTCAAACCTCAGTCCCCATCCACAATTCTCAATCCTCAACCCTCAATCCTCAAACCACAATCCTCAACTGTCAGTCCTCGTCCTCAATCCTCAACCCTCGATCCTCAATCCTCAGTCTTCAATCATCAATACTCAATCTTCAATCCTCAATCCACAATCCTCAATCCTCATTCCTCAAACCTCAATCCTCAACCCTCAGTCCTTATCCTCAATTCTCAATTCTCAATCCTCAATCCTCAATCCTCAATCTTCAATCCTCAATAATCAATTTTCAATCCTAGATCCTCAATCGCCAGTCCTCAGTCCTTAATCCTCAATCTTCAGTCCTCAATACTCAATCTTCAATCCTCAGTCCTCAGTCCTCAATCCTCAATTCTGAATTCTCAATCCTGAATCCTCAATCTTCAGCCCTCAGTCCTCAACAATCAGTTGTCAATCCTCAATCCTCAATAGAATATCATCAATTCACAGTTTTCAATACTCAATGCTCAATCTGCAATCTTCAAATATCTATCCACAAACATCAATTCTAATCACACAACCCTCAACACTCAGTCCCCAAACCTCAATCTTCAATTCTCAATCCTCAATCCTCAATCCTCAATCCACAATCTTCAACACTCAATACTCAATCATCAATCCTCAATTCTCAATCCTCAATCCTCAAGCCTCAATCCTCAATCCTCAATCCTCAATATTCAACCATCAATATTCAATCTTCAATCCTCAATTCTCAATCCTCGATCCTCAATCCTCAATCCTCAATGCTCAATCCTCAATACCCAATCCTCAATCTTCAATCCTCAATCCTCAATCCTCAATCCTCAGTTCTCAATCCTCAATCCTCAGTCCTCAGTCCCCAAACCTCAATCCTCAACCGTCAGCCCTCATCGTCAATTCTCAATCCTCAATCCTCAATCCTCAACCTTCAATCCTCAATACTCAATCTTCAATCCACAATCCTCAATCTTCAATCCTCAATACTCAATCTTCAATCCTCAATCCTCAATCCTCAATCCTCAATACTCAATCCTCAATCCTCAGTCCGCAATCCTCAATCTTCAATCCTCAATACTCAATCTTCAATCCTCAATACTCAGTCCTCAATCCTCAATCCTCATTCTTCAATCCTCAATACCAAATCCTCAATCTTCAATCCTCAATCCTCAATCCTCAATTCTCAATCCTCAATCCTCAATCCTCAGACCTCAAACATCAATACTCAACCCTCAGTCCTCGTCCTCAATCCACAACCCTCAATCCTCAATCCTCAATCTTCAATCATCAATATTCAATCTTCAGTCCTCAATCCTCAATCCTCAATCCTCAATCCTCAATCCTCAATCTTCAATCCGCAATACCCAATCCTCAATCTTCAATCCTCAATCCTCAGTCCTCAATCCTCAATATTCACTCCTCAATCCTCAGTCCTCAAACCTCATTCCTGAATCCTCAATCCTGAATCCTTAATCTTCAAACCTCAGTCGTCAACAATCAGTTGTCAATTCTCAATCCTCAATAGAATACCATCAATTCACAGTTTTCAATACTCAATACTCAATCTGAAATCTTTAAATCTCTATCCACAAACACCAATTCTCATCACTCAACCCTCAACACTCAGTCCCCAATCCTCAATCCTCAATCCTCAATCCTCAATTCTCAATCCTCAATCCTCAGTCCTCAGACCTCAAACCTCAATCCTCAACCCTCATCCTTCGATCCTCAATCCCCAATCCTCAATCTTCAATCCTCAATCCTCAATACTCAATCCACAATCCTCAATCTTCAATCCTCAATACTCAATCTTCAATCCTCAATCCTCAATCCTCAATCCTCCATCCTCAATCCTCAATCATCAATCCTCAATCCTCAATCTTCAATCCTCAATACTCAATCCTCAATCCTCAATCCTCAATCCTCAATCCTCAATCCTCAATCCTCATTCCTCAATACTCAATCTTCAATCCTCAAATCTCAATCCTCAATCCTCAATCCTCATTATTCAATCCTCAATCCTCAATCCTCATCCTTCAATCCTCAATACCCAATCCTCAATCTTCAATCCTCAATCCTCAATCCTCAATTCTCAATCTTCAATCCTCAATCCTCAGACCTCAAACATCAATACTCAACCCTCAGTCCTCGTCCTCAATCCACAACCCTCAATCCTCAATCCTCAATATTGAATCATCAATATTCAATCTTCAGTCCTCAATCCTCAATCCTCAATCTTCAATCCTCAATCCTCAATCCTCAGTCATCAATCCTCAACCTTCGATACTCAATCCTCAATCCTCAATCCTCAATCCTCAATCCTCAATCCTCAATCCTCAATCCTCATTCCTCACACCTCAATCCTCAAACCTCAGTCCTCATCCTCAATTCTCAATCCTCAACCCTCAACCCTCAATCCTCAAACCACAATCCTCAACTGTCTGTTCTCGTCCTCAATCCTCAACCCTCAATCCTCAATCCTCAATCCTCAGTCATCAATCCTCAATCTTCAATACTGAATCGTCAACCCTCAGCCCTCAATCCTCAATCCTCAATCCTCGTTCCTCAAACCATAATCCTCAACCCTAAGTCGTCATCCTCAATTCTCAATTCGCAATCCTCAATCCTCAACCCTCAATCTTCAATCCTCAATTCTCAACCTTCAGTCCTCAATACTCAAACCTCAATCCTCAACACTCAGCCCTCATCCTCCATCCTCAATTCTCAATCCTCAATCCTCAACCTTCAGTCCCCAATACTCAATCTACAATCCTCAATCCTCAATCCTCAATCCTCAATCCTCAATCCTCAATCCTCAATCCTCAGTCATCAATCCTCAATCTTCAATACTCAATCGTCAACCCTCAGCCCTCAATCCTCAATCCTCAATCCTCGTTCCTCAAACCAAAATCCTCAACTCTCAGTCGTCATCCTCAATTCTCAATTCTCAATCCTCAATCCTCAACCCTCAATCTTCAATCCTCAATTCTCAACCTTCAGTCCTCAATACTCAACCGTCAATCCTCAATTCGCAATACTCAATAGAATATCCTGAATTCTCAGGATTCAATACTCAAACCTCAATCCTCAACACTCAGCCCTCATCCTCCATCCTCAATTCTCAATCCTCAATCCTCAACCTTCAGTCCCCAATACTCAATCTACAATCCTCTATCCTCAATCCTCAATCCTCAATCCTCAATCCTCATTCATCAATTCTCAATCTTCAACACTCAATCCTCAATCCTCAATCCTCAATCCTTAATCCTCAATCCTCAATCCTCATTCCTCAAACCTCAATCCTCAACCCTCAGTCCTCATACTCAATTCTCAATTCTCAATCCTCAATCCTCAATCCTCAACCTTCAATCCTCAATAATCAATTTTCATTCCTAGATCCTCAATCCCCAATCCTCAATCGTTAATCCTCAATCTTCAATCCTCAATCCCCAATCCTCAATCTTCATTTCTCAATGCTCCATCCTCTATCCTCAATCCTCAGTCCTCAGTCTTCAACCGTCAATCATCAAACCTCAATCCTCAACCGTCAGTCCTCGTCCTCAACCCTCAACCCTCTGCACTCAATACTCAATCCTCAATCTTCAATCATCAATACTCAATCTTCAATCCTCAATCCTCAATCCTTAATCCTCAATCCTCAATCCTCAATATCTAACACACAACCCTCAACCATCAATCCTCAATTCTCAACCATCAATTCTCAATTCTCAATACTCAACAGAATATCCTGAATTCTCATCGTACAATACTCAATCCACAAAAATCAATAATCAAATCTCAATCCTCAATCCTCAATCCTCAACCCTCAATCCTCATTCTTCAATCCTCAATCCTCAATCCTCAATCCTAAATCCTCAACCATCAATCCTCAATCTTCAATACTCAAACCTCAATCCTGAATCCTGAATCCTCAATACTAAACCATCAATCCTCAATTCTCAATACTCAATAGAACATCCTGAATTCTCAGGATTCAATACTAAAACCTCAAACCTCAAACCTCAGCCATCATCTTCAATCCTCAATCCTCAATCCTCAATCGTCAGTCTTCAATCCTCAATACTCAATATTCAATTGTCAATCCTGAATCCAAAATCCTCAATCCTCATTCTTCAATCCTCAATACCCAATCCTCAATCTTCAATCCTCTATCCTCAATCCACAATTCTCAATACTCAATCCTCAGACCTCAGTCCTCAAACCTCAATCCTCAACCCTCAGCCCTCATCCTCAATCCTCAATCCTCAACCTCAATCCTCAATCTTCAATCCTCAATACTCAATCTTCAATCCTCAATCCTCAGACCTCAAACCTCAATTCTGAATCCTCAACCCTGAATCATCAATCTTCAGCCCTCAGTCCTCAACAATGAGTTGTCAATCCTCAATCCTCAGTATAATATCCTCAATTCACAGTTTTCAATACTCAATACTCAATCTGCAATCTTCAAATTTCTATCCACAAACACCAATTCTCATCACTCAACCCACAACACTCAGTCCTCAATGTTCAATCCTCAATCCTCAATTCTCAATCTTCGATCCTCAATACTGAATCTTCAATCCTCAATCCTCAATCCTCAATCCTCAATCCTCAATCCTGAATATCCAATCCACAGTGCCCAATCCTCAATCCTCAATCCTCAATCCTCATTCTTCAATCCTCAATACCCAATCCTCAATCTTCAATCCTCAATCCTCAATCCTCAATTCTCAATGCTAAATCCTCAGTCCTCAGACCTCAAACCTCAATCCTCAACCCTCTGCCCTCATCGTCAATCCTCAAACCTAAATACTCAATACTCAATCGTCAATCCTCAATCCTCAACCTTCAATCCACAATACTCAACCTTCAATCCTCAATCCTCAATCCTCAATCCTCAATATTCAATCCTCAATACTCAATTTTCAATACTCAATCCGCAATCATCAATCCTCAATCCCCAATCCTCAGTCATCAATCCTCAAACCTCAGTCCCCATCCACAATTCTCAATCCTCAACCCTCAATCCTCAAACCACAATCCTCAACTGTCAGTCCTCGTCCTCAATCCTCAACCCTCGATCCTCAATCCTCAGTCTTCAATCATCAATACTCAATCTTCAATCCTCAATCCACAATCCTCAATCCTCATTCCTCAAACCTCAATCCTCAACCCTCAGTCCTTATCCTCAATTCTCAATTCTCAATCCTCAATCCTCAATCCTCAATCTTCAATCCTCAATAATCAATTTTCAATCCTAGATCCTCAATCGCCAGTCCTCAGTCCTTACTCCTCAATCTTCAATCCTCAATACTCAATCTTCAATCCTCAGTCCTCAGTCCTCAATCCTCAATTCTGAATTCTCAATCCTGAATCCTCAATCTTCAGCCCTCAGTCCTCAACAATCAGTTGTCAATCCTCAATCCTCAATAGAATATCATCAATTCACAGTTTTCAATACTCAATGCTCAATCTGCAATCTTCAAATATCTATCCACAAACATCAATTCTAATCACACAACCCTCAACACTCAGTCCCCAAACCTCAATCTTCAATTCTCAATCCTCAATCCTCACTCCTCAATCCTCAATCTTCAACACTCAATACTCAATCATCAATCCTCAATTCTCAATCCTCAATCCTCAACCCTCAATCCTCAATCCTCAAGCCTCAATCCTCAATCCTCAATCCTCAATATTCAACCATCAATATTCAATCTTCAATCCTCAATCCTCAATCCTCGATCCTCAATCCTCAATCCTCAATGCTCAATCCTCAATACCCAATCCTCAATCTTCAATCCTCAATCCTCAATCCTCAATCCTCAGTTCTCAATCCTCAATCCTCAGTCCTCAGTCCCCAAACCTCAATCCTCAACCGTCAGCCCTCATCGTCAATTCTCAATCCTCAATCCTCAATCCTCAACCTTCAATCCTCAATACTCAATCTTCAATCCACAATCCTCAATCTTCAATCCTCAATACTCAATCTTCAATCCTCAATCCTCAATCCTCAATCCTCAATACTCAATCCTCAATCCTCAGTCCGCAATCCTCAGTCTTCAATCCTCAATACTCAATCTTCAATCCTCAATACTCAGTCCTCAATCCTCAATCCTCATTCTTCAATCCTCAATACCAAATCCTCAATCTTCAAACCTCAATCCTCAATCCTCAATTCTCAATCCTCAATCCTCAATCCTCAGACCTCAAACATCAATACTCAACCCTCAGTCCTCGTCCTCAATCCACAACCCTCAATCCTCAATCCTCAATCTTCAATCATCAATATTCAATCTTCAGTCCTCAATCCTCAATCCTCAATCCTCAATCCTCAATCCTCAATCTTCAATCCGCAATACCCAATCCTCAATCTTCAATCCTCAATCCTCAGTCCTCAATCCTCAATCCTCAACCCTCAATCCTCAGTCATCAATTCTCAATCTTCAGTACTCAATCGTCAACCCTCGGCCCTCAATCCTCAGTCATCAATCCTCAACCTTCAATACTCAATCCTCAATCCTCAATCCTCAGTCCTCAATCCTCAATCCTCATTCCTCAAACCTCAATCCTCAAACCTCAGTCCTCATACTCAATTCTCAATTCTCAATCCTCAATCCTCAATCCTCAACCCTCTATCTTCAATCCTAAATAATCAATCTCCAATACTAGATCCTCAATCCCCAATCCTCAATCCTCAATATCCAATCCTAAATCTTCAATCCTCAATCCTCTATTATCAATCGTCAATCCTCAATCCTCAATCCTCTGTCCTCAAACCTCAATCCTCAACCCTCAATCCTCAATCCTCATCCTTCGATCCTCAATACCCAATCCTCAATCTTCAATCCTCAATCCTCAATCCTCAATTCTCAATCCTCAATCCTCAATCCTCAGTCCTCAGACCTCAAACCTCAATCCTCAACCCTCATGCTTCGATCCTCAATCCCCAATCCTCAATCTTCAATCCTCAATCCTCAATACTCAATCCACAATCCTCAATCTTCAATCCTCAATACTCAATCTTCAATCCTCAATCCTCAATCCTCAATCCTCAATCCTCAATCCTCAATCATCAATCCTCAATCCTCAATTTTCAATCCTCAATACTCAATCCTCAATCCTCAATCCTCAATCCTCAATCCTCAATCCTCAATCCTCAATCCTCAATACTCAATCTTCAATCCTCAAATCTCAATCCTCAATCCTCAATCCTCATTATTCAATCCTCAATCCTCAATCCTCATCCTTCAATCCTCAATACCCAATCCTCAATCTTCAATCCTCAATCCTCAATCCTCAATTCTCAATCTTCAATCCTCAATCCTCAGACCTCAAACATCAATACTCAACCCTCAGTCCTCGTCCTCAATCCACAACCCTCAATCCTCAATCCTCAATATTGAATCATCAATATTCAATCTTCAGTCCTCAATCCTCAATCCTCAATCTTCAATCCTCAATCCTCAATCCTCAGTCATCAATCCTCAACCTTCGATACTCAATCCTCAATCCTCAATCCTCAATCCTCAATCCTCAATCCTCAATCCTCAATCCTCATTCCTCACACCTCAATCCTCAAACCTCAGTCCTCATCCTCAATTCTCAATCCTCAACCCTCAACCCTCAATCCTCAAACCACAATCCTCAACTGTCTGTTCTCGTCCTCAATCCTCAACCCTCAATCCTCAATCCTCAATCCTCAATCTTCAATCATCAATACTCAATCTTCAATCCTCAATCCTCAATCCTCAATCCTCGTTCCTCAAACCACAATCCTCAACCCTCAGTCGTCATCCTCAATTCTCAATTCTCAATCCTCAATCCTCAACCCTCAATCTTCAATCCTCAATTCTCAACCTTCAGTCCTCAATACTCAAACCTCAATCCTCGACACTCAGCCCTCATGCTCCATCCTCAATTCTCAATCCTCAATCCTCAACCTTCAGTCCCCAATACTCAATCTACAATCCTCAATCCTCAATCCTCAATCCTCAATCCTCAATCCTCAATCCTCAGTCATCAATCCTCAATCTTCAACACTCAATCGTCAACCCTCAGCCCTCAATCCTCAATCCTCAATCCTCGTTCCTCAAACCACAATCCTCAACCCTCAGTCGTCATCCTCAATTCTCAATTCTCAATCCTCAATCCTCAACCCTCAATCTTCAATCCTCAATTCTCAACCTTCAGTCCTCAATACTCAACCGTCAATCCTCAATTCGCAATACTCAATAGAATATCCTGAATTCTCAGGATTCAATACTCAAACCTCAATCCTCAACACTCAGCCCTCATCCTCCATCCTCAATTCTCAGTCCTCAATCCTCAACCTTCAGTCCCCAATACTCAATCTACAATCCTCAATCCTCAATCCTCAATCCTCAATCCTCAATCCTCATTCATCAATTCTCAACCTTCAACACTCAATCCTCAATCCTCAATCCTCAATCCTTAATCCTCAATCCTCAATCCTCATTCCTCAAACCTCAATCCTCAACCCTCAGTCCTCATACTCAATTCTCAATTCTCAATCCTCAATCCTCAATCCTCAACCTTCAATCCTCAATAATCAATTTTCATTCCTAGATCCTCAATCCCCAATCCTCAATCGTTAATCCTCAATCTTCAATCCTCAATCCCCAATCCTCAATCTTCATTTCTCAATGCTCCATCCTCTATCCTCAATCCTCAGTCCTCAGTCTTCAACCGTCAATCATCAAACCTCAATCCTCAACCGTCAGTCCTCGTCCTCAACCCTCAACCCTCTACACTCAATACTCAATCCTCAATCTTCAATCATTAATACTCAATCTTCAATCCTCAATCCTCAATCCTTAATCCTCAATCCCCAATCCTCAATATCTAACACACAACCCTAAACCATCAATCCTCAATTCTCAACCATCAATTCTCAATTCTCAATACTCAACAGAATATCCTGAATTCTCATCGTACAATACTCAATCCACAAAAATCAAAAATCAAATCTCAATCCTCAATCCTCAATCCTCAACCCTCAATCCTCATTCTTCAATCCTCAATCCTCAATCCTCAATCCTAAATCCTCAACCATCAATCCTCAATCTTCAATACTCAAACCTCAATCCTCAATCCTGAATCCTCAATACTAAACCATCAATCCTCAATTCTCAATACTCAATAGAACATCCTGAATTCTCAGGATTCAATACTAAAACCTCAAACCTCAAACCTCAGCCATCATCTTCAATCCTCAAACCTCAATCCTCAATCGTCAGTCTTCAATCCTCAATACTCAATATTCAATTGTCAATCCTGAATCCAAAATCCTCAATCCTCATTCTTCAATCCTCAATACCCAATCCTCAATCTTCAATCCTCTATCCTCAATCCACAATTCTCAATACTCAATCCTCAGACCTCAGTCCTCAAACCTCAATCCTCAACCCTCAGCCCTTATCCTCAATCCTCAATCCTCAACCTCAATCCTCAATCTTCAATCCTCAATACTCAATCTTCAATCCTCAATCCTCAGACCTCAAACCTCAATTCTGAATCCTCAACCCTGAATCCTCAATCTTCAGCCCTCAGTCCTCAACAATCAGTTGTCAATCCTCAATCCTCAGTATAATATCCTCAATTCACAGTTTTCAATACTCAATACTCAATCTGCAATCTTCAAATCTCTATCCACAAACACCAATTCTCATCACTCAACCCTCAACACTCAGTCCTCAATGTTCAATCCTCAATCCTCAATTCTCAATCTTCGATCCTCAATACTGAATCTTCAATCCTCAATCCTCAATCCTCAATCCTGAATATCCAATCCACAGTGCCCAATCCTAAATCCTCAATCCTCAATCCTCATTCTTCAATCCTCAATACCCAATCCTCAATCTTCAATCCTCAATCCTCAATCCTCAATTCTCAATGCTAAATCCTCAGTCCTCAGACCTCAAACCTCAATCCTCAACCCTCTGCCCTCATCGTCAATCCTCAAACCTAAATACTCAATACTCAATCGTCAATCCTCAATCCTCAATCTTCAATCCACAATACTCAACCTTCAATCCTCAATCCTCAATCCTCAATCCTCAATATTCAATCCTCAATACTCAATTTTCAATACTCAATCCGCAATCATCAATCCTCAATCCCCAATCCTCAGTCATCAATCCTCAAACCTCAGTCCCCATCCACAATTCTCAATCCACAACCCTCAATCCTCAAACCACAATCCTCAACTGTCAGTCCTCGTCCTCAATCCTCAACCCTCGATCCTCAATCCTCAGTCTTCAATCATCAATACTCAATCTTCAATCCTCAATCCACAATCCTCAATCCTCATTCCTCAAACCTCAATCCTCAACCCTCAGTCCTTATCCTCAATTCTCAATTCTCAATCCTCAATCCTCAATCCTCAATCTTCAATCCTCAATAATCAATTTTCAATCCTAGATCCTCAATCGCCAGTCCTCAGTCCTTAATCCTCAATCTTCAATCCTCAATACTCAATCTTCAATCCTCAGTCCTCAGTCCTCAATCCTCAATTCTGAATTCTCAATCCTGAATCCTCAATCTTCAGCCCTCAGTCCTCAACAATCAGTTGTCAATTCTCAATCCTCAATAGAATATCATCAATTCACAGTTTTCAATACTCAATGCGCAATCTGCAATCTTCAAACATCTATCCACAAACATCAATTCTAATCACACAACCCTCAACACTCAGTCCCCAAACCTCAATCTTCAATCCTCAATCCTCAATCCTCAATCCTCAATCCTCAACCTTCAACCCTCAATACTCAATCTTCAATCCTCAATCCTCAATCCTCAATACTCAATCCTCAATCCTCAGTCCGCAATCCTCAATCTTCAATCCTCAATACTCAATCCTCAATCCTCAATACTCAATCCTCAATCCTCAATCCTCATTCTTCAATCCTCAATGCCCAATCCTCAATCTTCAATCCTCAATCCTCAACCCTCAATTCTCAATCCTCAATCCTCAATCCTCAGACCTCAAACATCAATACTCAACCCTCAGTCCTCGTCCTCAATCCACAACCCTCAATTCTCAATCCTCAATCTTCAATCATCAATATTCAATCTTCAGTCCTCAATCCTCAATCCTCAATCCTCAATTCTCAATCCTCAATCCTCAGTCCTCAGACCTCAAACCTCAATCCTCAACCCTCAGCCCTCATCGTCAATCATCAAACCTCAATCCTCAATCCTCAATCGTCAATCCTCAATCCTCAACCTTCAATCCTCAATACTCAATCGTCAATCCTCAATCCTCAATCCTCAATCCTCAATATTCAATCCTCAATACCCAATTTTCAATACTCAATCCGCAATCATCATACCTCAATCCTCAGTCATCAATTCTCATTCTTCAATACTCAATCGTCAATCCTCAGTCCTCAATCCTCAATCCTCAATCCTCAACCCTCAGTCCTCATCCTCAATTCTCTATTCTCAATCCTCAATCCTCAACCCTCAGTCTTCAATCCTCGATAATCAATCTCCAATCCTAGATCCCCAATCCCCAATCCTCAATCCTTAATCCTCAATCTTGAATCCTCAATCCCCAGTACTCAATCTTCAATCCTCAATGCCCAATCCTCAATCCTCAATCCTCAGTCCTCAATTCTCAACCCTCAGTCCTCGTCATCAATCCTCAACCCTCAATAATCAATCCGTAATCTTCAATCATCAATACTCAATCTTCAATCCTCAATCCTCAATACTCAATCCTCAATCCTCAATACTCAATCCCCAGTCCTCAGTCCTCAATCTTCAATACTCAATCTGCCAATCCTCTATATTCAACACACAACCCTCAACCATCAATCCTCAATGCTCAACCATCAATCCTCAATTCTCAATACTCAGTAGAATATCCTGAATTCTAAGTTTTCAATACTCAATCCTCAATCTTCAATTTCCAAATCTCCATCCACAAACATCAATACTTATCTCTCAACCCTCAACACTCAGTCCTCAATCTTCAATACTCAATACTCAATCCTCAATCTTCAATTCCCAATACTCAATCTTCATTCCTCAATCCTCAATTCTCAATCTTCAATCCTCAACCCTCAATCCTCAATCCTCAATATTCAATCCTCAATACTCAATCTTCAATCCTCAATCCGCAGTCATCAATCCTCAATCCTCAATCCTCAGTCATCAATCCTCAATCTTCAATACTCAATTGTCAAACCTCAGCCCTCAATCCTCAATCCTCAATCCTCTTTCCTCAAACCTCAATCCTCAACCCTCAGTCCCCATCCTCAATTCTCAATTCTCAACCCTCAATCCTCAACCCTCAATCTTCAATCCTCAATAATCAATCTCCAAACCTAGATCCCCAATCCCCAATCCTTAATCCTTAATCCTCAATCTTCAATCCTCAATACCCAGTCCTCAATCCTCAATCCTCAGTCATCAATCCTCAACCTTCAATACTCAATCCTCAATCCTCAATCCTCAGTCCTCAATCCTCAATACTCAATGTTCAATCCACAATCCTCAATCTTCAATCCTCAATACTCAATCTTCAATCCTCAATCCTCAATCCTCAGTCCTCAATACTCAATCCTCAATCCTCAGTCCGCAATCCTCAATCTTCAATCCTCAATACTCAATCTTCAATCCTCAATACTCAATCCTCAATCCTCAATCCTCATTCTTCAATCCTCAATACCAAATCCTCAATCTTCAATCCTCAATCCTCAATCCTCAATTCTCAATCCTCAATCCACAATCCTCAGACCTCAAACATCAATACTCAACCCTCAGTCCTCGTCCTCAATCCACAACCCTCAATCCTCAATCCTCAATCTTCAATCATCAATATTCAATCTTCAGTCCTCAATCCTCAATCCTCAATCCTCAATCCTCAATCCTCAATCTTCAATCCGCAATACCCAATCCTCAATCTTCAATCCTCAATCCTCAGTCCTCAATCCTCAATATTCACTCCTCAATCCTCAGTCCTCAAACCTCATTCCTGAATCCTCAATCCTGAATCCTTAATCTTCAAACCTCAGTCGTCAACAATCAGTTGTCAATTCTCAATCCTCAATAGAATACCATCAATTCACAGTTTTCAATACTCAATACTCAATCTGAAATCTTTAAATCTCTATCCACAAACACCAATTCTCATCACTCAACCCTCAACACTCAGTCCCCAATCCTCAATCTTCAATCCTCGATCCTCAAACCTCAATCCTCAATCCTCAGTCCCCAATCCTCAATCCTCAATCCTCAATCCTCATCCTTCGATCCTCAATACCCAATCCTCAATCTTCAATCCTCAATCCTCAATCCTCAATTCTCAATCCTCAATCCTCAGTCCTCAGACCTCAAACCTCAATCCTCAACCCTCATGCTTCGATCCTCAATCCCCAATCCTCAATCTTCAATCCTCAATCCTCAATACTCAATCCACAATCCTCAATCTTCAATCCTCAATACTCAATCTTCAATCCTCAATCCTCAATCCTCAATCCTCAATCCTCAATCCTCAATCATCAATCCTCAATCCTCAATTTTCAATCCTCAATACTCAATCCTCAATCCTCAATCCTCAATCCTCAATCCTCAATCCTCAATCCTCAATCCTCAATACTCAATCTTCAATCCTCAAATCTCAATCCTCAATCCTCAATCCTCATTATTCAATCCTCAATCCTCAATCCTCACCCTTCAATCCTCAATACCCAATCCTCAATCTTCAATCCTCAATCCTCAATCCTCAATTCTCAATCTTCAATCCTCAATCCTCAGACCTCAAACATCAATACTCAACCCTCAGTCCTCGTCCTCA
The DNA here is from genome assembly GCF_051401765.1 of Calliopsis andreniformis. Classification (NCBI taxonomy): domain Eukaryota; kingdom Metazoa; phylum Arthropoda; class Insecta; order Hymenoptera; family Andrenidae; genus Calliopsis; species Calliopsis andreniformis. Next base: position 988,476 of record NW_027480553.1, on the reverse strand, counting down.
ATCCACAACCCTCAATCCTCAATCCTCAATATTGAATCATCAATATTCAATCTTCAGTCCTCAATCCTCAATCCTCAATCTTCAATCCTCAATCCTCAATCCTCAGTCATCAATCCTCAACCTTCGATACTCAATCCTCAATCCTCAATCCTCAATCCTCAATCCTCAATCCTCAATCCTCAATCCTCATTCCTCACACCTCAATCCTCAAACCTCAGTCCTCATCCTCAATTCTCAATCCTCAACCCTCAACCCTCAATCCTCAAACCACAATCCTCAACTGTCTGTTCTCGTCCTCAATCCTCAACCCTCAATCCTCAATCCTCAATCCTCAATCTTCAATCATCAATACTCAATCTTCAATCCTCAATCCTCAATCCTCAATCCTCGTTCCTCAAACCACAATCCTCAACCCTCAGTCGTCATCCTCAATTCTCAATTCTCAATCCTCAATCCTCAACCCTCAATCTTCAATCCTCAATTCTCAACCTTCAGTCCTCAATACTCAAACCTCAATCCTCAACACTCAGCCCTCATGCTCCATCCTCAATTCTCAATCCTCAATCCTCAACCTTCAGTCCCCAATACTCAATCTACAATCCTCAATCCTCAATCCTCAATCCTCAATCCTCAATCCTCAATCCTCAGTCATCAATCCTCAATCTTCAACACTCAATCGTCAACCCTCAGCCCTCAATCCTCAATCCTCAATCCTCGTTCCTCAAACCACAATCCTCAACCCTCAGTCGTCATCCTCAATTCTCAATTCTCAATCCTCAATCCTCAACCCTCAATCTTCAATCCTCAATTCTCAACCTTCAGTCCTCAATACTCAACCGTCAATCCTCAATTCGCAATACTCAATAGAATATCCTGAATTCTCAGGATTCAATACTCAAACCTCAATCCTCAACACTCAGCCCTCATCCTCCATCCTCAATTCTCAGTCCTCAATCCTCAACCTTCAGTCCCCAATACTCAATCTACAATCCTCAATCCTCAATCCTCAATCCTCAATCCTCAATCCTCATTCATCAATTCTCAACCTTCAACACTCAATCCTCAATCCTCAATCCTCAATCCTTAATCCTCAATCCTCAATCCTCATTCCTCAAACCTCAATCCTCAACCCTCAGTCCTCATACTCAATTCTCAATTCTCAATCCTCAATCCTCAATCCTCAACCTTCAATCCTCAATAATCAATTTTCATTCCTAGATCCTCAATCCCCAATCCTCAATCGTTAATCCTCAATCTTCAATCCTCAATCCCCAATCCTCAATCTTCATTTCTCAATGCTCCATCCTCTATCCTCAATCCTCAGTCCTCAGTATTCAACCGTCAATCATCAAACCTCAATCCTCAACCGTCAGTCCTCGTCCTCAACCCTCAACCCTCTACACTCAATACTCAATCCTCAATCTTCAATCATTAATACTCAATCTTCAATCCTCAATCCTCAATCCTTAATCCTCAATCCCCAATCCTCAATATCTAACACACAACCCTAAACCATCAATCCTCAATTCTCAACCATCAATTCTCAATTCTCAATACTCAACAGAATATCCTGAATTCTCATCGTACAATACTCAATCCACAAAAATCAAAAATCAAATCTCAATCCTCAATCCTCAATCCTCAACCCTCAATCCTCATTCTTCAATCCTCAATCCTCAATCCTCAATCCTAAATCCTCAACCATCAATCCTCAATCTTCAATACTCAAACCTCAATCCTCAATCCTGAATCCTCAATACTAAACCATCAATCCTCAATTCTCAATACTCAATAGAACATCCTGAATTCTCAGGATTCAATACTAAAACCTCAAACCTCAAACCTCAGCCATCATCTTCAATCCTCAAACCTCAATCCTCAATCGTCAGTCTTCAATCCTCAATACTCAATATTCAATTGTCAATCCTGAATCCAAAATCCTCAATCCTCATTCTTCAATCCTCAATACCCAATCCTCAATCTTCAATCCTCTATCCTCAATCCACAATTCTCAATACTCAATCCTCAGACCTCAGTCCTCAAACCTCAATCCTCAACCCTCAGCCCTCATCCTCAATCCTCAATCCTCAACCTCAATCCTCAATCTTCAATCCTCAATACTCAATCTTCAATCCTCAATCCTCAGACCTCAAACCTCAATTCTGAATCCTCAACCCTGAATCCTCAATCTTCAGCCCTCAGTCCTCAACAATCAGTTGTCAATCCTCAATCCTCAGTATAATATCCTCAATTCACAGTTTTCAATACTCAATACTCAATCTGCAATCTTCAAATCTCTATCCACAAACACCAATTCTCATCACTCAACCCTCAACACTCAGTCCTCAATGTTCAATCCTCAATCCTCAATTCTCAATCTTCGATCCTCAATACTGAATCTTCAATCCTCAATCCTCAATCCTCAATCCTGAATATCCAATCCACAGTGCCCAATCCCAAATCCTCAATCCTCAATCCTCATTCTTCAATCCTCAATACCCAATCCTCAATCTTCAATCCTCAATCCTCAATCCTCAATTCTCAATGCTAAATCCTCAGTCCTCAGACCTCAAACCTCAATCCTCAACCCTCTGCCCTCATCGTCAATCCTCAAACCTAAATACTCAATACTCAATCGTCAATCCTCAATCCTCAATCTTCAATCCACAATACTCAACCTTCAATCCTCAATCCTCAATCCTCAATCCTCAATATTCAATCCTCAATACTCAATTTTCAATACTCAATCCGCAATCATCAATCCTCAATCCCCAATCCTCAGTCATCAATCCTCAAACCTCAGTCCCCATCCACAATTCTCAATCCACAACCCTCAATCCTCAAGCCACAATCCTCAACTGTCAGTCCTCGTCCTCAATCCTCAACCCTCGATCCTCAATCCTCAGTCTTCAATCATCAATACTCAATCTTCAATCCTCAATCCACAATCCTCAATCCTCATTCCTCAAACCTCAATCCTCAACCCTCAGTCCTTATCCTCAATTCTCAATTCTCAATCCTCAATCCTCAATCCTCAATCTTCAATCCTCAATAATCAATTTTCAATCCTAGATCCTCAATCGCCAGTCCTCAGTCCTTAATCCTCAATCTTCAATCCTCAATACTCAATCTTCAATCCTCAGTCCTCAGTCCTCAATCCTCAATTCTGAATTCTCAATCCTGAATCCTCAATCTTCAGCCCTCAGTCCTCAACAATCAGTTGTCAATTCTCAATCCTCAATAGAATATCATCAATTCACAGTTTTCAATACTCAATGCGCAATCTGCAATCTTCAAACATCTATCCACAAACATCAATTCTAATCACACAACCCTCAACACTCAGTCCCCAAACCTCAATCTTCAATCCTCAATCCTCAATCCTCAATCCTCAATCCTCAACCTTCAACCCTCAATACTCAATCTTCAATCCTCAATCCTCAATCCTCAATACTCAATCCTCAATCCTCAGTCCGCAATCCTCAATCTTCAATCCTCAATACTCAATCCTCAATCCTCAATACTCAATCCTCAATCCTCAATCCTCATTCTTCAATCCTCAATGCCCAATCCTCAATCTTCAATCCTCAATCCTCAACCCTCAATTCTCAATCCTCAATCCTCAATCCTCAGACCTCAAACATCAATACTCAACCCTCAGTCCTCGTCCTCAATCCACAACCCTCAATTCTCAATCCTCAATCTTCAATCATCAATATTCAATCTTCAGTCCTCAATCCTCAATCCTCAATCCTCAATTCTCAATCCTCAATCCTCAGTCCTCAGACCTCAAACCTCAATCCTCAACCCTCAGCCCTCATCGTCAATCATCAAACCTCAATCCTCAATCCTCAATCGTCAATCCTCAATCCTCAACCTTCAATCCTCAATACTCAATCGTCAATCCTCAATCCTCAATCCTCAATCCTCAATATTCAATCCTCAATACCCAATTTTCAATACTCAATCCGCAATCATCATACCTCAATCCTCAGTCATCAATTCTCATTCTTCAATACTCAATCGTCAATCCTCAGTCCTCAATCCTCAATCCTCAATCCTCAACCCTCAGTCCTCATCCTCAATTCTCTATTCTCAATCCTCAATCCTCAACCCTCAGTCTTCAATCCTCGATAATCAATCTCCAATCCTAGATCCCCAATCCCCAATCCTCAATCCTTAATCCTCAATCTTGAATCCTCAATCCCCAGTACTCAATCTTCAATCCTCAATGCCCAATCCTCAATCCTCAATCCTCAGTCCTCAATTCTCAACCCTCAGTCCTCGTCATCAATCCTCAACCCTCAATAATCAATCCGTAATCTTCAATCATCAATACTCAATCTTCAATCCTCAATCCTCAATACTCAATCCTCAATCCTCAATACTCAATCCCCAGTCCTCAGTCCTCAATCTTCAATACTCAATCCGCCAATCCTCTATATTCAACACACAACCCTCAACCATCAATCCTCAATGCTCAACCATCAATCCTCAATTCTCAATACTCAGTAGAATATCCTGAATTCTAAGTTTTCAATACTCAATCCTCAATCTTCAATTTCCAAATCTCCATCCACAAACATCAATACTTATCTCTCAACCCTCAACACTCAGTCCTCAATCTTCAATACTCAATACTCAATCCTCAATCTTCAATTCCCAATACTCAATCTTCATTCCTCAATCCTCAATTCTCAATCTTCAATCCTCAACCCTCAATCCTCAATCCTCAATATTCAATCCTCAATACTCAATCTTCAATCCTCAATCCGCAGTCATCAATCCTCAATCCTCAATCCTCAGTCATCAATCCTCAATCTTCAATACTCAATTGTCAAACCTCAGCCCTCAATCCTCAATCCTCAATCCTCTTTCCTCAAACCTCAATCCTCAACCCACAGTCCCCATCCTCAATTCTCAATTCTCAACCCTCAATCCTCAACCCTCAATCTTCAATCCTCAATAATCAATCTCCAAACCTAGATCCCCAATCCCCAATCCTTAATCCTTAATCCTCAATCTTCAATCCTCAATACCCAGTCCTCAATCCTCAATCCTCAGTCATCAATCCTCAACCTTCAATACTCAATCCTCAATCCTCAATCCTCAGTCCTCAATCCTCAATACTCAATGTTCAATCCACAATCCTCAATCTTCAATCCTCAATACTCAATCTTCAATCCTCAATCCTCAATCCTCAGTCCTCAATACTCAATCCTCAATCCTCAGTCCGCAATCCTCAATCTTCAATCCTCAATACTCAATCTTCAATCCTCAATACTCAATCCTCAATCCTCAATCCTCATTCTTCAATCCTCAATACCAAATCCTCAATCTTCAATCCTCAATCCTCAATCCTCAATTCTCAATCCTCAATCCACAATCCTCAGACCTCAAACATCAATACTCAACCCTCAGTCCTCGTCCTCAATCCACAACCCTCAATCCTCAATCCTCAATCTTCAATCATCAATATTCAATCTGCAGTCCTCAATCCTCAATCCTCAATCCTCAATCCTCAATCCTCAATGTTCAATCCGCAATACCCAATCCTCAATCTTCAATCCTCAATCCTCAGTCCTCAATCCTCAATATTCAGTCCTCAATCATCAGTCCTCAAACCTCAATCCTGAATCCTCAATCCTGAATCCTTAATCTTCAGACCTCAGTCCTCAACAATCAGTTGTCAATTCTCAATCCTCAATAGAAAACCATCAATTCACAGTTTTCAATACTCAATACTCAATCTGAAATCTTTAAATCTCTATCCACAAACACCAATTCTCATCACTCAACCCTCAACACTCAGTCCCCAATCCTCAATCTTCAATCCTCGATCCTCAAACCTCAATCCTCAATCCTCAATCCTCAGTCCCCAATCCTCAATCCTCAATCCTCAATCCTCATCCTTCGATCCTCAATCCCCAATCCTCAATCTTCAATCCTCAATCCTCAATCCTCAATCCTCAATCCTCAATCCTCAATCCTCAATACTCAATCTTCAATCCTCAAATCTCAATCCTCAATCCTCAATCCTCATTATTCAATCCTCAATCTTCAATCCTCATCCTTCAATCATCAATACCCAATCCTCAATCTTCAATCCTCAATCCTCAATCCTCAATTCTCAATCTTCAATCCTCAATCCTCAGACCTCAAACATCAATACTCAACCCTCAGTCCTCGTCCTCAATCCACAACCCTCAATCCTCAATCCTCAATATTGAATCATCAATATTCAATCTTCAGTCCTCAATCCTCAATCCTCAATCTTCAATCCTCAATCCTCAATCCTCAGTCATCAATCCTCAACCTTCGATACTCAATCCTCAATCCTCAATCCTCAATCCTCAATCCACAATCCTCAATCCTCAATCCTCATTCCTCACACCTCAATCCTCAAACCTCAGTCCTCATCCTCAATTCTCAATCCTCAACCCTCAACCCTCAATCCTCAAACCACAATCCTCAACTGTCTGTTCTCGTCCTCAATCCTCAACCCTCAATCCTCAATCCTCAATCCTCAATCTTCAATCATCAATACTCAATCTTCAATCCTCAATCCTCAATCCTCAATCCTCGTTCCTCAAACCACAATCCTCAACCCTCAGTCGTCATCCTCAATTCTCAATTCTCAATCCTCAATCCTCAACCCTCAATCTTCAATCCTCAATTCTCAACCTTCAGTCCTCAATACTCAAACCTCAATCCTCAACACTCAGCCCTCATCCTCCATTCTCAATTCTCAATCCTCAATCCTCAACCTTCAGTCCCCAATACTCAATCTACAATCCTCAATCCTCAATCCTCAATCCTCAATCCTCAATCCTCAATCCTCAGTCATCAATCCTCAATCTTCAATACTCAATCGTCAACCCTCAGACCTCAATCCTCAATCCTCAATCCTCGTTCCTCAAACCACAATCCTCAACCCTCAGTCGTCATCCTCAATTCTCAATTCTCAATCCTCAATCCTCAACCCTCAATCTTCAATCCTCAATTCTCAACCTTCAGTCCTCAATACTCAACCGTCAATCCTCAATTCGCAATACTCAATAGAATATCCTGAATTCTCAGGATTCAATACTCAAACCTCAATCCTCAACACTCAGCCCTCATCCTCCATCCTCAATTCTCAGTCCTCAATCCTCAACCTTCAGTCCCCAATACTCAATCTACAATCCTCAATCCTCAATCCTCAATCCTCAATCCTCAATCCTCATTCATCAGTTCTCAACCTTCAACACTCAATCCTCAATCCTCAATCCTCAATCCTTAATCCTCAATCCTCAATCCTCATTCCTCAAACCTCAATCCTCAACCCTCAGTCCTCATACTCAATTCTCAATTCTCAATCCTCAATCCTCAATCCTCAACCTTCAATCCTCAATAATCAATTTTCATTCCTAGATCCTCAATCCCCAATCCTCAATCGTTAATCCTCAATCTTCAATCCTCAATCCCCAATCCTCAATCTTCATTTCTCAATGCTCCATCCTCTATCCTCAATCCTCAGTCCTCAGTCTTCAACCGTCAATCATCAAACCTCAATCCTCAACCGTCAGTCCTCGTCCTCAACCCTCAACCCTCTACACTCAATACTCAATCCTCAATCTTCAATCATCAATACTCAATCTTCAATCCTCAATCCTCAATCCTTAATCCTCAATCCCCAATCCTCAATATCTAACACACAACCCTAAACCATCAATCCTCAATTCTCAACCATCAATTCTCAATTCTCAATACTCAACAGAATATCCTGAATTCTCATCGTACAATACTCAATCCACAAAAATCAAAAATCAAATCTCAATCCTCAATCCTCAATCCTCAACCCTCAATCCTCATTCTTCAATCCTCAATCCTCAATCCTCAATCCTAAATCCTCAACCATCAATCCTCAATCTTCAATACTCAAACCTCAATCCTCAATCCTGAATCCTCAATACTAAACCATCAATCCTCAATTCTCAATACTCAATAGAACATCCTGAATTCTCAGGATTCAATACTAAAACCTCAAACCTCAAACCTCAGCCATCATCTTCAATCCTCAAACCTCAATCCTCAATCGTCAGTCTTCAATCCTCAATACTCAATATTCAATTGTCAATCCTGAATCCAAAATCCTCAATCCTCATTCTTCAATCCTCAATACCCAATCCTCAATCTTCAATCCTCTATCCTCAATCCACAATTCTCAATACTCAATCCTCAGACCTCAGTCCTCAAACCTCAATCCTCAACCCTCAGCCCTCATCCTCAATCCTCAATCCTCAACCTCAATCCTCAATCTTCAATCCTCAATACTCAATCTTCAATCCTCAATCCTCAGACCTCAAACCTCAATTCTGAATCCTCAACCCTGAATCCTCAATCTTCAGCCCTCAGTCCTCAACAATCAGTTGTCAATCCTCAATCCTCAGTATAATATCCTCAATTCACAGTTTTCAATACTCAATACTCAATCTGCAATCTTCAAATCTCTATCCACAAACACCAATTCTCATCACTCAACCCTCAACACTCAGTCCTCAATGTTCAATCCTCAATCCTCAATTCTCAATCTTCGATCCTCAATACTGAATCTTCAATCCTCAATCCTCAATCCTCAATCCTCAATCCTCAATCCTGAATATCCAATCCACAGTGCCCAATCCTAAATCCTCAATCCTCAATCCTCATTCTTCAATCCTCAATACCCAATCCTCAATCTTCAATCCTCAATCCTCAATCCTCAATTCTCAATGCTAAATCCTCAGTCCTCAGACCTCAAACCTCAATCCTCAACCCTCTGCCCTCATCGTCAATCCTCAAACCTAAATACTCAATACTCAATCGTCAATCCTCAATCCTCAATCTTCAATCCACAATACTCAACCTTCAATCCTCAATCCTCAATCCTCAATCCTCAATATTCAATCCTCAATACCCAATTTTCAATACTCAATCCGCAATCATCAATCCTCAATCCCCAATCCTCAGTCATCAATCCTCAAACCTCAGTCCCCATCCACAATTCTCAATCCACAACCCTCAATCCTCAAACCACAATCCTCAACTGTCAGTCCTCGTCCTCAATCCTCAACCCTCGATCCTCAATCCTCAGTCTTCAATCATCAATACTCAATCTTCAATCCTCAATCCACAATCCTCAATCCTCATTCCTCAAACCTCAATCCTCAACCCTCAGTCCTTATCCTCAATTCTCAATTCTCAATCCTCAATCCTCAATCCTCAATCTTCAATCCTCAATAATCAATTTTCAATCCTAGATCCTCAATCCCCAATCCTCAATCCTTAATCCTCAATCTTCAATCCTCAATACTCAATCTTCAATCCTCAGTCCTCAGTCATCAATCCTCAATTCTGAATTCTCAATCCTGAATCCTCAATCTTCAGCCCTCAGTCCTCAACAATCAGTTGTCAATCCTCAATCCTCAATAGAATATCATCAATTCACAGCTTTCAATACTCAATGCTCAATCTGCAATCTTCAAATATCTATCCACAAACATCAATTCTAATCACACAACCCTCAACACTCAGTCCCCAAACCTCAATCTTCAATCCTCAATCCTCAATCCTCAATCCTCAATCCTCAATCTTCAACCCTCAATACTCAATCTTCAATCCTCAATCCTCAATCCTCAATACTCAATCCTCAATCCTCAGTCCGCAATCCTCAATCTTCAATCCTCAATACTCAATCCTCAATCCTCAATACTCAATCCTCAATCCTCAATCCTCAATCTTCAATCCTCAATACCCAATCCTCAATCTTCAATCCTCAATCCTCAATCCTCAATTCTCAATCCTCAATCCTCAATCCTCAGACCTCAAACATCAATACTCAACCCTCAGTCCTCGTCCTCAATACACAACCCTCAATCCTCTATCCTCAATCTTCAATCATCAATATTCAATCTTCAGTACTCAATCCTCAATCCTCAATCCTCAATTCTCAATCCTCAATCCTCAGTCCTCAGACCTCAAACTTCAATCCTCAACCCTCAGCCCTCATCGTCAATCATCAAACCTCAATCCTCAATCCTCAATCGTCAATCCTCAATCCTCAACCTTCAATCCTCAATACTCAATCGTCAATCCTCAATCCTCAATCCTCAATCCTCAATATTCAATCCTCAATACCCAATTTTCAATACTCAATCCGCAATCATCATACCTCAATCCTCAGTCATCAATTCTCAATCTTCAATACTCAATCGTCAATCTTCAGTCCTCAATCCTCAATCCTCAATCCTCGTACCTCAAACCTCAATCCTCAACCCTCAGTCCTCATCCTCAATTCTCTATTCTCAATCCTCAATCCTCAACCCTCAATCTTCAATCCTCGATAATCAATCTCCAATCCTAGATCCCCAATCCCCAATCCTCAATCCTTAATCCTCAATCTTGAATCCTCAATCCCCAGTACTCAATCTTCAATCCTCAATGCCCAATCCTCAATCCTCAATCCTCAATCCTCAATCCTCAGTCCTCAATCTTCAATCCTCAATCCTCAATCCTCAATCCTCAATTCTCAATCCTCAAACCTCAGTCCTCAAACCTCAGTCCTCATACTCAATTCTCAATTCTCAATCCTCAATCCTCAATCCTCAACCCTCTATCTTCAATCCTTAATAATCAATCTCCAATACTAGATCCTCAATCCCCAATCCTCAATCCTCAATATCCAATCCTAAATCTTCAATCCTCAATCCTCTATTATCAATCGTCAATCCTCAATCCTCAATCCTCTGTCCTCAAACCTCAACCCTCAACCCTCAATCCTCAGTCCTCAGTCCTCAAACCTCAATCCTCAACCTTCAGCCCTCATCCTCGATACTCAATCCTCAATCTTCAATCCTCAATCCTCAATCCTCAAGCCTCAATCCTCAATCCTCAATCCTCAATATTCAACCATCAATATTGAATCTTCAATCCTCAATCCTCAATCCTCAATCCTCAATCCTGAATATCCAATCCACAGTGCCCAATCCTAAATCCTCAATCCTCAATCCTCATTCTTCAATCCTCAATACCCAATCCTCAATCTTCAATCCTCAATCCTCAATCCTCAATTCTTAATGCTAAATCCTCAGTCCTCAGACCTCAAACCTCAATCCTCAACCCTCTGCCCTCATCGTCAATCCTCAAACCTAAATACTCAATACTCAATCGTCAATCCTCAATCCTCAATCTTCAATCCACAATACTCAACCTTCAATCCTCAATCCTCAATCCTCAATCCTCAATATTCAATCCTCAATACCCAATTTTCAATACTCAATCCGCAATCATCAATCCTCAATCCCCAATCCTCAGTCATCAATCCTCAAACCTCAGTCCCCATCCACAATTCTCAATCCACAACCCTCAATCCTCAAACCACAATCCTCAACTGTCAGTCCTCGTCCTCAATCCTCAACCCTCGATCCTCAATCATCAGTCTTCAATCATCAATACTCAATCTTCAATCCTCAATCCACAATCCTCAATCCTCATTCCTCAAACCTCAATCCTCAACCCTCAGTCCTTATCCTCAATTCTCAATTCTCAATCCTCAATCCTCAATCCTCAATCTTCAATCCTCAATAATCAATTTTCAATCCTAGATCCTCAATCCCCAATCCTCAATCCTTAATCCTCAATCTTCAATCCTCAATACTCAATCTTCAATCCTCAGTCCTCAGTCATCAATCCTCAATTCTGAATTCTCAATCCTGAATCCTCAATCTTCAGCCCTCAGTCCTCAACAATCAGTTGTCAATCCTCAATCCTCAATAGAATATCATCAATTCACAGTTTTCAATACTCAATGCTCAATCTGCAATCTTCAAATATCTATCCACAAACATCAATTCTAATCACACAACCCTCAACACTCAGTCCCCAAACCTCAATCTTCAATCCTCAATCCTCAATCCTCAATCCTCAATCCTCAATCTTCAACCCTCAATACTCAATCTTCAATCCTCAATCCTCAATCCTCAATACTCAATCCTCAATCCTCAGTCCGCAATCCTCAATCTTCAATCCTCAATACTCAATCCTCAATCCTCAATACTCAATCCTCAATCCTCAATCCTCAATCCTCAATCTTCAATCCTCAATACCCAATCCTCAATCTTCAATCCTCAATCCTCAATCCTCAATTCTCAATCCTCAATCCTCAATCCTCAGACCTCAAACATCAATACTCAACCCTCAGTCCTCGTCCTCAATCCACAACCCTCAATCCTCTATCCTCAATCTTCAATCATCAATATTCAATCTTCAGTACTCAATCCTCAATCCTCAATCCTCAATTCTCAATCCTCAATCCTCAGTCCTCAGACCTCAAACTTCAATCCTCAACCCTCAGCCCTCATCGTCAATCATCAAACCTCAATCCTCAATCCTCAATCGTCAATCCTCAATCCTCAACCTTCAATCCTCAATACTCAATCGTCAATCCTCAATCCTCAATCCTCAATCCTCAATATTCAATCCTCAATACCCAATTTTCAATACTCAATCCGCAATCATCATACCTCAATCCTCAGTCATCAATTCTCAATCTTCAATACTCAATCGTCAATCTTCAGTCCTCAATCCTCAATCCTCAATCCTCGTACCTCAAACCTCAATCCTCAACCCTCAGTCCTCATCCTCAATTCTCTATTCTCAATCCTCAATCCTCAACCCTCAATCTTCAATCCTCGATAATCAATCTCCAATCCTAGATCCCCAATCCCCAATCCTCAATCCTTAATCCTCAATCTTGAATCCTCAATCCCCAGTACTCAATCTTCAATCCTCAATGCCCAATCCTCAATCCTCAATCCTCAATCCTCAATCCTCAGTCCTCAATCTTCAATCCACAATCCTCAATCCTCTGTCCTCAAACCTCAATCCTCAACCCTCAATCCTCAGTCCTCAGTCCTCAAACCTCAATCCTCAACCTTCAGCCCTCATCCTCGATACTCAATCCTCAATCTTCAATCCTCAATCCTCAATCCTCAAGCCTCAATCCTCAATCCTCAATCCTCAATATTCAACCATCAATATTGAATCTTCAATCCTCAATCCTCAATCCTCGATCCTCAATCCTCAATCCTCAATGCTCAATCCTCAATACCCAATCCTCAATCTTCAATCCTCAATCCTCAATCCTCAATCCTCAGTTCTCAATCCTCAATCCTCAGTCCTCAGTCCCCAAACCTCAATCCTCAACCGTCAGCCCTCATCGTCAATTCTCAATCCTCAATCCTCAATCCTCAACCTTCAATCCTCAATACTCAATCTTCAATCCACAATCCTCAATCTTCAATCCTCAATACTCAATCTTCAATCCTCAATCCTCAATCCTCAATCCTCAACCCTCAATCCTCATTCTTCAATCCTCAATCCTCAATCCTCAATCCTAAATCCTCAACCATCAATCCTCAATCGTCAATACTCAAACCTCAATCCTCAATCCTGAATCCTCAATACTAAACCATCAATCCTCAATTCTCAATACTCAATAGAACATCCTGAATTCTCAGGATTCAATACTAAAACCTCAAACCTCAAACCTCAGCCATCATCTTCAATCCTCAATCCTCAATCCTCAATCCTCAGTCCCCAATCCTCAATCCTCAATCCTCAATCCTCATCCTTCGATCCTCAATCCCCAATCCTCAATCTTCAATCCTCAATCCTCAATCCTCAATCCTCAATCCTCAATCCTCAATCCTCAATACTCAATCTTCAATCCTCAAATCTCAATCCTCAATCCTCAATCCTCATTATTCAATCCTCAATCTTCAATCCTCATCCTTCAATCCTCAATACCCAATCCTCAATCTTCAATCCTCAATCCTCAATCCTCAATTCTCAATCTTCAATCCTCAATCCTCAGACCTCAAACATCAATACTCAACCCTCAGTCCTCGTCCTCAATCCACAACCCTCAATCCTCAATCCTCAATATTGAATCATCAATATTCAATCTTCAGTCCTCAATCCTCAATCCTCAATCTTCAATCCTCAATCCTCAATCCTCAGTCATCAATCCTCAACCTTCGATACTCAATCCTCAATCCTCAATCCTCAATCCTCAATCCACAATCCTCAATCCTCAATCCTCATTCCTCACACCTCAATCCTCAAACCTCAGTCCTCATCCTCAATTCTCAATCCTCAACCCTCAACCCTCAATCCTCAAACCACAATCCTCAACTGTCTGTTCTCGTCCTCAATCCTCAACCCTCAATCCTCAATCCTCAATCCTCAATCTTCAATCATCAATACTCAATCTTCAATCCTCAATCCTCAATCCTCAATCCTCGTTCCTCAAACCACAATCCTCAACCCTCAGTCGTCATCCTCAATTCTCAATTCTCAATCCTCAATCCTCAACCCTCAATCTTCAATCCTCAATTCTCAACCTTCAGTCCTCAATACTCAAACCTCAATCCTCAACACTCAGCCCTCATCCTCCATCCTCAATTCTCAATCCTCAATCCTCAACCTTCAGTCCCCAATACTCAATCTACAATCCTCAATCCTCAATCCTCAATCCTCAATCCTCAATCCTCAATCCTCAGTCATCAATCCTCAATCTTCAATACTCAATCGTCAACCCTCAGACCTCAATCCTCAATCCTCAATCCTCGTTCCTCAAACCACAATCCTCAACCCTCAGTCGTCATCCTCAATTCTCAATTCTCAATCCTCAATCCTCAACCCTCAATCTTCAATCCTCAATTCTCAACCTTCAGTCCTCAATACTCAACCGTCAATCCTCAATTCGCAATACTCAATAGAATATCCTGAATTCTCAGGATTCAATACTCAAACCTCAATCCTCAACACTCAGCCCTCATCCTCCATCCTCAATTCTCAGTCCTCAATCCTCAACCTTCAGTCCCCAATACTCAATCTACAATCCTCAATCCTCAATCCTCAATCCTCAATCCTCAATCCTCATTCATCAATTCTCAACCTTCAACACTCAATCCTCAATCCTCAATCCTCAATCCTTAATCCTCAATCCTCAATCCTCATTCCTCAAACCTCAATCCTCAACCCTCAGTCCTCATACTCAATTCTCAATTCTCAATCCTCAATCCTCAATCCTCAACCTTCAATCCTCAATAATCAATTTTCATTCCTAGATCCTCAATCCCCAATCCTCAATCGTTAATCCTCAATCTTCAATCCTCAATCCCCAATCCTCAATCTTCATTTCTCAATGCTCCATCCTCTATCCTCAATCCTCAGTCCTCAGTCTTCAACCGTCAATCATCACACCTCAATCCTCAACCGTCAGTCCTCGTCCTCAACCCTCAACCCTCTACACTCAATACTCAATCCTCAATCTTCAATCATCGATACTCAATCTTCAATCCTCAATCCTCAATCCTTAATCCTCAATCCCCAATCCTCAATATCTAACACACAACCCTAAACCATCAATCCTCAATTCTCAACCATCAATTCTCAATTCTCAATACTCAACAGAATATCCTGAATTCTCATCGTACAATACTCAATCCACAAAAATCAAAAATCAAATCTCAATCCTCAATCCTCAATCCTCAACCCTCAATCCTCATTCTTCAATCCTCAATCCTCAATCCTCAATCCTAAATCCTCAACCATCAATCCTCAATCTTCAATACTCAAACCTCAATCCTCAATCCTGAATCCTCAATACTAAACCATCAATCCTCAATTCTCAATACTCAATAGAACATCCTGAATTCTCAGGATTCAATACTAAAACCTCAAACCTCAAACCTCAGCCATCATCTTCAATCCTCAAACCTCAATCCTCAATCGTCAGTCTTCAATCCTCAATACTCAATATTCAATTGTCAATCCTGAATCCAAAATCCTCAATCCTCATTCTTCAATCCTCAATACCCAATCCTCAATCTTCAATCCTCTATCCTCAATCCACAATTCTCAATACTCAATCCTCAGACCTCAGTCCTCAAACCTCAATCCTCAACCCTCAGCCCTCATCCTCAATCCTCAATCCTCAACCTCAATCCTCAATCTTCAATCCTCAATACTCAATCTTCAATCCTCAATCCTCAGACCTCAAACCTCAATTCTGAATGCTCAACCCTGAATCCTCAATCTTCAGCCCTCAGTCCTCAACAATCAGTTGTCAATCCTCAATCCTCAGTATAATATCCTCAATTCACAGTTTTCAATACTCAATACTCAATCTGCAATCTTCAAATCTCTATCCACAAACACCAATTCTCATCACTCAACCCTCAACACTCAGTCCTCAATGTTCAATCCTCAATCCTCAATTCTCAATCTTCGATCCTCAATACTGAATCTTCAATCCTCAATCCTCAATCCTCAATCCTCAATCCTCAATCCTGAATATCCAATCCACAGTGCCCAATCCTAAATCCTCAATCCTCAATCCTCAATCCTCATTCTTCAATCCTCAATACCCAATCCTCAATCTTCAATCCTCAATCCTCAATCCTCAATTCTCAATGCTAAATCCTCAGTCCTCAGACCTCAAACCTCAATCCTCAACCCTCTGCCCTCATCGTCAATCCTCAAACCTAAATACTCAATACTCAATCGTCAATCCTCAATCCTCAATCTTCAATCCACAATACTCAACCTTCAATCCTCAATCCTCAATCCTCAATCCTCAATATTCAATCCTCAATACCCAATTTTCAATACTCAATCCGCAATCATCAATCCTCAATCCCCAATCCTCAGTCATCAATCCTCAAACCTCAGTCCCCATCCACAATTCTCAATCCACAACCCTCAATCCTCAAACCACAATCCTCAACTGTCAGTCCTCGTCCTCAATCCTCAACCCTCGATCCTCAATCCTCAGTCTTCAATCATCAATACTCAATCTTCAATCCTCAATCCACAATCCTCAATCCTCATTCCTCAAACCTCAATCCTCAACCCTCAGTCCTTATCCTCAATTCTCAATTCTCAATCCTCAATCCTCAATCCTCAATCTTCAATCCTCAATAATCAATTTTCAATCCTAGATCCTCAATCCCCAATCCTCAATCCTTAATCCTCAATCTTCAATCCTCAATACTCAATCTTCAATCCTCAGTCCTCAGTCATCAATCCTCAATTCTGAATTCTCAATCCTGAATCCTCAATCTTCAGCCCTCAGTCCTCAACAATCAGTTGTCAATCCTCAATCCTCAATAGAATATCATCAATTCACAGTTTTCAATACTCAATGCTCAATCTGCAATCTTCAAATATCTATCCACAAACATCAATTCTAATCACACAACCCTCAACACTCAGTCCCCAAACCTCAATCTTCAATCCTCAATCCTCAATCCTCAATCCTCAATCCTCAATCTTCAACCCTCAATACTCAATCTTCAATCCTCAATCCTCAATCCTCAATACTCAATCCTCAATCCTCAGTCCGCAATCCTCAATCTTCAATCCTCAATACTCAATCCTCAATCCTCAATACTCAATCCTCAATCCTCAATCCTCAATCTTCAATCCTCAATACCCAATCCTCAATCTTCAATCCTCAATCCTCAATCCTCAATTCTCAATCCTCAATCCTCAATCCTCAGACCTCAAACATCAATACTCAACCCTCAGTCCTCGTCCTCAATACACAACCCTCAATCCTCTATCCTCAATCTTCAATCATCAATATTCAATCTTCAGTACTCAATCCTCAATCCTCAATCCTCAATTCTCAATCCTCAATCCTCAGTCCTCAGACCTCAAACTTCAATCCTCAACCCTCAGCCCTCATCGTCAATCATCAAACCTCAATCCTCAATCCTCAATCGTCAATCCTCAATCCTCAACCTTCAATCCTCAATACTCAATCGTCAATCCTCAATCCTCAATCCTCAATCCTCAATATTCAATCCTCAATACCCAATTTTCAATACTCAATCCGCAATCATCATACCTCAATCCTCAGTCATCAATTCTCAATCTTCAATACTCAATCGTCAATCTTCAGTCCTCAATCCTCAATCCTCAATCCTCGTACCTCAAACCTCAATCCTCAACCCTCAGTCCTCATCCTCAATTCTCTATTCTCAATCCTCAATCCTCAACCCTCAATCTTCAATCCTCGATAATCAATCTCCAATCCTAGATCCCCAATCCCCAATCCTCAATCCTTAATCCTCAATCTTGAATCCTCAATCCCCAGTACTCAATCTTCAATCCTCAATGCCCAATCCTCAATCCTCAATCCTCAATCCTCAATCCTCAGTCCTCAATCTTCAATCCTCAATCCTCAATCCTCAATCCTCAATTCTCAATCCTCAAACCTCAGTCCTCAAACCTCAGTCCTCATACTCAATTCTCAATTCTCAATCCTCAATCCTCAATCCTCAACCCTCTATCTTCAATCCTTAATAATCAATCTCCAATACTAGATCCTCAATCCCCAATCCTCAATCCTCAATATCCAATCCTAAATCTTCAATCCTCAATCCTCTATTATCAATCGTCAATCCTCAATCCTCAATCCTCTGTCCTCAAACCTCAACCCTCAACCCTCAATCCTCAGTCCTCAGTCCTCAAACCTCAATCCTCAACCTTCAGCCCTCATCCTCGATACTCAATCCTCAATCTTCAATCCTCAATCCTCAATCCTCAAGCCTCAATCCTCAATCCTCAATCCTCAATATTCAACCATCAATATTGAATCTTCAATCCTCAATCCTCAATCCTCAATCCTCAATCCTGAATATCCAATCCACAGTGCCCAATCCTAAATCCTCAATCCTCAATCCTCATTCTTCAATCCTCAATACCCAATCCTCAATCTTCAATCCTCAATCCTCAATCCTCAATTCTTAATGCTAAATCCTCAGTCCTCAGACCTCAAACCTCAATCCTCAACCCTCTGCCCTCATCGTCAATCCTCAAACCTTAATACTCAATACTCAATCGTCAATCCTCAATCCTCAATCTTCAATCCACAATACTCAACCTTCAATCCTCAATCCTCAATCCTCAATCCTCAATATTCAATCCTCAATACCCAATTTTCAATACTCAATCCGCAATCATCAATCCTCAATCCCCAATCCTCAGTCATCAATCCTCAAACCTCAGTCCCCATCCACAATTCTCAATCCACAACCCTCAATCCTCAAACCACAATCCTCAACTGTCAGTCCTCGTCCTCAATCCTCAACCCTCGATCCTCAATCATCAGTCTTCAATCATCAATACTCAATCTTCAATCCTCAATCCACAATCCTCAATCCTCATTCCTCAAACCTCAATCCTCAACCCTCAGTCCTTATCCTCAATTCTCAATTCTCAATCCTCAATCCTCAATCCTCAATCTTCAATCCTCAATAATCAATTTTCAATCCTAGATCCTCAATCCCCAATCCTCAATCCTTAATCCTCAATCTTCAATCCTCAATACTCAATCTTCAATCCTCAGTCCTCAGTCATCAATCCTCAATTCTGAATTCTCAATCCTGAATCCTCAATCTTCAGCCCTCAGTCCTCAACAATCAGTTGTCAATCCTCAATCCTCAATAGAATATCATCAATTCACAGTTTTCAATACTCAATGCTCAATCTGCAATCTTCAAATATCTATCCACAAACATCAATTCTAATCACACAACCCTCAACACTCAGTCCCCAAACCTCAATCTTCAATCCTCAATCCTCAATCCTCAATCCTCAATCCTCAATCTTCAACCCTCAATACTCAATCTTCAATCCTCAATCCTCAATCCTCAATACTCAATCCTCAATCCTCAGTCCGCAATCCTCAATCTTCAATCCTCAATACTCAATCCTCAATCCTCAATACTCAATCCTCAATCCTCAATCCTCAATCTTCAATCCTCAATACCCAATCCTCAATCTTCAATCCTCAATCCTCAATCCTCAATTCTCAATCCTCAATCCTCAATCCTCAGACCTCAAACATCAATACTCAACCCTCAGTCCTCGTCCTCAATCCACAACCCTCAATCCTCTATCCTCAATCTTCAATCATCAATATTCAATCTTCAGTACTCAATCCTCAATCCTCAATCCTCAATTCTCAATCCTCAATCCTCAGTCCTCAGACCTCAAACTTCAATCCTCAACCCTCAGCCCTCATCGTCAATCATCAAACCTCAATCCTCAATCCTCAATCGTCAATCCTCAATCCTCAACCTTCAATCCTCAATACTCAATCGTCAATCCTCAATCCTCAATCCTCAATCCTCAATATTCAATCCTCAATACCCAATTTTCAATACTCAATCCGCAATCATCATACCTCAATCCTCAGTCATCAATTCTCAATCTTCAATACTCAATCGTCAATCTTCAGTCCTCAATCCTCAATCCTCAATCCTCGTACCTCAAACCTCAATCCTCAACCCTCAGTCCTCATCCTCAATTCTCTATTCTCAATCCTCAATCCTCAACCCTCAATCTTCAATCCTCGATAATCAATCTCCAATCCTAGATCCCCAATCCCCAATCCTCAATCCTTAATCCTCAATCTTGAATCCTCAATCCCCAGTACTCAATCTTCAATCCTCAATGCCCAATCCTCAATCCTCAATCCTCAATCCTCAATCCTCAGTCCTCAATCTTCAATCCTCAATCCTCAATCCTCTGTCCTCAAACCTCAATCCTCAACCCTCAATCCTCAGTCCTCAGTCCTCAAACCTCAATCCTCAACCTTCAGCCCTCATCCTCGATACTCAATCCTCAATCTTCAATCCTCAATCCTCAATCCTCAAGCCTCAATCCTCAATCCTCAATCCTCAATATTCAACCATCAATATTGAATCTTCAATCCTCAATCCTCAATCCTCGATCCTCAATCCTCAATCCTCAATGCTCAATCCTCAATACCCAATCCTCAATCTTCAATCCTCAATCCTCAATCCTCAATCCTCAGTTCTCAATCCTCAATCCTCAGTCCTCAGTCCCCAAACCTCAATCCTCAACCGTCAGCCCTCATCGTCAATTCTCAATCCTCAATCCTCAATCCTCAACCTTCAATCCTCAATACTCAATCTTCAATCCACAATCCTCAA